>NC_134654.1:26747258-27052859 GCF_030463565.1 Pelecanus crispus | reverse complement strand
GCATCATTCCACTCTTGCGTACTGTTGCAGGGAAGAAGTTTTGTGATAACTGGTGCATTGCAATTTTGCATCACTCTGCTTATTACATACCAGCTGTTACAGGAATGCACACAGAAAATACCGCAGTTGCTATTATAACAAAAACACGAAGAAAAAACCTTTCTAGAAGCAGGTGGAGCTTGCTCTACCAAAGTCCTCACAAAAGCCTGAGGTTACTTGCAAGTGGTGACTGAAGTTGAGAAAAAAAATCTTTGCCAACTGATGTAAACGGAGCAGGCTGAGTAGCAGATGCAGGACCAAGATGGTCCAGAATGTTTGTGCTGGAGGTCAGTGATATAGTGATTACTGATTTATCAGTGATATTGAGGGAAAAGCTGGAGAATGTTAAAACAAAGGAACCAAAACTGATTCCTGCTGAAACTTGTAGAGGCTGTTTAAATCCCCTAACCTGCTTTGACAACCCATACCACCCTGGCAGGCAATATGCTCTCATTGCAGTAGGTATGCTTACTCGTATCCCTTTTACGTGTTGAATTAGGAAATGTGCAAGTGAAAATAGGAGTTTGAAGTTCTGTGCAGCAGCCACTGATCTGGATGAAGTCAACTGGTTCTGACAATCAGAGTAATTATTTGGCTTGCCTGGTCCCTTCTCTACTTCCAGCTCTTATTCAGCCCTTGATGGTATCAAATAATTTCCTGAATGAAACAGCAATTCTGTCTCAATAAAATATTTATGATTATGTCGCGTGTTTCCTGATCCCTGCTTTGAACTCGCTTTTTCTTTATTTGTTTATTGGGATTCATGTTTCTCCATAGCTGTGGGATGGAGAAACCAAAACCCCACTTGCTACATGAGTGGCATGAACTGGCCGATTTCGGATGATCGAAACAGTCGCTCGGTCATCTTCGGCTCTTTTTTTCCCTGAGGCTAATACCCATTTGTATGGTATTAGTGAATGAGCCCATGGTTAAGAACTGACTTCAAAAAGCAGATAATTTATACCGGATTTAAAATTACAGCCGTATTGTTCTTGTTTTCTACCACCATCCTTGATTCTTGTTAGCAGGTTACAGGTGATCTCTCTGCTCTCCCTTCCTCAAGATGAAATTAAGCTGTAGCTGTGAATTTTATCTCTTATGATAACATTTTTCTTAATCAGCCAACCGTAAGTCCAGCGTTGAACTGTAGTAACTCAGGATATAAATGTAAGCATGATAACTGAGACACTGCCAGAACTATTTCTCCTGGGTTTTATTATTATTAATTTAATAGCGGGCTTGTGGCCAGCTAACTGGCATTGATGATATTTGTTGTTGTTTGTGAAGGTTAAAATGGAATTGACCCTCTGTAGATGTTTTCTTAATGCTTCTTTCATAACTGATGCCAGACAAGGTGACTAAATCTAATACACCATAAAAGTTAAAATGGAAAATAAGCATCTGCTGGCTTAGTTTGTTGTTGACCAGTCAGAAGGACTCCAAATAGAAAGTAGCTCATACTGCTCTGCTCGGAGAGGCTGCATGTTGCTTTTAAATGGTTTCTTAGTTGGTTTGGAATGTGATTTTTTTTTTTTTTTTTTTTTTTTTTTTCTCTCCTCTGACTGAACTATGTGTATTACCACTGTTGATTTAATACTGCTTTGGTAAAACAATACATACTACTCCGCCAAATGCTCACTGAGTATCTCAACAGATGGTAGGTTGTAAGATTTTTTTGAAATAATGGAGGATTCAAAAAAGAAAATAAACTGGGCTCAGTAGCAGTATCATACCAGCCATCACTTAGTTAAAAAGTAGAATAGTCTTCTATAGGGAAGCAAATATTCCACCTGTTAATTTGAAAGCCATCAGGAATGGGTCTGGAATGAGTAATGAACTTTGGGAATGTCATTATTTCCTTTTGAGAGCATCCTGCCTTGTACAGGAATAAGGATTGAAAGCTGGAGTAGCATTTGGAGTTAAGGGAACCATCCTTCTTTGGAAATTCCACTTTTCTCCTTCATGAGGTGAGGGGTGGGCGCTACGTGATGCGCTGTCAAATGTCTTACAGCGACATTGTTTGACAGTGCAACCCAGTGACTTGCTACTAAGCCTAAGCATCAAAAATCTGAAGGGGTGGGAAGTGAATTTGCTGGTCCAGTAAAAATTTGTTGCGTTCCCCAGGAGTTGCGCAACTGACTTCAGTGCCAATGAGAATCTCCAAGTTTTGTGTCTGATTTCCTGGAACTCCAGATTTCCTTTCCTCATCTGATGTGAGCATTTCACTCATACGTATTCACCGGTAGGTTGCACCCACCTCTGAAAAGCGTTTAGGAACAGGCTGGGGCAGTGTTTTTTGGCCTGAGGCTTTCGAGATAATAGTTCATTGCAAGAGCTGACCCTTTTTTTTTTTTTAAAGGATTGAGATTTATGTCCAGAAATAGCTGTTTTTATCATAGGGATATAGCTCACAACAAGGGCCTTCTATCGAAGGTGGCATGTCTTCCTAGGTTCCTACAGATGAATTCTGTGCTTATGAGTGGTGTGTTCTTTATTTTTTTCTTTTTTTTTTTTTCCCAGCATGGTAGAAAGGCTTTAATGCTTACAATCAGGTGCATGTCTTGCTGAATTAAGCCAGTTGCTTACAAAGCCGCAATTGCTGGTGGAGTCTGGCAGCAGTTTTGAGTTTGAATTGTTTCCCTTCTATCAGGTGTATGATTTTTCTACTTTTCACAGCTAATTCATATCACAGCCTCTTTCCTGCCTTGAATTTGGGAGTGAAAAGAAGCATTTTGCAGCTTTAGAGTTTGGATGCTGAGAGTCTGGCTTTCGTTTAAGCAGCACAGTCTGGCCACTTACCTCATCCAAAATGTATGAGCAGAGCAAAACTAAAGGGTGCAGAAGGCGTGAACTTGTGAGGGGATTGCAGCAGGGTCACTCCAGCTACCTAGCTTTCATCTTTCCTAGAAATAGAACTGAAACAAAATACCCCTTTCTTCCCCCTGAATCTACAGGAGAAGCAAGGCAATTTGAAAAGTAATTTTTTGTGATTTACTCCTTACGTAACTTGGTTTAATGATGCTGATCGCCACCAATCCCGCACTGGAGAGTTCCCAAGGATGGCTCCATAAGAGGAGGCTCAACTGCTAAGCTGCCAGAGTGCGGGGGATGGCTCAAATAATTAAACTCACAAGCTTATAATGAGTTGCACTGTAATTTCATTTGGGTTTAGAGTTTAGACACAGCTAGGAAGGCTCAGAGAAGTCAAATGGCACAGGATGAGGATAAACCCAGCCCCACAGTCACCCTCACCAATTCCAGGCATGTGGTTGCCCGTCCTGTAACGTGGCGTAAACATCTGGGCTGTTTCCCAAGCGGGGATGGAATCGGGCAGGGGTGGCTGCGTGGGTGATGCTGAGATGGCGGTGTCTGACCCGGGTGCCAGACGGTTAGGTAACGGGTGACAGTGCGAGGCTCGGCTTAGCGCAGCAGTGGCAGCTGGCGAGCGGGCTCCTGCCCTGCTCTTTCTGAGCCTGGGCAGCAGGTTGCAGCTGGAACTTGCTTGTTGAGCTCTCTTTTAAAAAAGTACCCATGTGAGTAATATACGGGGGAGATAAAACAAAATGCAAAGCATTTATCAGTGTGCGTTTGTTCTTCATTCTTCCCTTCCCAAATTTTACTCTGATTCCAGCACATGAAGCTTTATCACAGCCCATAAATTCTCCCTGGACTGTAATTCTTTCACTCTCAGTTGCTTATCTGTTGTCACCTTTTTCCTCCATCCTCTCAATCTCATTTTTTTTGCCTCCTTTTTTATTTGTTTTTCTCCTTCTCTTCTGAGCAATCTTGCCATCCTTGGTTTGTTTTCATTGCAGCCTGCAAAAAAATTGCTTTCTCACTTGTGCTTGGGCAAATTAGTTTTTGCTGACATACGTGATTCTCTTCCAAAGAGCTCATCGTTTTGGGCAAGAGTGCTTGCATTCAGCTTCCTCTACTGTGTTTGAAGTCTCTCATAGCTGCCTTTTATTTTATTAGTTGCATTTTTAATAAAAAAGAAAGATAAATAGGAATCCGGCCATGTACCTTCTAAAGCAATTTTCTTGCTGGTGTTTCAGTTAAGTACTGAACAGTATTCCAACTTTGGCGTATTTTTCTACATTAATCCTAAAATGGCAAACAGTTCTGGCTCTGTACAGTATCTTAGCAGGCAGCTGGAGGCCAGCAGAAGCAGGTGGTGCCTGAGTCATGGCACCGTACTTTGTGATAGGTGGAATTATGATTATTTTTATTAGGAGTGTGACTGGCTATTTACCTCCACTTTGGGATCCTGAATGCAGTGCAGCTGTCTTGTTCTTGCTGACCAAACAAAAAGGCAGTAACTGGCCCAAAGGGCTTAGGAGCTAAGAATAATGCCAAGGTGACAGATGGCTAGGGGCAGATGTGGGAGTGCATGGGCACACGATGCAAGTTTTGTTGCTCTTCTTAGGGTAATCCCCAATAACGCACATTTTCTCTCTAAGAGCAAGAGACAAAATGTGTTACCAAGCCAGAAACTGCAGCAAATTCAGATGCATTAGCACAAGGGAATTTTTTTTTTCCCCTTTTGTTATGGATTTCCTATAACAGGAGCCAAAACCAAAATACCTGCCGCAACCATCTGAATGTAATCTTGGGCAAACAGACACTTGATGCACTGCTTGTTAAAATAGTCTGTGAAAGCAAATATTAGTATTGGGTAAGAAATGGAAACTGGAACTTAGTCTAGATAGTGAAAAAGCCACGAAGTGCCAGCTCATGTGGGATGCTGAAAACCTCAGGCCTGATGCTGTGAACCTGGTTCACCCGGGGAGTGGTTCATGGAGATGCCCTTGAATTCTGTGGGCTGTCTCACGGGAGCAGGACCACACGTGAGCAAGTATCAGCAGGACTATCGCTGGCTTTAAGCTCTGGGGAGGCCCAAGTGCTGCTGATGTGACCGCTGGCGGCTCAAATAAAGAGCAAATGCTGTTGGGGCTGCCCGGAGCTTTATCAGAGAGGGACATAAGTCTTTTGGTACCAGGGGGATCATAAATTAAGGGAGTGTAACAGCAACAAAACACCTGTCAGTACAGGATATAATACAGATGTGAGGTAATTTTCCTACTTGCACATCTCTTTGGGAGTTAACCCTTTCCTTTCTGTGCAAGCAGGCAGTGGAGGAGATGCCCCAGCCCAGTGGCTGTGGAGGGCGATGCCTGCATTACTCAGTGGTTTGGCTAGTTCCCATTGCGATGGGACAACCACCTCCCTGTTTACAGATGTTGTACAGCAAGAGGAGAAATCTATCAGTGTGGTGTTCCCCCCCACCACCACCACTGGCAGAGGCCACATGAAGCAGTGGCTGGTTTTTGGTGCTAGGCAGGGATGGATGAGGGTAGAAAATGGTGAATATTTGAGCCAATAATGGCTATTTGGAATCTGAATAATTTTCCATTAAATGGTTCTTGTCTTTAAACTTTTAAAAGTTGCTGAACAATACAAGGTCAGGTTCAGAGAATCTGAATCTTCCAATTATGTAAAAAAAGATTGCAACACAATGTATCTAGCCACATTTCTAATAATATTACTTTTGAACAATGTACAATGTGTTCTGTTTGAAATACCTGGGAACATCAAATTGGGCCCTATGATTCTCAAATACAACTGATAAAAACACAGTAATCCAAGAGAACACCATTAGCAAAAGGCACAGCTTAGATAAAGGAAAAGGGACATTTGGTTTTAATGGTATTGCAAAAATAGCCTCCTATTAAAAACATTTCCAATTAAATCATCAGAATTTACTTTGTAGCATGCTGAATGAAATTATTAGAAATGGCTCTGTAGTACTGCGTCTTTCTTGTTATGGGAAAGTGTATTGATTTGGTGCCAGGCTCCGATTAACAGAAATAAGCAGCAAGCCATGGCACTATCATTGCATTAGGATTGTTGCCCTAATTATTTTCTAATTAGAACCAATGAGAAATTGTGATGTTACTCAGATAAACTTCCCACTTGTTAAAATAAGGACTGCAACTTCTGGACACTTTGGGAAAAATTCAGAACTTGGAAACTTTAGTGAAACTCCCACCAATGACAGTGTTTATATGTTAAATGTATGAAGGCAGAATTTGGCCCTTCTGCTTTGAAACACTTGCTCTGTCTTGCACTTCACGCTATTTGTGCATCTAAGATTGTTTTTTAATTAGAAAAAAAAAAAAATGTGGGGAACGATGGGCACCCTGATGGATTTCACGGATTGCTTGGCTTGAATACCTTTAAGCGAGAAAACGCTGGGATAGTCTCTTTGGTGCTAATATTTTTTCTCCCTCCAGGATTTCTCCCTCCTTGTCAGTTTTAGAGCAGTGGGATGGGGAAGGCTTTTGTGGAGCTTTGACATAAATGCTAAGACTCACCTTCAAAGAAAAACTGGTGTGAAAGGCAATGACTTCACATCCAAAGAGTTCATACCACCTGCCTTGGCATGATATTTCTCCCCTAATATTGTCATTTTTGGCCATTGTTATTGTTGCGTTATATAAAGCCTCTACTTCTGAATGGAGCCTTTTGTACTGAAGGGTTTCATTGTGCAGCTGGGGCTGACCGCTGCGTGCTTGCCCAGGCTAGCGTTGTGTTTGCTTGGTGGTCAGGGCAGAAGAGGTGCCCTGCTGAGCTTCAGTCTCCTCTGGGATGCCTACAGCCAGCATGCGCGGGTTGAGGTTTCCAGCCCTCCACGGTGAGGGCTCCTTCTCACCCCTAGCAGTGGCTAAACCTGCCCTGGTGCCCCCCAAAGACGCTGTCTCAGGATCTCAGGGTTTTAAATCACTGATGGGATGAATGCAGCTGACCAGCCTGGGGGGATGCTTTCTGCTATCTTCTCCAAATCCTTCAGCAAGCAGGTGTCTTTGTCCAGGTGGGCATGTTCCTCTGGTGATTAAAAGCTATTTTTTTCAGCATCCTATTTCATTGATGCTTTCAGAAGCCCATCCAAAGATAAACCGAGCCAATGGAAAGGCTCCACTGCCTTTAGAGCAGCTCTGTAGGGAGCAGCTAATGAGCTTTTATGGGAAATAAAAAAATCTTTTGCTGTTTCTTGGGTACCAGATCCCAGAGGCAGTTCTGTGGTGTTCCTAGGATAGAGTGGCTTCAGCAAGCCTACGTTATATCAGAGGAATTGGCCTCTCTTACTTTGCCTTATAAGTATCAATCCAACCTCTCAGCAAGACTCTGCTGTGGTTTTCACTAATCCCCAGTAACTTCAGAAATAAAATAGTCTCTTTGGCACAAAAATCACTTCTGCCAGCTCCTTTTGACAGATAATACAGTAAGTAAATAATATGTAAATTCCCCATGGTCAGTGATGTTCGCATCTGATAGATGTGTTTCCAGCAAGTTTTATCTTTGTCAAGTTTCCTGAAGAAATCGGACTTCATGGCCATGGAGCCAAAAAGGATTTCTCTTTAGTGCTTTTTTAACACCTGTTTGTTACATTTGGGGACTTAGTTTGATTTTTATTTATTTTTTTCTAATGGGAGGTGGGAGAGAGCAGAGGGGAGCAGGAAAATGAATCCAATTTGGCAAGCCTAACTTGTCTTTCTATCTTGCAGCCAAAGCAGGAAGGAAATGTCTAGCAGTTGGCCGCTGTCCTTTCTGGACGTGTCTAACTGTGTAAAGTAAAACATGATGACTCTGGCCACCCCGGGGTTCAATGCCAAATTTCAGCTGATCTCGCTGGGTGGCAAAAACAGAGGTGTGTGACATGGGGGTGTTTTGAAAGGGGATGGAGGGACAAAAAGAAAACAGGGACAAATAAAGCAGGAGTCTTCTCTGTTACTGAATGTAATATTCTGAATGACACAACTATGTCCAAAAATTATGTATTGTGTGGGGTGATTGAGGATTTGGTGAGATTACCCTTAATCTTCCTCAGTCAATAAAAAGGAAACAAGAACAGATCCTTTCTTCTTAGAAAGACAATGACATTTAGTATGTTTGCTAGAGTTGGAAAATTGGCACAATGTGTTTCGTGTCATAATAGCATTTAAATCTTCATAAATTTAGACACTAAACTTTATCTGCTTTGCCCTAGTGCATCCATAGCTAAATGCATTTTTCTGTAAAGCTCTGAAACTCCTTATCTGACAGAAGGCTTGTAAATTTGCCTGGTGATAGAAATAAACATCATTAGTACAGAGATACTGCTAGGTTCTTCTAGCTGTCATTGGAAAAGACAACTTTAAACAGACACAGGCTTTATCTGTCTTGAAAATTGATGAGCTGCCTCTCGTTTTTGTGTTGCCTCATTTTCTTGTTTTCTTACCTGTGTATTTTGAGTAGAAATGAAACTTGCTCAAAGTATGAGTATCAGGGGAGGTCCCACTTACACCCATTTTTAGAGCTAGAGCTGGAATACAGGTGGTCTAACACTGAGGATGCTCAACTGGGCTGGAGAGACATGGATTAAATTTCTTGTTCTGTCAGCACTTTGAGGTCTCCAGTAGACAAATGCTGTCTTAGAGCTAGGCAGTAATAATAATTTGTCTCTGTCTTGGATAGCCACTTCAAAATTGGCTAAAAAGACTGCCATATCTTACAACACTTCTTAATACCCTAGAGGTTAGAAGATTATAAGATACTTTGCTGCAGATGTATAGGACCTCTAGGATTAAGCATTATTTCTGCAGTGATATTTCTAATTAAAGTAACATAGCAAAATCTTGGCTGGTTTTACAGTGAGACGTAATCCAAAGAAAACCATATTCATGTGAATGCTGCTGAACACCCCTCACCTGTATGCTTGTAAAGACCGGTTCTGACATTTAAGTGCATGTTAAGGTATTAATGTATCTAGAGTTTACTGATATGCCACAAAAGAAAAGTTTTCTCTAATGGAGCAGGTGAAGATGAGCGAGTTGCGCACATGGATTTAGTGTGCTGGCCTCAAAGAATGGGCAGGATTTGGTTTTTTTGTGGAAAATGAGCTGTGCCAAGCAAAGCTGGGGCTGGCTCATGGAGGAAAACTGCCTCAGTTATGCAGGCTCTAAGCCTGTATGTCACTTTGCTTGAGAAAAGCCCCATCGCATCATTGGCTGCCTTGAGACCAGAAGTGTGTTATAAGCCCTTTGCTAGTCTGGATTTGAGAACAAAATCCTATTCCTTTGAAACGAGTGTGTGTGCATGATCGTACTCTGATAACGTTGCCAGCTTTTGGGACAAGTATCTTGAAGATTCAAGCCTGAATCTCAAATTTAACTCACGTGTAAGTTAGCGTATAATCTTAATTTTTTTGTCTTCCTGTATCACCTAAGTAAACCCGTCATGGGTGAAACCCCATTGCAGATGAAGTCTAAATAGCCCATCGGAATATTAGTCCCTAGCTTGATAAAGGTGAGTCCTTGAAGAGTTTGCGGTGTGGCTGTAAAACAAGAGACAAGGGATAGCTGCGTGTGCAGGAAGGGGAGCAAACAGGATGGTCAAGAAAATGTGAAACTCAAACAACAGGTGGTAACTACAGACAATAAAAAAAGCTCTTTCATAATAGATTTTGAAGCAATATTTAGTTTATTTGCTTTCTCAAGTTTGCCTCAAGAATTCTGCATGCTTGGATTCGGCCATACGCGGCTTAGGTGACCTGTTTTAACTTGCGTGTGTAGAACTAAATGCTCTGATCTCTCCTGCAACTAGACTCTCCCATTTTTCTGGTACTTCAGGAATGGCGCTGCTCTGGAAAATGTCAAGTATTTTTCATAGTTATAAAAAAAGGTTGTTAATGGATATTTCATAATAAATCTTTCTCTAAACAGCAAAATGCCTACCCTGCATGGAGACTGGCTGTCTTGAGCAGCATTTGGCACCAGGGTTTTGTTACTTTTCACCTTTTTGAGTGTTCACAAAAGTTTGCAAAGTTAGAGGGTGACACTTCTTGGTTTTCCACTGGTGAAGGAGGCTATTTGGTGGTGAAATACGTAAATCTAGTTTGAGCAAAATCTTATGGTATTAGTGATTTGCCACACATGGAAATACATTATTTAAATGGCAATGTTCTTATTTTCACATTATTAGAAAAATCCATCTGTCTCCAGTCCTGTAAAAATATCCCAGATGAAAATAGAAAAAGCTATAGATAACAGTTCTTCCAGGAAAATGTCAGCAAATCTGTTACCCTTCTTACCACTATCACGTAAATACTAATCTATTTGGGATTCATGTTGTATATAAAATAAAAAGAATATGGAAAGGCATGGGAGGGAATCGCAACCGTTCTCATGAATTTCCTATTTTGCTAAAACCTGATGAACTTCAGTGATCCATGCTACTAGAAGGAAAAGCTTTTAAGCTCTTTATCTTCAGTTCTGCTTGCAGAAATTTCAATGGCTTCGCTAACTTCAGTTGAAATATTTGAGCTCGCATCAGCTCAGGGTTTGGCGTTCACTCTGTGCAAACGTGTACACTCACAAAAACCTTGTATAAATGGCTGTGAGCAAACACCCATTTTTTGTTTGATCCGCTCTGGTTTTTTATTGGACTTGCCCACGCTGCTGCAAAATTCAAGAATGTGTGTTGTGAGATTATTTTTGATCCTGAACTTACTCATGTGGTTAAAACATCCTGTATGTTGGAAGGAATGCTAAAGATATATCTAAGGAAAGAGCTGTATTCTGGTGGGTGCGTGAAGCTTGCCATCTGTCTGACCCGAGAGGTACAGTGCAGTGATGAAGTAGTATAAAATATGCTGACTCCTCAGCTTTACAAATGATTTCTCATGTTGACGCTGGGTTTTTCTCCCTTGCAATCACAGCTGCATACCACTCTGTTGTCACAGATGCTTTTTGGCAATTAAACAAGCCATTACTGCTCACAGCAAGTCCTGGCTCCCCACTTTTATTTGGAAACCTTTACCTTAGAAATGGTTAATTACTCGGCTTCTCTCAATCCCTATGAGCTGCTTTTTTCAAGTTTTCTAATTTACATTGCCATGACTGGGCAGCAGTAAATCAAAGCCCAGCTGCAGCTACTGATCTCCTATAACTCTTTTTTCTTAGTTGTAATTTCGACTATAAGCTCAACAATAAGCCCATCTCTTAATCTCAGCATGAACAAATGGAAAATGGTCAAATGACGCACAATTTTAAGCTTCTTGCTGTATAAATTAGACAGAGTTGCGTCAGTTCACTGGAATACTCTGACCTTTTCTCCTTAAAAATATTGAGGGGCGGGGGGGGGAGATCTGGGTTGAGCCCTAGGTTAAAAGTCTTCTATATTTACAGTGCGCAACTGCCTGAGCATAAGGTACCAATATGTACAGAAGCTGGCGCTTAAAATATATGGGGAAATGGAAGCCAGGGCATATACAGAAGAGTGCCAATAAAAGCCAGACTGTTACTAGCTTTCAGCAGCTAAATTTACTATAGTATTTGTATAGGGTAGTATTTCCCACCCTTAAGTATAGGGAAGAGGGATATGCCAGCTACCTGAGGGATTTAAGACTGAATTACTAATCATCTGAATCAGTATTGTCCTCCTTTATTTTGGCTGTAACACAGCGAGCCAAATTCAGCCCCGCTTCCACCAGCGTGCGGCTATTAAAGTCAAGGGAAGGCAGAGCTCGGCTGGCTCTGTGCCGCGGGAAGGAGAGCCAGGAGCAGCGTAACGCTGACACGTGGTGATGGGAGCCTGTCAGCACCGCGCGCTTGCCGCAACGAGCGCTGCGAGCGAGTCCGCTGCGACGTCGCAGGATAATTCTGAATATTAATCTTGCTTAATGCCACCCGGGGCTGAGTGAGCAAAGTGAGGTTACGAACTGAGCTTGCTGTTATGAAAAATCCATTTCTGCTAGCGTTATGGGAATGGATTTCTCGCCCTCGGTGCTTGTGGTGGTGTTGCAGTTCTGATATATCAGTTGGGTTTGGTTTCAAATTGCTGCTGTAATGGTGATCAAGTCATACAAAACAGCATGCTTTATTAACTCAGCAGGTGGGTAATGTTTTGTATATGGGCATAGTTCTATATACATAAAAACATTTAGGAAAAAAAATTTTGCTTGCATGTCACTGATACTTAATTTTAAAGAATTACTGTTACAAAAGAGGCTTTTTCAGAGTTTCCAGACAAATATTCCAGTTATGTACTCATTTGCATTAGAACCAAGTGCAAATGGTGCCTATCGGCGTTCTCTCCTCTGTGGCTCCCGTGCCAACCCCTGCGTGGCCGGGCTCTGAGCTGGCCGGGGCACTGTTTCTCACTGTCTCACTTCAGCACTGTTTCTGTGAAATTAGGTGCTTCATTATTAGTATCTCCCTTTCTTGGACTAAAGGAAAATGATTCCAAAGTGTGGAGAGAGAAATAAAATGGGAGAAAACTTAACAAGTTCTGATTTGAGAGGCAAGGCTGAATTTTGGTTTTATGGGCTAGCAGTAGCCTGAGCTTTTACTGGAGCTCAAACTGTTAAATGCAATTTTTGTCAAAGCATTTTGTATCTGTTTTCAGTGTTTCTCTGAGGAAGGAAGGAATCACTTGGTGTGTCTGAAATGAAGCTCTAGGTGATGGCTCTTGCTCCTGACCCCGGTTGATCCACTGATGGTGGCTTGTGATGTTAACACCTCTCCAACCAAGGTTGTTCTCCACATCTTCTGCAGGACAGTGTCCCCTTGAAGTATTGGGGTGCCCATGCCTTAGCGACTCAGGGGTAACACTGACAAAGTGCTTACAGACCCTGGGGTGGGGGAATGGGAATGGCTCTGTTGCAGCCCCCAGTGCTCCTCATTTTGGTGAAACCAGGTGGGAGGTTTCCAGAAAGGCTGGTGCTATGGCCACTGGTCACCTTCTCCCCAGCTCTGAGGATTTGCTGTGGAATGTACTAATGTAAACCCAGCCTAGTTTTGGAGACTTAAGTTCAATTTTAAATAATGAAAAGCACAGGGCACAAATGTGCTGGAAAAATGTGCTTTGGGAGGGGGGGAAAAGATGGAAAAATCTCTTAAAGTGAGACTCCAGATTCTTAAAGATGTAGAGCTGGACTAGAGACATCTTTCTCAAAGATCCAAATCCAGTGTGTGCATGTGTTTCCATCAAGTGAAGTGCCTATGTGTACTTGTGTTCCTTCTGCTTAACGCTTGAGCTGAGTGGGAATTAAGCTCCAGGCCACTTAGACTCCCTGCCATTCCCTAAATCTAACCATGCCCATATAGTGTACCTGTATTTATCAACATATATACCTCAGTCTTCATTTATTCCTTACATGCTATTCTTAATTCACCTACTTGTGGTGTGGGTAGTAGAGCCACAGGACTTCACCTTTTTGATACACACAGGCCAATTTTAAGGCGGCTGAAACCTGCTGTTTAATGCATTATTGAAAGCTGTTCTTTATTTTTAAACTTTCCAGGAAGTTAAAAATAGACCTGATCCTTTTCATTCTCTTATAAATAAAGAGCAGATCAGAATTATGCTTTGAACACTGTGTATAATCCATTGGTTAGGGATTACATCTGGTGAATGCATCAGTTAACTGAATCAAGTCTATTTATGTTTTCTTAAAAAAAAAAAAAAATCCAACCTGATTCTTGGCCATTTCCTTGCTGTCAGGATTAAGACGGCAGTCGCAGTGCTCTTGCCTAGCTCAGTGTACTTGATCATCACTGGATTTTGAGCTATGCATTCATCCGGTACCTGCAGATTGACCAGAAGTTTGAGTGGATGCCCAACAGAAATGCTTTGATTTTTTATATTAGTTGTGGGTCTCTCATTTTCTCAGAATAATTCTGAGAGAAAGTAACATTACATAGAACGAACATATCTTTTCAAAACAGGAATTCTGTCCTCTTGTTGCTTTGATCTGGATATTGTTCAGGAACACAACCCCCTATCCCATCTGTATGCAGAGTGGTTTGCCTTAACAACTTGCATTTCACCATAGAGAATATAATAACTAAGATGAGCAGGGCCAAAACAGCCTCTGTAACCCTGAGCAACTTTGTTAGAGATTCACGAGAAGGACCTGGCCCAGTGTGGATGTGCACGTGAGTGTACTGGATACCAAATTCAGTTCTTCGGTTTCTATGAAAACATACTACGCTGCTAGGTATTCATGTCTTAAATAACATTAAGCTGCTTAAATGCAAGGGAAGAATCCAATCAGTGCCTAATTTATTATAATGAATTGTCAAAGAACCATAGGGGTTTGTATGTAATGCTGTGAATAATTAATCATTACAGGTGGGATTTTCAAAAGTGCTTGGGGGCTCGCTCAGCCTCGCTCATGCCAGGGAGATGGATGAGTGCTCTAGAAAATCTCATTGAAATACCAAAGATTAGAGCTAACCGAGGACTATTTTTCTATGTAGGCCCTTGTCTGTGACCTCCTTTACTGGAATTTTGGGACATGAAAAAATAAATATCTTGCAGAAAACTTTATTGGAAAGATAATTCTTCATATCTTGGTCTGAGTTTTCATTTTTTTTCTAAAGGAGTCTGCTAAGAAATTGGAGTCAAAGGAGGAAAAAAACCAACTAGTCTCACCAAAGTTGTCAGTAACTGATAATTTGGGATAAAATATTGTAACAATCATTCTTCACTTGCTCACAAAAAAATACCCCTTGTGTCCATAGCCTTTTTCTATGCAATTATAATGGGGGGGGGAGTGGGGTGTACCATGAGTTTCAATGGGAGAATGAACTCTGAGCTCACATCTGTTTTGTAAACTGTCTCGTGCACTTCTGCAGCTTTCTGCACCTTAAATATGCCCAGCACTGAAGAAAAACAATCTCTTCTGGAAAGAGGGCTTTTTTTGGATGTAGACATGCAAACACATTGTTCTAAGACAAGCTGCAGAGTGAATTCGTGATGAATGCTACTTCTCCAGAGAAACTATCCCTGTGTACATTTATTATTGAAAGTACAGGCTGAGCAAACTATCCACCAAGAAATTCACGTTGAACACAGCAGAGCAGAGAAACTCTTCCTTGTACTCATCAAATATCTCCTGCAGGACCATTGCTCACTAATTGGAAGAGCTGTCAGTGCTAGCTCTGGCGTTCATCTCTCAGATTCATATCCCCGTACTTTGTAAAATGTAATCTCCATATGTGGAGTATAAAATGTTTTGTGTGTGGTAAGAATTGGTGTCTGGGCTTCAGCTTTTTCCACCTATAAAAGAGAATACTTACTAGAGAATGGAAAGGTTCGGAAAAGAGAGTGTACTTTTTTTTGTTGCTAGAATCTTTCCTGCAAGGTGTTCCATATCCTATTGCTTAGGAACCCTCTGATCTATATTTACAAATGGCCTTAAAATGGCAGGTAAGCAAAAATAGGGCTGGATGAAAGGAATATTGCCAGCCACCTGGCTCACCAGCTTAGTATCGCGTTCAAGTCTTTCGACCTTGGTAGAGCCTCCATGAGGGGTGTTATGGCTCGGGGGGATTAGAAGGAATGAAAAGCACTAATTCAGCTTTCCCCACAGAGAGTAGGTTACATCCACTGTTGCTATCAGTTACAATATGATTTTCTGTTTTCTAATAGAGAGGAGTTGGCTGGGGAAGTGGACATGCTAGCTGCTCAAAGACAGTGGTGGCTGGCTACCCCTCAGAGCTCACTCTGTATTTTTGGAAATAAATTCTGGAACAGTTGATGGAAAATCGATAAGCTAAGAACAGTGGCCGCCATTTAAAAGTAATCTGGAGATGCGTTTGTTCTCAAATCACTTCTCCCAGCCTTGCGGATGGCAAAGTGCAAAAGCACTTTGTGAGCTTGAGGATTTGCTCATCATTTCAAGAACTGTGCGAAGACCATGTTGACAGGCAAGGTAGGCAGGAGCTTAACACAGCAAATCCTTCACCAGTGCTTTGGTGATCCAAGGTGATGGTAAAGGGGTCAGGGTTTCTGCTCCTGCTCAGCAGCAGTAACAGGAAAAGACCAGATCTGGAGCCCATCCCAGCTCTCCACCCACCCCTCACCTCCCTCCACGCAGCAGCAGCCCTGCAGTTGCCTCTTGTTCTTGGAGTGATAAAATTCAACCTTGCTGCTGCGTGGAAGCCTTGAGCCAGCGCTGCTGGAGCTCTGTTTGCCTTTTCAGGAAAGGGCAAGGAGAAGCAAAAATGCATTTGTAAACAGGCCAGATTATTAGCAACTCCTATTGCAACATAAAGATTTTGAGTGGAGGGTTAGTTCTGGGGAACGCTTCTGGTCAATGCTCTATTTATGCAAAGTGTTAAAATACTTTGGTCCTCACCAACATGAGCTCCTGCCCATGTGATTTCTGGTCTGCAGCATTTTTTTCCTGTGCATGTGTAGCACAGCCACTGGATGACACCACTCATATTTCTGGAGATATCACCTAATGCAGTGAGCCCCAGATAGTCACACCTCTAAATACTGGATTTTGATTAAGACTCATGTCTTGACCTATGTGAATTTTGCACTTTAAACGAGCCAATTAATGCTCATGCTACAGCAGTTTTAAGTTGCCAGAAGCAGTATAACCTGTCAGCCTGCAATAAACCTAAGCAATCCCAGCTAGAGAAGCTTAGGAAAGGTCTACACCAAGATCCATGTGAGCTTTAACTGTTGTGCATTGCTCTGGTTCACAGAGCAGAATTCAGCTATTTCGTGGGGGAAACGGAAAGTTCCACTGCAGGGCTCCATGCGGAGGCTAAAACACAACCAGGTTTATTTAGATGCGAAAGGCTCTCTTGGGCCCTAAGTGAGTGGCTGAAGACATTGAGGACAGACTAGAGCAAGGACAATGAGCAGCAATAGTTGGAAAATACATTTTCAGTAATATCCTTTCCTGATAAACTGCAAGTACCTATTTGCAGCAGGAGGTCTTCTCTATTGATTGAAAAATCCTGGGGAAGGTCTCTTTACTTTTGAAGTTTCTCTTCTTACCTGAGTTGAATAGGAAAGTTTGAGCATCTGAGTTATGTCTGAATTAATAAAAATTGGAGCTCCTCCAAGTTTTACACACAGGTATTTTATGATCTGTCTCAGAACAACTATTAGATATGTACGTAAGTTGTGTTGAAATTGATGTGTCTGACTCAGAACCATGCTTTGGGAAGGTACATCCAGCTGGAAAACAAATATAGTCTTAAACATGATTTCCCATATTGTAGCAAGGGCAAGCTGTGCTGGTTGCTTTTTTTTTTTTATATTTTCTACATATGCATGCTGAGAAGCAGCAGTGCAATGTGAGAGTACTTACTGTCATAAGCGAAGGCAGAGAAGGAAAGAAAAGTGTATTTGAGGGTACAGAGCCTTTGTTTGCATGAACAAATCAAGCAGTTGCTCGACCAGAAAGGTATCGCTCACAGACAGGCTGTGTATGGAAATGCGGGTGTGTACGAGTGGGCTTCAACCCTTTTACTAAGCTGCAAATGATTAGGCCTGAAATGTTAAGTGGAAACATATAACACATAAAAATAACTGCTTAAAAATAAGCTTTCCAGTCTAGAGGTCCAGGATTTTATACTTGCAGATTATTTTTATGGATGCCATTTTCTCTTTCCAGTATTGTCTATGTCATTGGTAGGGGAATTAGTCATCTACTCTACTCCTCAAAGATTTATTTGCTAATCTCCTCTAACAGGTGCTTTCCAGGCCTATGTGTACCCATCCCTTTATTAAGATGCTCTGGATCTGCTTTTGGGACTCTTCCCCCATCTCTGCTCTTAAAACCCAAGGCCAAAAATTTCATATCCATCTGCCTACTTATTAGGTACCTAAATCTGTTTCGTGTATCACGTGTAGAATAAGAACATGAAAGCGTGCTTGTAAAGGGTGGTTATAAAACTAAGCTCATGCTCAGTTAAGAGAACTATTTATAGAATGCAGCAGCTCAAAGTCTGGCCAAATTTACAAGATGGGTTTGTGGGTGCCATCTCAATACTCCTCCCTCTGTGACTTTTGTTTTTCTCCAAGCTCAGTAAAATGGTTAGTTTTCTCTTTAAGCTGTGTTTTCTGATTCAGGACCTTTTGGTTGAGTGGCCACCAGTCCCCTACAAGAGAGGCTGCTACTGAGTTACGTGCATGATGAAGAAAGCCCCTTGGCCATAAGGCCCTGTGATCCACGTCTGCTCTTTGGCTCATTATTTCCTCTGCTGGTCCTTCTGGCTGCTCCAGAAGTTCACTCTTCAGCTGATCAGAGACCTCTATGCTTGAGGTGACTTTTTTCACAAAGACTTTTCTTCTTTCTTCAATTTTATTCTCCTCACAGATCAAATATTCAATTCCTTGATACATGGGCTTCTCCTCTGAACACTTCTAATGTTCATTGTATTTATCCATGCAGTTGCTGCAGTACTGGGAGATGTTGTCTCAGATTTACAAGTGGGAAGTTTAAGCAATGAAAACAAATGGTCAATGTCATAAAGTCTGTTCTGTGGTAGATGGGAGAATCTGAGTCTTTTGGCTCCTTCAAAACTGCTCTTAATTGGTTGAATAATAGTTTAGGAATTGTATAATTTGTGTGTGAATGAATCCAAATCAATGACCCAGCAATGGGCTGAAAACAAGAGAATCTTTGCATTAAAACCAAGTAAACCTGAAGGTTCTACCTCTAACTGGGAAAGCGTGGCATTTTCCAGATCACAGGGAAAAGAAAGAGGTAACATCACATGAAACGATGGTATTTTGTGCACTGTATTACTTTGGTCTGGAAGGTCAGTGATGAAGTCTCACACCAGCAGAGATCATGACATCTTTTAGAGAGTAAGAAACCCATCCAGAGAGGTTAAATGGAGTGTCCAAAACCACAGGTCAAACCACAGAAGTCAGTGCATCCCTGATAAAGCTGCTGAAAGGACCAAGTTCAGAGGTGAAAAGAGGACCCTCTCTTCTTTGCAGGGGGTCAGGGTAAGGGAATTGGAAACTAAGTACTGATGGAAAAAAATAACTGCTAGGTTGGAGATAAGTGAATAAAAATACACTGCCAGCAAGCAAGGACAGCTGTGGTGCTACACCCAATGGCAACTGTGGAAAAACAAGGCTGTAAAATAAATATACACATGGGGAAAGGTTAGGCAGGTCTGTCTTTCCACCCTACTGTTACTGTAACCCATATAACACAACACCTTGTTTTGGGTTGCGAACAAGACCAGTGAGCACTTTGCTGTTTGCTAATGGAAAGGATGGATGACAGCTTGGGTAATTCAAAATTCACTGCTCTGGTCCATCTGGCTCTCCAGATTTTTCTGTGATTCGCAGCTGCAGGGACAGGGAAACTTTAACATCAGAGGAGGAGCAGTGCTGTGGTACTCCAGTATAGCCATTGCCTTCATGCAGCTGCCAAAGCAAAGGTGTCCCATCCTTGAGGGCAGGTGTTGTTGCTCTTGCTCCAGATACTGCAGTAAGGTTAGGGAGAGGTCCCTGGCTAATTATCAAAAGTAAAAATAAAATAGGGATGCATCTGCATTCATCACAGCATTTGAAATGACGGTAATATCTCAGAAGATGGTAGTTTCAACTGCTTGCTAAAATCTCACTGAAACGTAAAATTCTGGCTAAAATAAAACATGTCAATTGGATTGGTTTGGGTTTCTTAAATAAGTTTTTCAACCTGAATTTCAGTACCTTTTTGTGGTTGTGAAGTGGTGAATGCTGATCTCATCCTAAGTTTATTCTGTTCTTTACCTTGGCTATTATAATGTGTCTCAAAAAGTAAACATAAAAATGATTAAAATGATTCCATGTTATTTCACACATGGTTCTAACTCAAAGAAAATAATCCTTTGTAGGAATAATTTATAGCTTTGTCTTAATTGCATATATTGCTCTCCTATTGTCTGCTGACATTTCAGGACCCTCCAGAAGTTATCAATCTCATCTGTTTCTCCATTATTAGACTTACACTAGGCTTTAAAAAATGCTATTTTTTTAATACTCATATCCATGAGAATCTTAAATTTATGCTACCATGGTCATAGTGTTCTGTCAAAAAATATGTAAAAATTAATCAGTTTTGTCCAGAACCTTAATTGAAGTAAGGGACTTGATGTTTATTCTTTTCCTACTAGAAGTGTGTGGAATGAGACAAAAGTAATTTGTTCATAATATAAAAATAGGAAAATTGCATCATTTCACAGTTAGCTCTATCATGGAAAAATATTCAGGTTTTGTGCTGTTCTAAGTGGGAGCATCATGAGACGGTCTATAAATGGGCAGAGCATCCAAGTCAAGTTAGCAAGCCCCAGCTGCAGTCACTGGGACAGAGACAAAGGTAGCAGCAATAACGTTATCTGTTTGTGGAGTTACTTGAATTGGCTTTGTGTGATGGGAAAGTGTTTCTCCTTGCTGAGCCTAAGGCAAAAAACATGGAACTGCAGAAGGCTTCCATCTCCACAAAGGACATACAAAATGGTTTTGGCCATGCTGTCTTGCCTTGCCTCTGGTGACAACTGGCATAGCATTTGGCTCTTCCCATATGAGGTCTGTGTGGTCTAAATGTTAGGCATTGTCTCCAAAATCAGTCCCAAATATTTGGGGAAGTGAAAAAACTAGCGGAAATGATGAAGATGAGCAAGTAAATCTGAAAATCCTAACCAACCAGCCTTACTCCTGTCCAACAGGAGTCCTTCCCAGCAACAGGCTGGACAAAGGGTCATTGCTCAAGTCTCCTACAGTCACTCAGGTTATTATTAGTGCACTGTTGTTGGTGCTATTTAAGAATTTCCAGTACACCAAATGGTAACTTTAGTCAGCATTGTCAGAAAAAAATACCACCTATAAACTATTTTGGACTTAAGCACATCAACAGTTACTAATACAGTGCTTTACAAGGCTCAGTAAGTTATGGAGCTAAGCTATCTGTTGGTAAAATAAAACCAAACACAATATTTAGCCTGCAACTGTGCACTTACAGCATATAAAAAGTTGCTTAGTTTTCCATAGGGAGAAGGAGCTTTTTGTGTTGTAATTATCAGGTGGCAGTTGTGCTTGCAGAAAGGTACTTGCCGCTTTGACAAATGCACTTAATAAGATTGAGTGTTCAACATCTGACAAATGTTTGTCTTCTAATAATGATTTTGATCAGTTTCATGCATGCAAAACCAAATATTATATTCATGAAAAGTTGTGTTAAGTGGGCTGTAACAAGTGATTTTTGTGTAAAAAGTGTATTAAAAAGAGTAAAAATTAATGAGAATCACTTATGAGAATCGCAAAGGACTAAGCAAATATGTAAATTGTCATAGTGTCAGAATAAAAAGTTGAACCTCAGAAAATGGAAAAACTGATGTTTTTACAGATACAATAAAGAAAATTGTCAGTTTAGCTTGATTATTTAACTGTTTATATTGGAAAAACTGCACACTGACAATTCTACTTAAATTCTACTAAAGTTTTTCAGATCTGCCTAATGACAGGACTGTAACAAGTGTCTTTACCTAACGATGCTGGTACTCAATAATATGGCTTTACTGCAAAGTTTGCAGATGGCATGGGCAAGACCTAATTAAGAGGTTGTAATCAAGCCGTAGCTGAGCCCTGACCCAACATTCACTGGAATCTATGGTAATCCTTCCATCAACCTCGACTAGTGATCGCTCATCCTCTATAGAACTGCTACATACCATGCACAAACAGCTCCTTAACTGCACTCCTGCAGGGAAGACCCAGTTCTGGTGGCTTTTTAGAATTTCCACTGTTAATGAAGAGCCATCAGATGGTTAGCTAAAATTGGTTAGGATCATTTTGTACTGTACTTGACACATCTTGTAAATGTAAAAACAAGTTGTTGGCATTTCTCTTCCAGCAATCACTGGAGAGTGATTTGGACTGGGCTCCATCCCTGGCAAATTCAAAGTTGTGGAGTCTTACTGTTTTGGTGAAGAGTACAAACAATTTCCATCGTGCGGCTCAAGCAAAAAAATATATACAAAGCTGTTGAATCTTGCACTTTTATGTGTTTTCATTTGGCACAGGAAAATGTAATCATTAAACAAATCTGTTTATCTAACAGGTCAACTTTGATGTATCTTAGCAAGTAAAAGCCATCATTACTGCATGTCTATCTCTTGAGGAGTGTGAACTATCTCTCTTAGAACAAAGAACAGAAAGCTGATGCTAGACAGGGAGGCTGCCAATGAGGTATTTTATAGCCTTTTAGTGTCTTCCAATACCTTTGAAAGGAATTTTTATTCTCTAATGTACCTCTTCCTAATTTACCTTTGGAATCACCCTCTGCTTTAATAAAGTAAAAGGCTTTTTCATTCCATTATGATTAGTCTTGGGGCAAGTCAACATGATTTATCGAAGGCAGATACGAGCTCATCCTACTTCTTGCTTCAGCCAAGAGCCACGTAGGCCTATAGTCATCTGGTTTGGGGCTCAGCATTGTGCGCACAGCAGCTGCATGCTGTATGTTAGGAAGATCCCGCTGTCTTGAAAGACAAGGGGGCTTCTCGCCTTCAAACCATAAAGCAAAGCCCATTACCTCAAGTGTTCACAGTTAGTGTCTTTCAGGCTCAGTACTATCATCTGTCAGATTCTCTCATCTGCAAAATGTCTTGTGAGTTATGAGGCTGTTCTTGACAGGCCGTAAGGAGTTAATGGCGTTACTCTTGCGCAGGTGTAAAGAACTTTGAGAAAGGGCACAAAAGAGCCCAGTCCGAGGTGCTGTCAGTGTTGTGGGTGCAGATTTCCCACAAATCCTTCTTTTGCAGCTCTTCCCATTTAATGAGTTACAAAACCTACTAATCCACTTTCTCTTGTTTTATTACAAGCTGCAAGTGTCCAAATATTTCTTCATCTGAATTCTGACTGTACAATAAGTTGTCTTTCCAGTCCAGTAAAACTTAGCATTTATGACATTCCAAAAGCTGTTGCCCATTAGCAGTTTCTCAAGCTTCAGGGTGTTTTGCAACACAGCAGTCTAACCTAATGATTGAGGGGAAAACAACATAATCATGTGCTGACATTCCAAGTTATTTTATAAGCCACTTTTATCTCGGCCACCCTTTTCCTCCCTGCCATGTTAGTCTAAATCTGCTCCATCCACTGCCGCTTCATTGAAACATTTCTGTGGTTGAGCCTAGAGGTCCTCCTTCAGCTGCTTTGGGAGGCAGTGGATCTTCCCTACTGTGGGGCATGCCCCCCCCCATACACTAAAGGTAAAAGGAATTCAGCTTATGGTAACTGTTTATTAGCTGTCCTGAATGCACCAGAATTATCCCCAGAGACAGTTTAGTGGCAGGTTTAATTTAATGTATGTTGAAGGAATAAAAACTGGCTGGCTTTCTGGCGTGCAGAAGTGATGATATTGCTGGATAACTTATTTGTAGGGCTCAACTGGGCTTGGGACGTCTAGGTCTAAAAATGTGATTGTTTCCTGCCCGTACTGAATGGTTAGGGATGCCTATGCAATAGCAGTTGCATATTCAGAGGTGTCCTAGCTCCCAGACTGAGTGAAAACTTTTGCTGTGTTAGCAAGTCTTGGGTGCTGCTTCTGAACGGGGATGCTTATTCACAGTGATTTAGTTTCCTTTGTATAGGTGTTCCAGAGAGGTAAGGTGTCGCATGGTCATGTAACTCACAGGTCATGAGCATGAAAGCCTCTGGGGTCCTGCGTGGAGCAGAAGAGAGCCCACAAAACCATTTCCCCCTAACGAAGCCGGTTTGCAGAATGGGAGAACCAGGGGAGTCCCAGTCCAAGGAACATGGCAATGACAGTATCATAGCCTGTGCTTAGAGGTTCTCCTCCTTCTTCTGGATACTGGAAAATAGTTTTGTTTTTACCCTGGGTGGAAGGTGTGCCACAAATTCAACTTGTCTTTGCAGGGGCTTTGTTGAAGGTGGCTCCTTTTGAGCATATGGCTGAGCTGCTCTTTGATTTCTGAGTTCTAGTGAGCTTAAAAAAAAAAAAAATAAAACCTGATACCTCTCCACACCAAACTGAAACTGCAGGTGTGCACCGTTGCAATGCAAAGTTATAAACTGGTCCCAGTTCCCGTAATGTTTTCCAAGTAAACAGTTTGTCAGCTTGTCACAAAAGACCAAACTGGCTAAAAGCTTACATCGCTTGAGCTAGTTTTTAACAGAAATGGCCAAAATTCCCTTTTGCTGAGCTGAGATTTACCTGTACCCTTACAAATAAAGCTCAAATCTATTATTTAATTGAAATTAGCAGCATTCCCATAATCCCCAGAGGAGGCGGGGGGGAAAAGGTATAAAAACCAAACTCTAGTAACTCTAGTAAAGTGCCCCCACTTGCGCTATGCAAAATAAATACCGCGAAGTAGATTAGTCAATGTTTTTATTCCTGGTTGATTTCTTTAATCCCCCCCAAGAAAAGTTAGGGTATCAAAAGCGATACTCAGTTTGACAGTGTATTAATGGAAAGTTTGAGGTAGTGGAAAAAAAATTCTTATTTTTTAATGTCAGTGATATTTACAATTTGCCAATTCACTGACATTTTTGGTAATTCCTATACATGCCAGTAAATACCAAACACCAAAACTTGGATGCAAAGCACACGAACAGCATAGTAAAATGATAGGGCTTGTTTTATCTGCGAGCCAAGCCTGTTACCTTTAAATGAGATTGATCATTCTCGGGACAGATCAACTATTTCTGTGGGTAAAAGTTTTATAAAGACTATTGTCTTGTTAAACTATGGAAGAGCAGAACTTGAACTCTGTCTTAAAAGTATCTGTCCAAAGCTGTACAGTTCTGTTTATGGTTATACACATGAGGCCAAACCACTGTGACTTCAAAAAGAATTTTCAGAAGAAAATAGAACTCTCATTCATTGATTCCAGAAATTAAATTTAAAAATAATTAAGTAAATTGAAAAATAAGAAATTATTTCTGCATTGTTATATGTTCATAGTTTCCAGTGTTTAGATGTTAAAATTGTGGTCGTTTTTCTTGGTGGCTGACTAAAGAAAGAATAGAGAAAGGAAAAAGGTCCAAAGGGGATTTAATTAAAGTATTAAAAGTTATGAGGGGCACAGCTGTCTGATCACTTCATTGTCCCTCAGGGAACAGTCAAAGGGTCAAGATTAATGACAAATACATTTAAAGCATGTCAAAGGAAAAATATCATACATGTTTAAGCAGCCTTTGGAATTAACTGTTGCAGGAAGCCACGTGAGCGTATGGTATAGCTTGACTTTTTAAAGAGCTGGATCACTTTATAAACAGTAATAGCTAGGAGGTAATATTTATATCTTATGCCTGACAGCTTTAAATTGAGCTATGGTGCTGGATTTTAATGGTGCTAAAGTCTTACAAACTCTTCTTGGCACAAACGAAAGTGGGCATTGCCATCTAAAACAGCAGAGCCCTACACACAGATAAGTCACAGAAATCTAAATGAAATATGAGCATGTATATAAATTAGTTTATGATTCAGGTAAGCAGATCATTTCTCTTTTTACAGAGTAACTGATGAGATATAGGAGTGTGAATCTCTTGTATTCAGATTAAAGCATGGGTACTCTTCTGGGTCACTGTGAATACTTTGTACCTAAAGGTACATGCTATAGATCTCTTATAGACTCTGCCTAACTGCCACCACAGCTATGTAAAGAGAAAGCAAAATCTGGGGGGGGGGGGGGAAACCACCAAAAACCAACCCCCCCCCCCCCAAACCCAGAGTAAAGCTCTGAAATACAGTCTGTACCTCTGCAGTTCATTTCTGTAGCAGCTATATTGTATAATCTTCATAATAAGCTTTGAATATATGGGAACTTCTTTTTGCCAGAATGAATGCTTATTACTTCTGTATCAACACTTACTTAAACATCTTGGTAGTTAATGAAGTTATAACCTGCCTGAGTGAAGATACTTGCAAGCAGTGAATAAAGTGTCACCTAGTGCAGCATATTGATGCAAAATACAATGTGTGCTCCTAGGGCTTGTTTTGTAGTCTTGTTTGGCTCCTAAAGAAAATCTGCCTGTATCCCACCTATCGTTTACTAGCCAGGGATTGTGAGTCAGTCCCAGGTTTGCAACTGATTAACTTGTCTATCCCTAGTTTAAGTAAAGAGCGTGAGACTTGCAGGTCAGAGCAAAAAATGACAAAATGCAGGAAAATTGCCTTCCTCTTCCTCCAAGGGTTTGTTCTTTGCTCAACCCCCTTCTAGTCTCTCATCCTCTTGGCATTAGCATCATTTTCAGAAATCATAGCCCACGTTAGCCCTTGATGTTTGATGGGGTTTGGGGTTTTTTATCCTCTCCTCATGTCTGGCTATTTCTGTGACCCAGCCATTCAGCACATCTACAGCCTCCACTCCTCCAAGTGCCATTGCTGTCTTGGATCACCGATTTCTATTCCAGCAGTCCCCACTGTGCCATCCACTTGCTGAGGACCAGAAGCAAAATGAGCGATTTAGCCTTTTCCCCCCAGATATCTCCCCAATTCCTGGATGCACCAAAGATGCATCTCTGTCTTTTCCCTACCCTGCTAAGGCCCACCTTTTATCTAGGGTCTGGTACCCAAGCTCCAGTCCCTTCCACAAGGAACCTCCACAGTCATGACACTACCTTCAGTCAAGGAACTGGAAAACTTGCACACCAAAAACTCTTATCGCTTATAAGTACTGAGTAACTGCCTGCTCATCGGATCAGACCCATTTGTGTCTTCCTTGCTCTAAAGCTTCAATAAACTTGGAAAGCAAAGGAGTTACGCAAGTTCATATCAGCTGAAGACCTGACTGCCTTTTATTAAAGATTGTGCTGGTTTGTTTTTCTTTTCTGTTTAAGATTAGGAATGGGCAGGAAAATTTAAACATTTCAATTGAGTATCCTTTCAAAATGCTGGCCAAAACTGCTGTGGGCTTGTTTCAAGTGTATTGATGGTTTCTTCTTAAAGGATCCTGGCAAACAGCAGCTTCAAAATATTAGCAATTATATTTGAATTGGAGTTGGCCAAAAGTTTGCAAATGTGAGCAAAATCAGTGCAAGCCACTGTTAGTGTGTATACTACTGCCAGGTTGGAATGAAAGCTCACTGCCAGTGCATTTGAAGCTTACCTTGAATATTCCCAAAACTGCTCTCTGTGACCCTGGCAATTTGATGCAAGTTGAAGGCTGAGATATACCGTATACCCGACATGCGCATTCACTCCCTGAACCCTCCGATAAATGACGGGTGGACAGCAGGAGAGCAAATAACAATTTTCTCCTGTCTGTCAGATTACATCCTTCAAGGGGGAGGTACAGGAGGAGAAGCTGAATTAATCACAATATACCATGAACAATTCTGGAAGGTGTAGCAATGGAAACATAGGGCTAGTATGTCAGCTGCTGCAAATTAATAGGGATTCACTAAGCCAACAGAGTCATGCCATTTTAGCACCAGCTGGGGAAGGTTCTGGCCCACTATCTTTTACTTACATGAGTTAAGAAACAGAGAGATTCAGTAACATGCCTCTCTGCTGAGTCAATAGAGTAAGAACCTTTCTTTTTCCATGTGCATTAGTTTTGCAGCTATGGCAACAGTGTATGCGTGAGGAAAGGGAGCGCTTAAAATAGGCTCCTGCTCCTAGTTGGAAAGAGCTGACAGCAAACACGTGTGGTCACCCGAGAACAGAGAGGGAGGCAGCGCGCTATTCTCAGCCTCCCTTCGGGTCACCTGCCCCTGGCCGCAGGAGGCTGTAACCGAGAAGGTGGATGCACCTGGTTGCAGCAGCAGCTTTGCTGTGCCTCAGCCTTCTCCAAAGCTCTGAGCTTTCCTCCTCCATGCCCCTTCCCATGGTGCTCGCTCACCTGTGAGCAAGCTGGGATGTGTTCATCAACAAGGGACTCGAATGATGCTGGCCAGTTGTAGAAGAAATCATTTGTGGCTGACAAGCAGGCTGGTGTCTTCCACCGTTCTAGCGTCGGGTCAAGGCAAGCTTCATTCTGCAGTAACTCAAAGTCATAGCAAAAGGCCCCCGGTAACGAATAGCTGTTGTAGGGTATCCTTCTTCCAACTCTAGCTCTGCTATGTTATTTCAGAGAGGGGGAAAGGCTATGGAAGTGGAAAATAGTAGCTTTGGCTCATAAGCTGTAACCTGTTTTGGTCTCCATTAATTAATTTGGCATTGGCTGTATTGTATGCTATTATTAGGCTCTCTATTCCCCTCTGCAACAAATTAGGGCTTTCACATCTGCCTAAAAATAAAACTTTCCTGTCTGCTGGCTAACAAGCAAAACCAGAATGCAGCATATGTGTAATAAAGATGCACAGCTGTTCTGTCTATGAACGCAGGAATGTGTAAGGGGATTTTTTTTTTTTTTTTTGTTAAGGATAGAGTAGGTACCCAACAGTGAGAAACAGCATTTCCAAGAAACTGTCAGGCATAAAGCTTTGGAGAGAGATGGTTACAAAAGGTGAATCCAGAGGGAAACATCCAGGAAGATTACAAGAACTTATATTAGGAAAATGTTAATTTGTTTTAGTTCTTTCTTTAAGCCAGCCCTGAAAGGTGACTTTTCTTGATTGCAGAGAAATAGTCATAAGGGAGGGTGTAATTCCACTAGTATTCCCTGTAACTCCTAGAGATCCCTAAGCTTCAGAGCATTTGCAACTCTCATTTTCTGCCCCTCGTGTCCACCAGCTTGTGCTGTGCTTTACCCCAGAGCCATGACTCTGCCCACCCTTTGGAGGTGGCCCCCAGGTGTGGAGCAGTACCTGCTCCAGTACCTGCTCCAGTACACCCCCAAGGGAGGAGAGGGCTCCTGCGGGCACCCATAGCTAGGGCTGCACCCCGACACCAGGCACAGCTCTCCTCTGGCCTGCCCTGTGAGCTGAGGAAGAAAAACGTGCATCACTGGTGGCTTCCAATGAGAGCAGCGGTAAGGCCATAGCGTATGTATTTCATATTAAATATATTTCTTATTCTAGGGAGCCCCTATGTGAGATACTTCTCGCCTAGCTGACAACACTATGGAGCAAAAGGAGTAGGATCTATAGCATGCTTTATTGTTTCAGCAACCATGTGCTTGGTAAGACTTTTGTCATCTCCAAACTGTTGCTTCTGCTGTCTAACGTGCTCCGAGCGAGGACCGAGTGATATATAATACAGTATGTGCGTTTCCATTCTTTCCGTGGCTCAAATAGGCAGGCATCTTCAAGAGAGCCAGTTTGAGCTGGTCTAGCTTTTTATCACCTGACACATTTAGATATGCTCTTTAGATAAGATTAACTAATGAATTTCTTTTGACATTGGTATTTACTCTGTCTCTGCATTAGTTACACTTCTGTGATGTGGGAACCTTGCTTTGCTCTTTTTCATTCTGGCTGTCTGCATGATGTATTAATATTGAAGTTTGTTATGTAGGCAGTAAGCAATTTTTTTTTTTTTTCCAGAAATTGGTTAAATGGAAATGATCTGTTTTACATTTGTATTTGGCCCCAAAGTAACAGCATAGAATTGTTAACTAGCAAAACAATGGGTTGCAAAGCATTTTTCTGAGATAAAAAAAGAGGGAAAAAAATCTGTTAATAGGATTAGTATAAAATGTACTTACCGTGTTCATTCAGATGCATTAAGAAGAGGAACTGTAGTAATTAGTGCTTTTAGTTCCCGATTTTACGTGCAGGAAATAATAATCTCCGAAGCTAGGGAACTTGATTCCAAGGTCATGCGGGGTATCTTTTCAAAGTTCTTTCCCCGTCAACAATGTTTTCCTGGTACCTGAAGGATTTTCCTGAGAGGGGTCAGTGGAGTCCAGACTCCTGATTACAAGATACAAAGTGTAACTACTAGGCCATGTAAGGAAAAAAAAAAAGAACACCCAGAAATAACACTTTCTTGTTTTTCTCCTTTTCTTCTGAATTACATGACATTTCACAGAAATGACTGCAAAACTTTTTCCATTCAGACTTTAGCACTGGTTTGGTGACAAACTTGGTAAGATTAACAATTTTCCATGCATTATAAATGAAAACTGTTTCTGAAGCTGACTAAACCTTTCCATTCAAAGATGCGTTTTCAGGTTTTTTTACAACTTTGCAAACCTTAAACCTTGGTTTAAGGATGACATTTTTTTACGCCATGAATCCTTATCCCTATTAGACACAAACATGCACGCTTCTGCATTAGCGGGACCCTCATCCACGGCTGTTCCTGGCTGTTGTTGGCCCCATCATTTAATCATTTTCTATTCTCATTTTCCTGGCTTTTATCTCGCAGCACACTTCCATGCATTTTGAAAGTGCATTGCCAAGATAGTGCTCATCAAAGAGGGAAAAATCCTGAATTTTTTTGAAGTATTTATGTTTTGCAAGTTGAAAACAAACCGCTGAATAGTTCATGCTTCTAATAAAACATCTAAAGCTTGCAAGCAAGGATACAGTTGAAAGATGGTTTTCTTTATAAAAACAATCATTTTAAGTTCACTAAAACTTAACATGCAAAACATGAAAAAGTTCCAGAAGTCTGTTTTCATGTGCTAAATTGTATTTGCAAAAGCAGACCGTTTTTCAACTAAGAAAAACATTTTGTCTGAAAAATATTGATCTGTGGTAATACCATGCATTGCCAAATATGCCTTGTCTTATCTCTCCTGACTTCCCCACCTTTCTGATGATAGAAAAAGCAACAGCTTTCCCTGTTCCTGATGAAGACCTAGTTTTCTGAGCCAATGTCAATAGCGCTACTAACACGCTATTTTCCACAAAAAATTGAAGTTTCAGAGCTTTATTTGATCTTGGTGAACGTATGTAAGAACAAAAGTAAGATTTCACAGGCATGAAGTGGACAATAACTTTCTGGTTTTAAACTTTCTATCCAATTATTATAGTAACTGCTAAAGCTTTGCAATAGGGTAAAGAAACGATATCATGAAATGAATTGGTATTTGTAATAGATTTTTGAAAAGCTATTATTAACATCTATTAATGCAGGGTATAAAAAAAAAAATTTACAACAGTGACTCATTCATGTTCCCCAAGTCCTGTGCGTTCTGTGTAGGAACGTCCTGCCTTAGACACGGCTCCTGCTGACAGAATGAGGAACAGGTTGTGACTCAGCACAGAGGAAGATCTGTACAACCTTCTCCGTGCTGAATCAGAGAACCTGATGAGAGGAAAACCTTGCGCAGCAATGACCGGCACTAGGGCTGGCAGCCTGCGGGGGTTAAACAGGAGTCCAGCTCTGTGCAGTGCTGAGCAATACTGGTTGAAGATGATGGAATGAAGCCTTGGGGTTCTTTATTTGGGCTGTCCTCCTCCTGAGTGGCACAGCAATGGGGCTGGAAACGCTGCTTGGGGCTTGTGGACTGTAAACAAACGGGCTGTGAAACAAATCACGGATTGAGAAGGCAGTCTTGGACTTGTTGCTGGCCAGAGCACGGCCATTGATGGTGCATGGCCATGCAGGAGCTGAGCACCCCCTTGCAGAAGGACAGGAAAGTCACTGGCTGCTTTCATACTGAATCTGGGATCTCTAGCAAGGAGAAGCATTTGGGATGGAGGAGTGGGCAGCGGAGCGGAGAGGTGCAATGGGTTGAGAGTGTCTGTGGGTTTGATTCTTATTAGTATCTTCCTCAGACTGCAACAGTTTCCCTTCTGGGCTGCCTCTTAATGTAGGTTTTCCTTGGTTTTCCAGTAGAAGAGAGACACCGGCACACACCGAGTTCCCATGGCTCTGGGAAATGTATGTGGAAAAGACCTAAATGGTTCGATAAAGATGGAAACTGAGAACTAAATCCAAACCCACTGAAAAAACTCCCTTTGTGTAATGCATGGTTGAGTCAAGCTCTTTGGCATGTTTGACAGCAAATGATAAAAAGGAACGTGAGGCAATATTTATCTCCATCAATGAAAAGTCTGTAGGGATCCATAGGAGAGATGTAAGTCTCTGTAATAATAGCATTCAAATAGCTTCAAAGCCAAAAAAAAGTTTAATAGAAAATCAGTGTTTTTCATGGGGGGGGGGGGGGGGAAAAGGTAGATAAGAGGCCTGGATTTCAGAGGTTCTATCTGTCTTTGTCAGTTAAAAGCTGCTCTGCTCCCACAAAACAATGTAACTAGTGGGAAGAATTATATTGCTCATTTGCCCTTTCTGACAGTTTTCTTAGAGATGGATTGGCCCGCGAACGCAGTGGAGCACACAGACCTTGCTCTGCTCCGTTTGATGCTCTTGCTATCAAAACAAACCTCTTGGTTCTCAAGCAAGACCACCTTACATTGTCTCCATCATCACCTTGCTGTTATTCAAATACTTGGGCTGATTTACGTTTTCAAGTGTCTTTAGATAGTTATTTCAGGCCGTGTTCCTAATTATTTTTTTAATGGCAGTATTATCATGCTATAGATGTATTTGTTTAAATCCTGGCTGACTTTACAGAGGCAGTTTTTTAAAGGAAAAAGAAAATGAAAATCACAGTCAAAATATGTGCTAGCTTTTTTGGGATAGATGCCAATCCGGTTTCAGCTGGCACAAAAGTGAACAATAACTGTGGGACTTTTTGCTCCTTTTTTCCTCCAAATAATCATCATTTTCTGCATGATGTTTCGCCTAGCTGCTCTATAGTTCATAACCCTTCTCAGACCAGTAGAAGAGAGCGGAACTTGTCTTTGTGTTAAAGCTCGGAATTTGTTAGCTCTGCTCCTCAGTAGAGACAGAAGGAATGAAGGGGAAAAATTAAATCAAAACCTCTAGAAATATTCACCTGAGCTTTACCCTGATGGAAAGCTGTCTCTTCATATTGTCATGTTTATATTTTACTCTTCTACTGTGGAATGAGGACTGGACTTAGATAGCAAGTATTTTCCTGCATATTATGAATTTGAATTACTACCTGTCAGATTTCAGTACTTAAACCAGAGTAACTAAGGATGATGCAGATGGTATACCTCCAAGCTGGTTTTCCACTTATCAGGCATCCTGAGGCGTCTTCTGAAGAACATTGAATTAAGTATTTTCACAGGCAACCAACTGTGGATCCGATCCAAAATGGTGATTCCTGAAAAGGAAGCTGAGGCTTGTTACCGAGCACAAAAGAGACTGGATCTGGAAGATGATGGATAGGGAAAGTCATGTACTGAAAGGGACAATTTTGGAAAACTCACATTTAAATAAGCAGGGAAGACTTTGGGTGTATCTCAACCAGATGTGGATCATCAGCCTGTTTTGCTCATGTCCCTCTAAACTTTTTATTTTCAATAGTCTCAGCCTAAAGAAATCTCCATAAATTAGACTTCGGAATCAAAATCAACACCAGCATCAGATTCTGGTGCTTGTCCTTCCTTTTTGCAGATTGAAAGTTTAGTCCAGTTAACTCCTTGGATTAAATGAAAGCAGCTGAGAAAATTACCCACAGCTTAGCTAGGAGGCTGAGCGAAAAGTCAGGCTGAAGGGATGGGCAGGTACGGCAGCAGTCAGAACATCCCAGCATCTGCCTCTTCGCATTGACTTTGAAAGCACAACCGTGGCCTCCAGCACAGCCAGAGAACGTGGGGAGGAAAAAAAAAAATCCTACTCTCTGGCCTTGACCAAAATCATCCAAGTTCAAGTTTACATTCTTTAACTTCTAATATTGGCACTGCTACTAATGCTTTCACTCTGAGTGCTGCATGCACAACAAGAGAAAATAAAGAAAAAATGACAGATGGAAAAAGTGTGCTTTAGCCACAGCTGTTTCCTCCTTCCTTCAAAAAATGATTTAAGCACCTTATAACCTAAGGAAGAAAAAATGATGGGTTTCGAAGTGAAATATGTCCTGTTGAAAAATCTGCTATAAAATTGCTTATTACTCAGTAAAATAATCTCTCAGAATTATTGCTTAATGATTTAGGATTTGGGTTTTTCTTAACCAATCACTCCCAAAATTTCCATTACAGAGAGAAAGAAACTAGCCATTGGTGACAGGCTTTATGAGGAAAAATACGAACGGGGTAAGGAAAACAGAGAGCAAGAAATAAGAAAAGCTAAGGATTTTGCTTACATATGATGTTCTGCCTGGTGTAGATGGGAAAAATCAAGTATAATCAACTGCTTTTGATAACAATGATAACGGTTTTGATAACAATGAGATGAGAGCACCTTCCCACCTGAAGAGTGAGAAAGTCCTGGCTAAGCTTGTCTCCCTAATATTAGATATTTACGTCTGTCTGTTAAGACAGGAAAAGGAGAAGGATAAAGTGAGCAATTAATGTTTTGGGCAGACCAAACCACCATCCAGGGAAGCTCATGTCTCTCCATCTACCTGGAAATCCTGAAGTGGCCACGTTCTATATGCAAGAATCACACCTTGGTCACAAAAATTAGGTGAGACAAAAGCAAGATCAAATCTTTCCTGGACAGGAGAATGGATCTGAGAGCAAAGCTCACTTCTTAAGCAGCACCTGAGTTTTCTGTATCGCAGCGCTGCAGCCTTGTACTCGCGTACACGCTGCTCCCTGCATGGCTCGGAATGGGGCTGGGGAGGCAGATTATTCTGGTAGTAGACACTCTTTCTTCTCTATTCGATATTTCTTCCCATTCTACTTTCAAGCCTCCTCTAAGTCATTGCCACTTACGAGATGACTGCTGGGAAGTGTTTAAAGCGGCTTTATCCTACCGGGGCGGGGGGACAAGAAGTCAATACAGTTAAGAGAATAAACATCACTTTTAAGGTCTGGTGAGGCTGGTATTGGGCACCCTGCCTGAAGCTTTTTACCTGACAGCAGCTGCATTAGAGGTAAGAGAGTAGACAGGACCTAGCTTGATCCTAACGATATAGCAGCATCAGTCATTAGACAAATGAAACTATTTTGGTCTGAAAATTGAGCAGGCTTTGTATGGAAACCAGTGGGGAAGAATAGATGGAGCCCAAGCTTTACATTTCTTAAGGCCCCAGTTCCACAAATGCTTGTATTTTAGCACACAAATGTCTCCATTTCGTAAGGTAACTCAAATGTGTAAAGCCAAGCATATTTGGAAATGGTTGCCAAATGTGGCTCTAAAACAGAATTTAAAGAAGTGCCTGAAAAAATCTGCAACAGAAAAGTAACTTGGAATTGTAAAGCGTTGCTGCTTAGAATAGGGGACCTATGTCAAAACAAAAAAGCTGCTTATCAATCTCCAATTGAGCTTTTGTGTGAGACATCAGGTATTAACAAAAATAGACAGGTTTGAAATAAGAAGCAGATGGTCACCCAAAAGCTCTTGTCTTGGAAAATAAATGAGAGGAAAGAAAAGCAAATTGACTAGCAGTGACGGTTTTATATACAGTAATCTGGTCAGAGATCTGGAAATAGTTGACAATTAATTGAAATAACACATTGCAAATTGTCACCGTATGATGAAAAATCTTCGGGGGGAAAAAAATGCTGTTTGGTCTGGAAATTTGGATTGTACTAAAGTCATTGTAAGGAAAAAATGTAACCCAACTCAACCCAAATTTCCACACAATTTTCCCACCCAAAACATTTGCAGGGATTTTAAGTACAAGCTGATATTTCATGTTAGACTTTTTAACCATCAAGACGTGGAGGTGTCCTTTATCTAGTAAGAAATGCTGACTCCTTTCTTTGGGGGGAAAAAAAAAAAGAAAAAGTAAATCTTTCTTCAGAGTTAAATAAAGCTGCCTGAGAACCTTAACCCCATCTCCACCAAGCACCAGTGCTTTGCTATCTAACTCGTATGTACAAAAATAGTTCACTCCAGTTCAGGACTTGTCCTATGTGAAAGAGAAATGGGGTTACCTATCAAAACATGGCATTCAGGCCAAACAAGGTCTCTTATAGGATATGTTCTCCTTTATCTCCCTTGTAAATAACTTCTTTCTGCACTGGAGAAGTAAAAGGCAAGGGGAGGAGGGAAATGCCACCCACAATGAGGCACGTAAGTAGCAAAAATCGAACAAAGCAACATGAAATCTCCTTTTTCCCTGATTTTAGCATGTGTCCAAGTGAGGTTAGTTTCGGGAAAAAATAAGCCCATGTGTACGGAATTCTATTGTCACTGCCACTTGTGCAGTATCAGAAATTCCAAATCAGCAGGAGAATTAGTCATTGAGTTACAGACTTCCTTTTGCCTTTATACATTACCCAGCCTTGAACAGACGTGAAGCTGGGTTTGCTCTGAGCCTGCCATGGCCAAAGCAGTGGGCACTTGTGCTTCCTGCTGCCCAAGAAAACATAGCAGAGAGGGCAAGGGGGAATTGGAAAAAAAGGAAAATTAAAAAAAAAAAAAAAAAGAAACAAAAGAAACCCCAAAACCAACAAAAACCCACCAACCTGGCTGCATAAACCTGTTTCTTGTAGCCAAGTGGGAATTGAAAATATCTTCCTGTTACATTCTTTCCACATCTGCAAGGGCCATACTTAGATTTCATTAAAAAATATTTCCTCTTATCTTGAACAGGTTCTGACATAAGCCAGGTATTTGTTAATCCTAACATACTTTCTTTTTTAGCTGGTCAGACTTTTCCTGCAAGACCTTGTTATTCCTGCGCTTTTTTATGTTTGCAAAGGGGGCCTTTCATGATATATGTGGCAGGATTTTTGTGGGAAGGTATATTCCAAAGACAACGTGTAAATCATTCTTTTTTAGGAAAATACCAAGCGTGCTCATTAGCAGCAAAGAACAATTATAGATGTGTAAATGATGAGCATGGTCTGCGCAGCACTTTGTTAGGACCTGGACAACCTGGGCAGAGGGTGAACCATTGCCCTTCAGCAAGAATTTTCAGTTGCGTTTTTCTGGAGTATTGACTCGTACTCTTTTTGCAGCTAACTTTTATCTGCATCTTTTGAAAACCTTTCTAATTTTTTCTGTCTTGGATAAGGATGTTCTACTAAACTAGGTTATCACTGAAATTAATTTTATTCCAGCAGATTTTTTTTTTTTTTTTTCCCATGTTACAAAAACCAGAACCCTAAGCTGCTCCTTGCTACAATGTGAATTCGATGGGAGTTTTACCACTGACTTTACTACGGGGGGAACAGATCTTTCATCTGCCTGTGCAGTATGCGTTGCCCTGAATAGTTATGATGTTGATGAAGAGAGAAGCAGTAATGTTGATAGTAAAAGGAATTAGTTACTTTTACCAAGCTATGAAGGGGAAGTTGTTCTCTTTACCTATCTGTATTCTTCTTTATCTGGTAAATATGTATATGTATTTGCTCATTTTTTAACCTCTAACTGGGCCTTAAAATTGTAGAACAAAAAGCAATGTCCTCATTTGCTGTTGTTAATGAGAAAATGGAAGAGCTGCAAGCTTAATGTAGTAATATGCTTCAATATGATACACAGTGTTTTCTCAAAAGTCTGGGCATGACACAATGGGTGTGATGAATTGTTGCATTATTACGCAGTGATTGTTTTGTTACTGGCGGGGTGAAAGCAAAGAGAGAACTGTTGAGTTCTTTCCTCTGAGTCCTCAGATTACAATATGATCCTGATGGGTTGGACAGGAAACTTCCACAGAGGAAAGGTTGTGGAGGACCCTCATCACTACATCTAAAAAGAGGAGCTCATTGTAGGGAGAGGGTAGGAAGAATCTGAGGAATGAGGACTCTTTCTCGGAGGTTATTAAATGGGATTGACTTGTTTTGCCTGAGGAGAGAAGGCTGAGAGGAGATCTGACAGCTGCCTATGAGTGCATCAAGGAGGCAAGCAGCAGGCAGAGGAAAGTTATTTAAGCGAAGAGACAATGTTGGCACGCGAAGAAATGGGTATAAATAGACAGGCGCTGGAAATCCCTTCCAGTAGGAATAGTGAGGACACATGAAAAAAAATCAGGCCAATTTTTAAAATTAAGATCATGAAAAGAGATTACATGCTTTCTGTGGCAGCTGGGATCTCTCGCACAGGAGGTCCATCCTCTATTTCTGCAGAAGTAATTTTTCTTCTTCTGCGTTTAATATTAAGGCTGGCATCAAATAGACCCGTGCCTCTGCACCAGCTGAATTCAGAAAGAGAGCTGGATATAGGGTGTTGCTACCAAATATCTGTGACTTGAGATGCTCCCTCTTCGTGATGGAGTTGGATCCAGCATGTAGTACTAGAGCCCATCCAAGTGCAGCCCGCTCCAACTTCTGCTGTGTTGCATTTCGCCAACAGAAATGAGATACTTTCCTGAGTCTGAAATGTCTTTTAGTGTTGTGTGAGCTCATTAAAAAGTCAAGATTATTTTTGTCTTTCTAAGTAAAAGGGAAGATTTACTGTGTTGATTTGATGACCCGATGTGTTTTCTGGACCCTGCAGTACTCCAGGCTTGGAACAAAGGAAGATGAGCGCATCCACGATTTTCACAACAGTGCCTTTTCACCATGGCACCGGTACAAATGCTGTTGCAGAAGAGGTTTGGAGTATTGAGTGGCTTGCCCCAAACAGGCAGAGGTTTGAATTATCAGGAAAAACAGGATAGGAACAAGTTTCTCGCATGCATCCTTGCTGATACTCTTGTCGGTAAGACTGGAAACATCTTTAAGAGTCTCACTTTGGTATTCCTTCAATTAGACTCCTATCCTTAGTTTTTGGGGGAGGTTTTTTAAAGTGGGTTTTTTTGGCCCAACTAACAGCACTTTAAACCATGCTTATTGGCTTTCCCTTGAAATTTTCAGTGATTTGCAGTAAGCAGGCATCCTTCTCAAGGGGACAGCTTGAACTAGTCTAGCATAAGCTTTTTTCAGATTCTCTGATTGTAGTGTCCTTTTTTTTCTCTTTTGAAAGCAGACATCTTTTAACAAAGTTTTGCATTTGTTGTTGGTTTTTTTTTTTTCTCTCTCTGGAGTTAACGTAGTATACACAGTTAAAGAAAAATCATTATGAATTATTGTAAATGAAAGGAGACTTATAAAATATTATCTTACAGGTGGTCACTTTAATATATATTTTCTTCACACCCAAAATGTGTGATTTTTGCTTTTTCTCCTGCTATTATCTTCTACTATCAAGAGTTTATGTTTGCCTTTAGTTTTAAACTTAGGTTTCAAAAACTGTTGAGCAAAACCTTTATTATGATGTTGCTAAAACAAAACTTAGTACGTAAGACTGTCACTTGGCAACCATTCCTGCACAAAGGTCATACCCAGTTCAAGAGCATGGATGTTGGCAGTCACGAATGCAGTGGGTCTTGTATTTTCTCCTCCTGAGCAGTTGTGGCAGGAGGAGAAACGGTGACGTTTGTAGCTCAGCAGGAAATATCTGGCTTAACCAGATGTACTGAGCACGCTGCAGCAAAGATGACTTTTTCCAAACCTGCAAGGCTCCTTGTGTCATTTCTCCTTTTGCACCCCTTTCCATGACTTCACGCTGTAAACATGAGCTCTTTGGTTTTCTCTTTGAGGCTCATCTTGGCCTGCAGGACCAGACCTCTATTTCTGCCTTAGGCTGACAAATTGGCTTTGTCCTTGCCTGCGCTCCCTGTCATTTTTCTCTTTGCAAACAATTGCTGTCTCCTGTCTTACAGAGAAATGGCGCAGGGCAGCAGCCGCTCTTTTTTTTCCCCTCTGAAATGCCTTCTACCATCAGGTCCAGATCTCTGACTGTATCCTCAATGTTGCAGCAATACAAAGTCATTTGTAATACCCAGCCTATATTCTCTTGCGTGTTATGAAAGACCCATGCAGCAGGGAAAGGTCTCTGAACTGTGGTTGTGATGGTTGAGTTTAAAATATTCTTGAATTGAGCATGAGCATAAATTCCTATTTTTACCTTTAATATTAAAGAGATGCTTTCTGAATTAGCTTTATCTGGTGTCCGGCTGTCCTACAAATGTCCCTGGTCTCCACGTCTTTTGTCACTCCACGAGGACATGGATGTATTTTTTTGCTGTACCTCCATAGAGCTTATTCAACTTTTTCTTATTGCTGTTACTTCATTTACATATTTTTTTTCAAGTTTAGGGGAAGTCAGCCAGCCAACAACAACAACAACAAAGCCAGTAGACTATTGTTTGCTGAATATTTGTTTGATAAATTAGAAGCTCTGTACAGAGGCTTAATGCTATTAATATTTTTTAAATCTCCACTGCATGCAAAGGCGTTACAGATTGGTGTTTGCTTAGAAAAGGATACTGCTAAGAAAATATTGGACGAGTGGGTGGTGAAAGCAATAGGCTGAGCCTATTGCAGAGCCTAGCAACAACGGCCTGACTTGCAGTCAGAAAGATCAGCAGGAGATTTGGAGGCACCATGACTTCAACAACCCGTTGAAAAGCAGCTGCCGTCTTAGGGTGGGATAGAACTGGGTTGTATGGAGCGCTTTTCTGCTCAGAGATGAACAAATGATGAGTCTTTATTAAAGCTAGGTAAAATGGAAAGCTGCAAAATTAGACTCAGCTGTGGGGATTCTGCAGACTATTGCTGCTGGACTAGCCCGTGTTGTGCCCTGCTCCAGGTTGCTTTCTAGCGCTACTGGTTCAAAATGTGAGTTTTGAGGCCCTTTGCACTGTACTCTGTAGCACAGGAGGGATATGGCCAAGCAGATGGGTGTTTTGACTAAAGAGTTGGTGTTCAGTTAAAAAAACAAGTGACTGAGAAAAAGGGTGGACTCTCCCTACTTTTACTTCTTCAGAATCAGATAGGATGTTATTCACGGGTTCAAGATATCGATAAAATATGATAACATCATGACCAAAAAGGTTGGCTTTGACTTAAATTCGAAGAATCAATTTAAAATAGATTAAAATGCCATTATAATATTTTTTTCTTCTTTTGGGGTTTGCAAAGGCCATTGAATCTCGGTCCATGGCGATAAAGCTCACAAATGTTTCAGGAGAATTGATGAGAAGTGAATTTTAAACCAGATGTGTTTCCAAGTGATGGTAAAAGGTTGAGGTTTAGGAGGATGCCTTTTTCCTGCCCTCGTAGGAGGGAAGAGCAGAAGAATTTAGGCAGAGAAAGCTCATGCCAAGTCAGACCCTGCAGCCGCACATCCAGTTGCTATGGTGAAGCAGCTTCACTGTATTTTCTAAGTGAGGCTCTGGGTTGTACCTGACCAAGATCGTAGTGAAGACTGCAGCTTTAACAGTACCACTTTCTTTAATACTGCTACATGCAGGCTACCCTCAGTTTTAGTGACGTCTGGGTTTAAAAAATAAGGACTTATGCAGAGCTGGGTGGACGTACAGCAGGAAACTGCAAAGGGCTGTTCATCGGAGCCTGGAAGTCCCAGGAACATCATATGTATCTGAATATTTGCAGCACGGCTACCAGAAGTGCACTTTAAAGCAGAGTAAATAATGTGTCTATCCCCTTTTGATTGCTCTACATTTATGCTGAGCTCAATGTGTCTCTCTCGCATTTTCCCCAAAGGCTGACAGGTCTCATAATTTAAACAAAACCCATCCACCCACCCACCCACCTTGGGTTGTGCCTGCCAAATGGCAGGTGGAGAGAGATGCCTGCCGAGGAATATTGACATCTATGCAAGAAACCAAACAACTGAAAACACGTGAAACATTTCTCCAAACTGCAGCTGCAAAAAGTATTTTTGCTAGGAGCAGTTGTAGCTCTTAATGACTGCTGAGCCCTGTGCACTTTTAACTCACGTAATCCTTTTTCCTACAACAGCATCATCTTGGAAGAATCAGCCAGGGACTGTGAACATATTTTCCTAGTACTTGCATTCTTCCCATATATTAATGATACCAATGGAAATGCATGGGGAGTGGGAGTACAAATACAGCTACCTTACGGTTCAGATACTCCAGATGAAGGTTTCCATAGGGATCCAAACATTTGGACACTTATCAGGAGCTGAAATTAGCTTAGGATTTTCCAAAGAGCCCCTAGGGGGTTAGATGGTTTGGGGGACCTAATTATTTTAGGTCCTTTGTAAATCCTAGCCTTGAAAAGCAAAAACAAGGCTCCATGTGGTCACTTACCAGTAAGGCTGGGAGTCATCCCACCCTGTTTTAGACTGCCATTGGAGGTGCCTCAGTTAAGAGCATAGTCACTTCTTCAGACACTACATAAAGGGAGACAGACGTTTACCCAGAATACTGTCTTTGTTCTAGGAGGCAAAGTGTGGTCTAAAAATGCAACGTTCAGGACTCGAGTAGCAGCTTCCCAAAGGCCATAGCAGTACACCAGCTTTCAGATTTCTGTTTACAGCTGGTTGCTGATGAAGTTTAACAAATTTATTGTGAAAGTAGACTGCCCCAAAGTATGTAAATAGCTATTATAAGTAATGACCACCCAGATAAAGGGGAAATAATATAGTTGAGGGGAAAACTGGTGGGACAAGTGGTCCCTTAGTTTACCTTTCAGCTCCGGGATATGCATTTAAAGTAGACTGCAGCTGCCCAGAGAAGTACATGAAGATACTTCATAATTAAAAAATTTTAAAAAGTTTTCTTTTCTCACATTTTCCTCCTTACTTGTGTCTAGGTTTAAAATTTGGCTTTGCCCAAACAAAGCTAATTATGGAATGAAGTCAAAGCTGTGAAGTGGGTGTGCATGCAGGGCTGGCAAGAATTCCAGGTTGAGTTTTACGTCAAAAGTGGTGCAAAAAACTTAATGGTGAAACCAGTCTGATTTCATGTCTCTGTCCACAGCCAAGGAGCAGTCTTGACTTTTATCCCATCTGTGAAGCACAAAGGCACCACAGACCAGTTAAGAACTTCATTGCTTTGTCTGCCAAAGATCCTAACATCTCTCCGAAGCTGATTCATTCAACACTTGCTTAATGAAAAGTTTTTCAGTTTTCCTTTTTTATTGCCCTTGAGAAATTATGCCAGGTTTGTTCTCCAGGCAGTTTCACTGGAGATGACTTGTAGAAAGGGATTAAATTTCCTAAAGGCATTACATGCAGCCTCAGGTTTGGTTGTGATAAATTTCCCCAGTATAGAATCGTTTAGATTGGAAAAGCCCTTTAAGATCATCCAGTTCAACCATTAACCTAACACTACCAAGTCCACCACTAAACCAATTAAGGGGAGAGTAATAGTTAATTTCATGTTTCCTGGCTTGGTGGCTGGATTATTTTTTTAAATGAAAGTAAAAACTAGGAATTGTTAAGGTTGGAAAGGATCTCTATGATCATCAGTCCAACCATCAACCCAACACCACCATGTCCCCAAGTGCCACATCTACCCATTTTTTGAACACTTCCAGGGTTGGGGACTCCACCACCTCTCTGGGCAGCCTGTTTCAATGCTAAAATATGCTATAAAATAAAATATGCTGTGAATGATCAGAAGAGCCCAGGATTAAACAAAAGATTCTTGCAACATTTCAAGGATATCTATTGCTTACATTTGCCCAGCATTTGGTGATAGCTTTGTTATTTGGGTACTAAATAGCCATTAATTTAAATACATGTATCTTTAACAAACACCTGTGCAACCCACAAACAGGTGGGGAGGAGGGAGAGCTCATTTCTAGTTGCCAAGGCACAGCAAATCATCTATTTTATTATTTCATTCTGTTGAACTGGTCTATCCCCAGCTGGATAAATACTGCTCACCTGTTCACAACTGCACCCAGGCAATGAGACTCCTCCAGCCCCTGCTCATCCCTCCAGCAGTCACTCATCTGCCATGTCTTGAGGGGACTTCTGTGTACCTTGGCAGATGAAAAAGTGGTTTAGGGTGTCCCCATGTTTTGGATGTGACCTTCCCTTTGACACATCCTTCAGGCAGGAGGGGAAGGTGCAGCATGTTACAATTCATTTGTGAGAAGAGCTCTGGGAAATGCACCTAGGAGGCTGGATTTTGCTCCTAAACTTTACAGGTACAGGAGGGTCTGAATGGGCTTTGGAAAGTGGCAGGAGCTTCTCGGTATTCAAAGGCATGTTTCTTGGAGCGCTGGGACATGTATTTTCATTTTAGGGCATGCCTCTGCTGTCCTGCTATCACAGTACTCATCTGGTGCTCATGACTGAACGCTTCCAGCAGTGCCCAGGCATGTGCTCGAACACTGTCAAGCCTAGAGCTTGAAGCACGCTGCATAGGTGGTTCAGGGAAGCGAGCCAGCACCCAGTGCCATGCTCATCCTTTCTCTTGTGTGGATCTGACACTTGGTGCTCAGCTGTTGCTGCTGTTATGAACTTGGTCCTCAGGGTCTAGGCTCTCTGATGGGATGTGGTGTAGTTTTATTGAACACATTTGCTGCAGGGCTCTGCTGTGTTGTGTAACTCTGCTATGTGTAGGCACAAATCGGGGGTGATGTCGGTGAGGTCAATGTGCTGGTCTGTAGTGAAGCTAAGATAAGGCCCAGAGTGATGCTGTTGTGACTGATCATTGCAAAACACAAAATCAAGCAAACAGCCCAAAGGCTGTAAGTTCTCATCCAAGATTAAATCCTAACATCCCCTGTAGTTTTCCCCACTTGGCTTTCTATGCGTTGTATCTTCTTATTAGCCACAGAAGTGTAAAGCGCCTTGCAGATCCCCAAATCTTACTCGTGAGCACATTGGCCTCCTTGAATTAGCACAGATGAGTTTTGCAGAAGCCAAACAGGCCATTTAACAAGCTACTGTATGTCTTCAGCTGCAATAAGTGATCAGGGTAAGAGTTTTTAATAAAGCACGTTATCAAAGCAGCACCGAACTATATGTAATCCACAGTCCCAAGATATAGAAATGCATGTGTGTATATGTGCATATGCACATGTGTGTGAACGCAACCGCATGGTAGTTGGCTGGAGGGATGGATGGAAAATGCTTGCAGTTCAAGGGTTAAAGGGCAGCTGATATGCTGTATGGAAAACTTCTCAAATATCCTATTTATAACAGTTCTGTCAGAGGTCAGATTTTTCTGTGTTTTACTTCCCTGGGTGTATTTTTATGCATAAGGATATTTTGTCAGTTTACACCTGCTAAGGAACTGGCCTCAAAAAAGAAGGTTTTTGGAGGTTTAGGACTGTTGAGGATTCTGATAAACCTGCCTCCTTTTTGAGGCACATGGACTGCTAATCCTCTACGCTCACCTCCTAGAGACTGGTTTGGGGTATTTATACAATAGAGTGTGATAGCTAATATTAACTAGGGATTGCAGAGCTCTGGGAGAGCTATCATTATAGCTCTTCTACACGTGGCGCTTGTATGTGCCTGATGTGATGTTAGGTTCTAAAATGCTGCCATAAGGTCATACCCCCCTTACCTGTGCTTTTTTTCCCAACTGCCAGTGTCTTGTCATGTAACGGGAATGGCAGAGGAGTTATTACCTGGTGCTTCAACTGTGGAAGTAGGCTGTGGACTCTGAAACAAGCTGCGCTTAAATAACTACATAGCTGGGAAAGACCACTATTTGTCATTATGATAGGTGTAAGGAAAAGATCCACAAATACTTGCTGTGGAAACTTGAAGCACAGAAACTGGTAATCGGGTGTTGTCTTCCTGTCTGAATATTAGGAGATTCATTAGGTGTGTTCAGTAGAAACATTGCTTTACTAGGACAAACCTACTGGGATCCCCCCCATCTAAGACAAATAATAAGCATGGAGAAACTGTGGATAATCTGCAGATAATCCAGGTATTTCAGGTTTCACCTTCTCCCAGAGAAATGGCTCCCGCAGCAGTTTCCTAAAGGTCTAGCTGACCGCCTGCGTGCTGTGCTTTCCAGCCTCTCTCCTTTCCACCACCTCTCTTTGCTGTTCAGCAAACGATCCTCTGTTGAATGTCCTCTTCTGACTCCCCCAGCCACTCTTCTCCGTGAGCTCATCGGTGCACGACGCTGTTCAGCAGCCGCGACCCCTGTGCATGAAGGGCTGGGTGAGAAAGCATCGCACGGAGAGCAGCGCCGTGCCAGAGCAGGCAGAGCTGTGTCACGGTGTTAGCACAGCTTTTGCTTTGTTTTCACATTTCAATGTGTAGCCTGGTAGCACTAGAGCTTGTTGTTATGATCTGAAATCTGATCTGAAGTCTGATCAAAGTGGCATTTGAATGGTTGTTGTGAGTGTGATTTCGTTAAATGTTGAAGAACCCAAAATTTTTCCAGTATAATTTTTTTTATGTTTGTTTGCTTTTTTCTTCTTTCCCTTTTGAGACGTAGGAAAAAGTACAAAATGTTACTATCTGTATTTTATTCCAAAATTAAAATTCCTTTGGAATATGTCAAACAAAACAAAGACTATTCTGTTCCCCTTTTAATTGAAAGAGCAATGAAGACATGCAGTTGCACTCAGTTTAAAAGCATCTCTTGAATCAGGCTTAGCTGGGGCCATGATTAATTTAAGAGACTTTGGGGAGCCTTGAATGTGCTCCAGATGAGTTACCAATTCACACTGCAGACCTTTGTGCAGCTCTGCTTGCTAGGGCATGCATGCAATTTGTGCGGGGTTTGCATTTTTCCCTTCTCCAAGCTTTCTTTTGAACATTCGTTCCTTGTAATCTGTCCTCTGACACATTCTGTCCTTTGGCTTAGCTGATGGCATGAGCCAATAAAGTCTACTTGTCAGAGAGGTGGTGGTTTTTTCCTCCCATAATGCTTTGCTGACATTTTCACGCATTATTGTTTTATTGAGGTATCCAGAAACTTTGATTTTGCAAAGATAAGAGTTCATGTGGCTGAAACTCAGGAGAAACGTTGCAAAAAACGTTGTTCAGGATCAGAGAGGTGGCAAGGGAACTTAGGGCAGTGCCAGAGGCTTTCCTGAGATCATCTGGCAAGGAGAGGTTATGGCTGGCTGGTCCCTGGTGCTCCAAGACAACTTAACTTCAATGTGCAGACCAGGGTGAGAGCAGGACAGCGAGAGGCACCATTCAGTCTGCACACGGGGCATGTGACAATGTAACATGGTGTTTTATCTAATGCGATACTCACCTGCAGACAAAAAAATTCAACAACACATACCTTTCAGACTAAATTAGATAAATGCTATTAGTGGAACTGCTTGATATTTTCAGAGGTGAAAGGATAGGTTAGCTGCAGCTAGAAAAAGTACAGGATGACATGTGAATAGATTTATATTTCAGTTTCAGAAATAAGTTTGAGAGAGATTCTGTGCGCTGGCTGGCAGTTACGCCAGTGATCAAATCCAGTCCTGACCTCTCAGCAAGTTATACAGCTGAGAGGCAAACACAAACTGCCAAGTTAATGTTTAAGGGCTGGAAAGCAGTGGTTCTTTTCTGTCAATCTGTTTTGATTTGGGCGGATCAGGAAGGAGAGATTTCCTGCTTTAACATTTCACAGTGAGGGGAAAAAAAACGCACCATCTTTTAGAAGCAGTGCTAAATAATGTTAATGATGTTCAGCTGATCGTCAGCTTTATGAGGAAGATCTAAAGACTGATGTGGCATTGACTGTTTGATTTTGAAGCCTAAAGGGGAAGGAATGGAAAAGCCCATCCTGGGGTGTAAGTTGGGGAGGAAGAGATGAGATGAGAGAGCGTTGCTGAGGCTGGATATAGATATCTGTGCTGGAACATGGTCAACAAAAGACTTGAAATTTGAGGGGGTGACAGGGACTCTCTGCTGAATGTCCCAAATACCTTGAGCTGGTCTTGAAAGGGAGAGTGCAGGCTCTGACCATCCAGCAGACAGGAAAAGTTTCTTAAGAATTTGAATGACACTATATTCATATATATATATAGATATATATAGTTGCTGGGGTTTGTGTATGTTTAGTTTTGTGTGGGTTTTTTTTTTTTTTTTTCAATTGCCCCAAAGAGTTTTGAGTATAAATGTAAAGCAGTGCCTCAGAAAAGGAATAGCTCTCAACAGGGGAACGGTGCCAAGAAGTTAATGAAAGAATATATTGGTCAACTCAAGAGACAGAGAGATGCAGGATGCCAGTCACCTAACTTTCTCTTCGTGGTCAGATTTTCTATCTTGTTTTCTGCGTTTCATATATTTAGATTAAAGAGTTCTCTAGTATCGTCTTGTCTTAATGCAAGAGACTAAAAGTCTATCATAATAAAACAGAAACATTTAATACAATTCCAATCCCTGACAGTTTCTTAATACTGCTTATCCTGCCTTCCCTTTCAAGATTTAGTCATCCTTCCAAATGTGAATGAGGTGGCCTAAATCAAACCATAGATTATGCTTCCGCTTATTATTTGCTTGCTAATCAGGGTGGAAATAAAAAGAAGTTGGTTGTCAACCAGGACTCTTTCTCACAATATCCAGGAAAGTATCAGTATTAGGCAATTTAACAACAAAAGGAAACCGGATTGCACCTTGAGGAAGAAAGAAATAATCTGCTAGTCAGGAAGAATAGAGGAACCTAGATTTTGCCAAATAAGCTTAAAAAAAAAAAAAAAAAAAAAGGAAAAGATACTAATAATTAAGAGGGCCTGTGAGTGAAGCTGGTGAGGACAGAACTGTGATGTTTCCTGTTAGTAAATACAAAGAATAGACGCTAATAGGGCTCCAGGGGAAAGCGATAGTTTGGGAATAGCCTTGGGAAGAAAGACAAACATACACAGAGGATGCAAAACAGCGTGAAAAGTGATTCATGGGGACTCAGAGCTATTCCGAATTGTTAAGGCTTTATTGTATTAACGCATTCCTACAAAGTGAACAAAGACTGTTGGTTTCAAAGCGGCTTGAACTGCATGCCCGGAGCTGGCCAAGGCTGTGGGGAACACCTGCTGGGGTGTGCAGAGCAGCCCCCCACCAGAAGCAAACCAGAAAAAGTTTGGATGAAGGTTAAGGCACGTGCAGATAGCCAGGAGAGCCCAGTGACTTACTCTGGATATCTGATACAAGCCCTTTTTTAAATATTATATTAGCACGTGCAAAAGTATGGCCATGCTTAACATGACTTGAGATTAAATGTGCGTTAACTTCCAGCTACGGGATTAAGGGACTACAGCTCTTGGAGAGCTGTCACCGAAGAGCCAGTCCAGTTTATGGCTTGGCTGGTATTTGTTTCCGTCTCTGCAGCCTTGAGCTTCTTTAGCCATGTTTTATGGGTGTCCTAAATTGAAGGTGCCAGGACCACCACAGATTAAAAATTGCTGCTGTCTTTCAAAGGTGAAGAACTCTGTATTTAGAGAAGCAGCTCCTAATCTAATGCAAAACCAGCATGGACACTCGCTTGGCCTCATTGTGCGGGGATGACCAGTGCTGGGACTTGGTGGGATCCCTGCCTTTGGGTATGATCTGGATTTTGCAGTTCTTGGAGTCATGCTCTTCAGCCATGTTTATGCTCATGCTACACTGAATTTTCATTGTCAGCCTGGTTTGTGTAACAAAGACTGTGGAATTCATTTCTGCAATGACATGGAAGCTCTCAAGGAGATATTGGGAAAAATCTGTCTGTGGAGTTTACTTCAGCTGTACTAAAGCATGGGAGCTAGAAATCAGAACCCTACTTACTGCTTGCCATGTCGTTCAGGTATGAGCTCCTTGGGAAAATGGAAGCTTTTTGTGGTCATTAATTGAGATTTTGAACATTAACCTCCATGACAACTTTAAACGATTTCTTTTACAGATCAGCTCTTTCTTACTTTTCTACCTGTGTTGCCAGTTGACTTCTATGAGCTGACTAGCAAGAAAAATCAGGATAGCGCATACTGCTAATAAATTTCAGAGATTAAAGGCACGTGAATAATATTTAGTCCAGTAGTCTTGAACATAAATGAATATTCAGATAGAAGTAGATGCAATATTTTGGAAGCTTTCAGTGATTTGGAAGTTTGTTCATTAGTAGTGGTATGTTTAGGAAAGCAAAGGACCTGTCTTGGCAAGTAATCTGCAAGTAAAGACACATGTCAACAGCTGGGGAAAAGTTCTCGGGGTGGGAGGGAAGTGATTCAGGATTGTACCCTAGAGTATAATCTTCTCTGCTTTGTCTAGTCTGATTACAAATGATTCAAGTAATGAAGTTTCTACTATTACTCCCGGGAAAAATCTGTGGTTTTATGTTACTCGTGACTTGGGCCATTCTTTAAGCCAGGGAGTGAGGAATGTTCATCATTCATATTTTATTAGTGTTCTCTGAACTTTCAACATTTACATTTAAAAGCGTCAAAAGAAAAACACTGGGAAATTGTTTTCAGGAATAATGCCACTGAGACACACACGTGCATTTATAGCATACACACGCTAACCCCTTACATATGTTGATGCACTTGTCTGTGCAGACCCCGTAGATACAGTTGTTACTCCTGCCTGGAGATTTTAAAATCAAAGTGAGGCAACGAAAAAAAACCTGACTCAAACACAGCATAATTCGTACCTGCCCCATTTGTAACTGCTTCTGAAGCTTGCTAGGAAATTCAGCAGGTCAGAAAAGGTGTCGTCTCTTCCCCCTGCAATATTTGCTTCCATTTTCATGCCTCAATTTGAATAACGGGTAAAAAAAGCAGTGGCTAGACCAACATCACCAAGCCTCCTACAAGGAGCGGCCCTCTTCTCTGCCATCAGGCTATGGGTTGGTTCACAGAAGCGCGCTTTAACCGGCAAATATCCCAACACTGAGAGGTTCAGGGCTCAGTTTTAAAAATACTTTCAAGTGTCCCTTGAAAGTCACGTCTGCGAGTACAGTCTCCACATACCTCTCTGAACTTGCCTTTGCTGGGTGTGGAAGCAGCATATAGAAGCTAAGAAGGTTAGAAGGAACAATGAGCAGGAATGCCCCATCCCAGAATGACTCCCCAGCCTCAGCTGTGGGTGCAACAATTAAAACAAACACTCTGTCCACCTCTATTTTAAGGATGTTATCTTCCCAGCATTAGTTGCCTTGCACCCTAGCTCTTGGCACTGGAACCAAGAAGAGCGGAGCACTTTGGAACCACTTGCTTCCATAAAGCTGTCCCCTTTTTCCTCTCTTCTCTGTCCTTATTTAGGTGTGCTGGTTGGAGTTTGGACAAGAATATCTGCATGTTCCAGCTGTGGATTGGGGAAGCTGGGAAGGCATGATGTAAGAGTATGGCTGTAGGCTTGCTTTTCTCTTGCACTTCTTCAAAAACAGGGTAGTGGCCCAGATGGACCTCAGAGCTGTACTGTATGTCCATCCAAATGCATGGTGGTAAACACAAACAGTGGCTCCTTCCTACGGGGCTGAAGTAACCGGTTTGGCTGATTTCCTTCATTGGAGCTTCCCTCTTGTTGGGGCAGCTGAATTAAAGCAACTGTATTAAATATTGTGCTGCTTACCACATGAGAGACTATGTGGTATACATTCGTGTTTCTGGGGAACAGCAAAGGATACGCACAAGTGAGTGAGAAAAGGTCTGTTAGCAAGTTTGATTATCCGCTATCTTCCTGTTTGGCATAAGAATATTGAAGTCCTGGAGGCACTCAGCCTGCTGCAATGAACTGCTGTGTTAGCTTTTTGTTATGGCCGATCAGCTTGTTTCCAGCTTGGACACTGAGAAACAACTTTGTTGCTTGTTTTTAAAATAGGCAATCTTGCCAGAGCTTTTATTTCTCTTCAACAGAGTCTCTTTTGACCCCTCTGATTTCTTTCCGTGCTCCTACTCTTCTGAGCGGCATGCTATTATCCTTCCTTGCCTTACATTGAATTGCCTATAGGCTAGCAGCCCTTCACATGGCTCAGAGGTGGCAGAGCTGACCTCTGCACAATTAACTCAACGGGTCTAAGCTCCGTAAGGCATCTTTGCTTTACAGGACATAGGAAAGATAAACACTGTGAAAAATAACATCAGTCATAGGAACTGGAGAAGAGGCGCTGAGCAGGAAAGGCAGAGCTGCTCAGCTCTCCGATTTACAGAAAAGGATTGCTGATGTGTCAACCTGAAATGATAATCACAATTTCAAGTTGAAATGTGACTGCATTTCAGTTTTTAAAGGGGGGGGGGTGGGGGTGGGGGGGGGGTGGGGGTGGGGGGGGAGAAATCACATTTGAATTTCTTTCTTGCCCAACATTTCTTGGGATTAAAACCAGTCTCCTTTGTCGCCAATATAGTTGGTTACATGTCTCTGTAGAGACTCCAAAAGAACAAAGTGTTTATGACCTTCAGCTGTGGACATACACCAAAGTTTATGGCCCGTGAAAAACTTGAGCCACAATGATGCATTGGGTCTCCCAAAAGTACGCTGCAGAGATAGTAACATGGCCAGATAAGTATAATGCCTTTGGCTTCATGGATTTGCTTGAGTAACGTTAAAAATACATTGAAATATCCTGCTGGGTTAGGGCTTGAGTGAGGAGATGCAATTTGTTCTGCAGCCTGATGACACACCATCAAAGCCAGGACCATCTCAGGCAGTGGTCAGCTGACACTGAGCCAGCTGATGATGTCAAGTTTAAATATGAGCGCTATTGCGCAAAATCCAGTGAATGTGAGAGCCGATGAGTCAAATCAGATCTGACAGCTGAAAGTGAGAAATGCTCCCTTGTGCTTTTGCAACTGTCAATCTCTTATTTATACAGAGTGTAAACTCCTTGGAGCAGGAACTGTGTGTTTGGTTCTTTATTAGTGCAGGGCTTAGCACAGTGGTGGCCGTGGCTAGGACAGCCTGGGCTTGCTGTAACACAGGTATCTGACACTGGGGTTTTCTGGGTGTGTGTGACCCCCTAGGTTTTGTCGGATAAGGTAGAATTCTTGAAACAAACCTTTCCATAGCAATATACTGCTTTTGGGAAAATGACATTTGATAAGAATTTCCAGGATGGAATTTTTCCTTAAAACCAGAAAGAGGGCAAGCCCACAGTCTGTTGTGGTTATGGCCCTTATGTGGGATGCAAAAGCATGGTAGAAGGAGGACCTATGGATCATCCCATACTTGGAGTGATTACCTCAACTCCTAGGCTGTTCCTCACTCCCTGCTTTGCTCTCTGCCCTCTCCCTTCACAGGCACACGCCTCTTCTGAAGTCTTAACTTCATTTTATTCTAGACAAGCTGCTTTGTCGAAGTCTGAGAAAGTTTCATGGCAGAGGAAAAACATTTCCTGGGCAAACCTGATAATATAAGAAAAGCAAACCCCATTTTCTCTTTGGTGCAGGCACCATCTGTACTCGTGTACCAGACGATTCAGGATTGGGTGCAGTCGAAGTGAAGGGAAGCATTTATCTGCAACGTTGGTTCATTTTTGTAGGTTCCTTCTGCAGTGGTTGAAAAGGTTGAAAGCAGAGATTCCTTCCTTTGTGTCGGATCCTAAATCAGTGGGGAAAATGCCCAAGCTCAGAGACAGAAGGGCCAAGTCCAGCATTTCACAGCAGGTTCTGGCTGAAACAAAACCAAGACATCCTCACCTTGGCCATGTCCATCTTCCCACTTGGAGCTGGACCTTTTTTTCTTTTTTTAGCTACAGTGTGAACTCTCCCGGGGTGGGATGGTGGGGTATTTTGAATGGTAGCTGTTGCTGTGCTGCCTAAAATGAGCAGTACAAGAATAGCCTGCTCCCCAAAATATAAGTGGTCTTTGAGTTCCAAGTCTTATAAAAGCTCTTTTTGCCTGTGGAGCACATGCTAGATGGAAAGTGCCCCTCTTATTTCCTCCAAACATGCGTGCAGCTGTTACTGCTTCCCCCTTTTTTTTCCTAATGAAATTTTTAGACCTCACCTGTTGACACATGCATTATAGGGTTGGGGGGAGCTTTGTGTGTGTGTGTTTTGTGTGGGTTTTTTTTTTTTTTCTCCCTTGTTCTCCTAAAGGAAAATGACTTGAGATGTTTTGGAGAAATGACACAGGACAGAAGCTGTGAAAATACCTTTGACATACTTTTAAGGGTGGGAAATTTCAGATACCGGCAAGCCTTTGTGCCCACAATACAGTGCCTGGCTGGAAAGAGTCTTTGTTTATAGCTTGTTTTATTTTGTGAGACAGAAGCTGGAAACTGCCCAGGTCTTAGGGGGAATACCAAGTATTTAGCTTGGACAGAAATAGAGCCACAGCTTAGGACACACTGAAACAAATGGAAGACAAAGTGATGACCCAGTTCCAAGTTATTAAGGGTAAATACATATTGACAAGATTGAGGATTAGGTAGAAGGTACTTACACACTGAAGGAACCGTCTACTCATTGTGCGCAGAGTAAAGGTTACACTGCAATTTGGGGCTTGCTTAGGGTAGTTGATTTTTCATTAAAAAGAAGATAACCAACTCAAAGGAAAAAAAAACCTATTTTTCTCTCTCAGCACCTACTGTATCGTGAATGCAACGTGACCGGTGCACCGAAACATCACGATAAATCTGTCAGGAAGATGTCTGTGCTGCTCCGGTGCGACAGCCGGGCTTGTACCACGTAAGGATCTGGCTCGTGGCAATGTCCTAGCTTACATGTGTCTCCTTTGCAGGAGTCTTCATTACTCAGTTCACCTTGAAGTGCCCCTTTCACTGTGACTCGCAGCCCTGTCTGCTCACAGGCTTTAACAGATCCTTCTGTGTCTGGTGATGCTATTAAGAATGACCCAGGAAAGAGGAAAAATAGAGGTTCCTAAAATAGGGGTTGAAGGAGGACAAAAGATTTTCATTGACCATTTTAAGAACATGAGCCCTGTGTGAAAGTGGTAATAGAAAAAACCGGGGGGTTAGGAAGCAGGTGGAAAAGTATTCTCAAAGGAGAAGATAATTGCGGCTGAGCTAATCTTTCACATCTCTTAGCTGGCTGATATCTCTAGCTGAATGCAAAGGCTGAGCGTTAAGCAAATAATATTACTCAGTTTAGCTGCTGGCTGATGCTTATCATTTTCTTTTCATGGGTTGTACGGACCCACTAGTAACATCAGACGTGTGACACAGCATGAAGGGAGCGTGTGCTCTGCTTCCCTGTTGCACCTGGGTGCTCAGGTGTACTTTTATTAGGATATTGGCACAGCTTGCTATCGTGGCATGTGACAGTCATGACTCATAAAGCAGATGTCAACAAAAACCTGATTCCCGCAACTGTCAAATAAACTGTTATTTCCCTGCGGAAAGACATATTGGGGAATATTTCTGAGGGGGCTCTGAACAGCCATCATTTGCTGAGGTGAAGCCTAGTCGTTTGGAAGTCGTGTCAGATAAGAGCTAGGAAACCTCAATTCTTTCTCAGCTGGATTAGCTGACAATATCCTAGGTCAAGAAGCATGGTGGTTTAGAGAAAGCCTTCTGGCATTGTTAGGGCTATATTTAAGACTGTTTAAATGCTTAAGGATGCAGACGGATCCTTAGGTGCTCCTGAAAATCCCAACAGGCATCCTTAGAAGAGGCGTGCAAATATCTCGGTGTTTTGTTTGCCTGGTGGGTCTGGGAAAAAGGAAAGAATGGGGGAAAATTCTTCACCTTGTGTCATGCAAACCTAATTTTGTTCCAGTTTCCCACAACACAGAAAGACCAAAGATTATTCATTCTGGAGCAGAAACAGACCATTTGACTCAAAGTGAAAAATCTTTCAGACTGAAGTGATGCTTCGTTTATGTTTTAGTGGTGGTTTGGTTTTGGTTTTTTTTTTTATGGAGAGATTTAGTTTTAGTAATATTGAAACAAAACTTGAAACTTTTCTGAACTGAAAAACTGCCTAGAGTAGAGACGAATTTCAAACATGCTTTGTTGTGGTACTCTGCTTTTTTCCTGACAATTTTTTTTTGTATCAGCATTTAAACTTTCTTTATGAAATCTGAGGTCTTATTCCACTAGTTTCTCTTGCATGCTCCAGAGTACATGAGATCTTAATTTTAAGTTCTCATTACTGTTTTCATGATATTGAATTATTGTCATTCTGAAGACCCACAAACCTCTAGAAAAAGGGGACTGAGATCCTAAAGATGACTTTCCAAAAATGAATTTGTAGCAGAATGACCCAGCCTAACTCTGCTGAGATTAATTCACAAATAACACTGCTTCTCCAGACTGTTTTTCCTTAGTTAATATTTCCTTGCATTTCCTTTTTATTCATCAAATATCTTTCAGAATTAGCCCATGACTTTTAAGCTCTCTGTGCTTTAAACTGCCAGGTGGACATAGCTTGGGGGCATCTGGCATTTGAAATGTGCTTTATTAGCTGTCGCCCAAGGGTTCGCCTCTGTTTGCAAGTAGCTCCGTGCCCAGGGATGAAGTGTTCTGGAGGTTGCAGCGCTATGGGACGCGGAGCTATTTTCATACCCACAAACAGAGGGTATTTTCACAGGAGCGTGAGCAGGAAGTTATTGTTGCAGCTTACCTTGAATAGACAAAGGGGAAATCACCAGCAACCCCAGCGCAAGCTCCTGCTCCTCCAACATCCAACCATCGCAGGAGCTTCTGGGGCTTAAAACAAACACGTAGGTCTGCTCTATTGTTCCTCAGTTTTCTATAGCCCTTGCTTGTTTAAAAATTATTTAGAAAGCCTGCTAGTATAGAGCCAGGCTTTGTGTTCTTCTTTGTGTGTGTTATTTCAAACTTGACTCCAAGCAAGTTGTGAGGATTTAAAAAAAAAAAAAAAAAATCCATCATTATTTTCTTGCTTGGGAGGAGGGGTGGTTGTTGTTGTTTCAGTTTTTAGTCAGCTTCCTGTATTTACTTTTCAGCCCGCTCTGGTGGTGTGCTGACTTCTGGTGTTTACTGGTTTTAACAGCTGCAAACCTCCAGGAAGGTCTTGCCAGCTCTTCCTGCGCCTTTCTGAAGGGTACCCCGTCCCCCCATCCAGCGCAGAGCTGCAAGGGGGAAAGCATGTGAAACGGGTTAGAAGCCTCCCGGTCCCCCTTTCTCTGCTGGTCTCGATTAAGTCCATAAAAGCATATTGTAAATAGCAAGTTCGGCAGCTTCCTGGAAAAAGACTCAAAGTCCTTTCAGCCCGCCAACTGCCACAGATACCTGAAACTAGAGATATTCTTACCGACTGAGACAGTCTGCATTTATTGTGTACAACACCTGCTTGATAACTGCCTGATGATCTCAAGACTGAAGAATATTCTGCTAAAGCGAATTGCCAAGGGCTATCCCAAGCACTGACGCATCCCAAATACCCTTTCGGTGTAGCCTGCGGACAGCAGAATCTGCCTAACGTGGACTCATTCACCTGAAGGGTTTTTTAGACGCGCTTTTCATTCCCTTCTGTAGAAATGAAGCTGTTGTCATAGTGCCTCCACGGGCAAATTGGCGCAGGCACGCGTGTGCGACCTCGCTCTGACAGGCACAAAAGGCAAAACAAATTTTCCCTGCGAGACGGCATTCCCGGGTGCCGTCGGGAGCCCCGTGCGGAGGCAGGTACCGCGTACGCGCAGCCCAACACCTTCCCGTGGTCAGCCGCGGCACGCCTCGCCTGCAGTTTATTCCCCGATCGGGACCGCGAGGCGGGCACTGATGCTACGGCGTATTTAAAGCTGGACCCAAAACGCGTTTCTTCCCTGTGCTGCTCTGGGTGAGCAGAAGCGAGCAGAAATGTTGCCAGTCTGGGTTATTTAAAGGATGTAAAGCAACTCGGAGTCCTATTATAAAAGCAGAGGGAGGGGGAAAAAAAAGAAAAAAAGAGAGCAGTTTGCATTGTCTCTGCTTGGATGCCTCTTTTGCTGGGGAAGCAGCACCACCTACCACCTCCTCCCACCCTCCAGCTGACAGCCGGGGGGTCATTAACTCGCTTGGCAAAGCTGGGGGCTGTATTGCCGTGCTTGGCTCACATCCTCCTGGTAGCCCTTTCTTTACAGTTAAAATTATTCTTTCGGAAACGTAAGCAAACTCCTTTAGTGTTTTTGAAAGAAGTAAGCAAACATACAGGGTAGGATTTTCGGAAAAAAACTAAAATCTAGACTAGGTTTATATTTCCGTCATTTAAATAATGTCAGCGTAGCCAAAGGGGTCACCTACTCCCCTTCACTTGAACCAGCGTAAGAGTGTTTTTACCAGCGCAGCTTATTCCAGTTCGCAAAAGCAAAATCAGAGATATGGCTGTTAGTGTAAAGGATTTTCATCGGCTTTTCTGTGGCTGGGGGGAAAAGCCATACTCGCGCGCTGTACGGTTACGCTGGCAAAGCACTGAAGCTTAAGAAGCCCGAGGCCGTAGGGCACCGTGCGTTACTGAAACGGCCTTAGGTGCCATCAAAAGTTTTATTTTCCTAATTTCCTTGTGTTTGCTGAAGGGTGCGAATAACCAGCAAAAGCAGTGTTAAAGCGCTGCGTCTCTGGAAGACATGAGAGATGAGTGTCATCAAACAAAACCAGGAAAGAGGGAGAGGAAGGGCAGCGTTGCGAAGGACAGGAAGGTGGATATTAAAAACAAGGAAAGCGTAAGAAGGATGGACGCATCGGACTGAAATAGCACACGTGAGAAAACTCTCCCAGCAGCAGCTACGTACTGTCTTAAAATGAAAGATGGGGGCAGGAGGAAGAGGGAGTGGAAAACTGGCATGGGACCCTTCGGTTAGTCCCCATGCAGAACCAGCTAAAGAGCAAGAAAATGGAAACCTTTGGCTCTAAAAACCCGAAAGTCAAAGTTCTTTTGCAGCAGAACTGAGACAGAAAAGAGACAGAGAGGGTGTTATTGTAAGACATCATGGCTTGTTATCTCCTACGCCTGCAGGTATTCTGGGGTCTGAAGTTTCTGTGCCTTGGAGGCTGCTCTTCTTTTATTGCTGACAGCAAGGAATTTAGAAAATACATAAGATGCCACATTAGTTAGGATTTTGTTTTATCTTTTTGGCTGTGTTTTTGTTTTTTTTTTTTTAACTGTTTCATTAAAAGGGGCAAGGGAGGGAAATCAGGTGACATAAAGAACAAGTCAAATGCTTGCCTTTGGTTTCTTATCAGAATCGTATAATTAAGCTATCTTCTTATTACTAAAGCCTTTCAGGGCTGGACCCTATGTGTTCTGGGCAGTTACGCTTTGCAAAGAGTTAAATAAACTGCTGATTTTGCAGGATGAAATTAAAATGCTAAGTGCAGCCCAAGTATGTAGAATTAAGAGAGAGGGATTTGGATTTTTCCAAGTAGAAGACAAAATGTAAATAGTTCTAGAGAAATTCTCTGAAGTGTATAAACTTACCTATTGAAAGATTTCTCTTTCCCTTTGAGATATGGGTTTGGATTAATTTTAATGTTTATCAGAGCAATGACATTCAGATTCTTTCTCCTTTTTAATTGCTTTGATTACTATTTTTTTAATCATTCACTCGTAAATCCACCAGTCTGGGACCATTATACATTATACTTTGGCTTGGGACCATAGAAAATAATGGCTTAAATCCCATACATGCTTTGGCATCCACTCAATAACTAGTACATTCATTTATGCTAAATTTACTTCTGTTTTCAATATTTCCAGTGTGCCCTAACCCTTTTGACCTACAATCTGCTGTAAATCCCTTTTACTACTTGCTGACACGTGACTTTATAGATCATGCACGGGGCACTAAGATGATCCTATAACTGAACCCGGTATTTAGACTATAATTGAAAGGTCATAATTCTGGGCATGTTTAAAAGGCAGAGCTTGCAATAGCAGTTAGCACATGATTCAATCTTTGACCTTAAAAGCAAAAGGAAACCAAGGTTCCTGCCCCCCCCCCCCCATTACTATGCACACATCATTTTATTTAAAATAGTGCATTCAGCAGATAGATGAAGCAATGTGAATTATTCATTCCCCAGAACCTACATCTTGGAAATATCTGGCAGCAGCAAATGCTGCAGTGCTCTGGAACTCAGAGCTGAGTCTGTGGGTGTATAGAATCAGCTGCTCCCTGAATCCTTTCCCAAAAGAGGGAGAGGCTCCGTGCATTTTCATACCATATTTTGCTCACGGGAAACCTCAGATATTTTGCTACAACTGGAGGAAAACTGCAAATCTGAGGCACTATATCCATGAGGCAAGACCTCCTCGCGATGGTGACTGTTTTGTACGAAACCGCTCGTCAAAGGGTCTTAGAGATTTGGGGTAAAATAGGTGAGTTCAGCTTCCCGTTGGAATTAATGGAAGGGTCCTCATCAGCTGCCTCATATCCTTTCACACATCAATGCCTATCCTGAAGATTATTCCTATCATATTATTGGGTAGGACTCCTTTCGTTGTCTGTCCCTAAGGGAGCCAACGTAAGTTAGGTTAGGGATAAATTGGAAGTGCCTGTTTGCCTTTGTGGACTCTGAAAGGAGACTAGGAGAAGACTCAAGTGGAGACATTTCAGATGTAGGTGCCTACAGTTCGGGAAGACGACCCACTTTTTATGCCTGAGGCACATCCAGTAATGTGAATTGAGTACTGCTATTGATCAGTGCTCGGCACCCTTGTGTAGGCTTTCTCTCTTGCTATATGGGCGTAGTCCTGGTGACTTCAGCTGGTGCTGGATGTGACCACAGCAAGCCAGTTGCTTGATTTTTGCAGGTCTGAACTTGCAATTTCATCCAGTCTGTGTTTTCTCTGCCCATCTGGTGGCTTACCCCATCATTCCCACCCAGCTGAGAGGCTGATCACTTGCAGAAACTGTTTGTTATCAGTGCAGGAATATGACATGTTGTATCTGTGTGTGAAAAACTACTCTAAAGCAAACTCATCCATGAGCAGAAAGAGCGTGCAATTCTGTGAGTAAAAAATACTGGTGCTGCTCTTCCCATCAGCCACTTAGCAAGGCTGTTATTTACCACTTGCCTTGTCTAGTACCCAATAAAACTTTGAGTTGCTTTTCTTGCCCACAGTTTTGGCAGCACTTACATTCACTCTTCAGGGGAAGCAGACTACAATGTTGTAGGTAAATAAAAAGGGAACCCAATCCGGTTGCAAAAATAACAGCTATAAAAAAACAAAACAAATACAAACGCCTAAAAATTCAGAGCTTCTCTCTTGGCAACTTTTGAAATAACAGACTACTGCTCATAACATTGCATAACATGAAAGAACATTACTCACTACAAAGTGATGTAATGTGACATCTGGTATTTGGAAACTTCAGCTATACCCTAACTATATGTTGCCTTGACTTGTTAAAGTAGTTGCAAGATACTTTGTGCATGGAAAGCATGTGTGTCAACACAGCCAATGCGTGGCTCTCATGAGGACTGCATACCTTCTGCTGGCACGGGCTTTTGTCTTCTTTTCTTGCCCAATTTCATCCAATTTCCAGTTACAGTCGTCATGCAGATGCATCCCTGCCAAAAGCCACAGCAGTTAGAGTTACAAGAGGCAAATGGTAGCACATCAGAAGATCTAGACCAGGGCATGGCCATCAGCAGACTATCCTTTCCAGGTATGGGAATTGCAGCATGTAGAAATAATTTGTATATTCTTAATCTACCTTATCAGTTTTATGGATAGATATGCTATTTTAAGGCATATCTTAATGTTCTGACAACTGCTTTACATGGTGTCCCGTACTGGGTAGACATCTTTCCCTGGCTGCTCACCCTAAAAAGCACAAGGACTGTGTTTACACTATGCAAATTACACTATTAAAAATTACTTTCTTTTTAATTTAATTATAATTTAAGAGCTACCTTCAAGTCCAGATCCATTTACTCTCCTTTCTGCAAACCTGCAAGTTCAGCATCCAGCCCACAGGCTGCTCATGAGACAGACTTGTGTACAGAAGCTGGTGAGAAGCTGGGGTCAAAGAAAAGACATAATGGAAATATAGCTGGGACTTTCCAAAGTGTTCACACTAGGCTAAGCATTCCCCACTGGAGGCACTAGGACAGCAATGAAACTTGAGCTGGCTTTGCAGAAATGAGAGATCTGTGTTCTTGCAGCGCTCGCTCCCTGCCCCGCTGCCTCTGTCTGCAGCACCCCTCCTGCTCCTCCATCGCTTTGATTGATTTCCCCCATGAAATGCGAGCCAAGGATCTCCCATCTTCTATTTTTATTCCAGATTTGGATCACTCTGAGTTTCCAGGAGGCTTTAACTCCCAGGCTGTATTACAAATACCTTTCATGCTCTCTTTTCACCTTGTTCCCTCCTACCCAAATAGTTTTTATCAGCTCTCTCTTGCTTAGAGAGAAAGAGATCCTGTTTCTGCATCGACCCCAAGCGCGCGTGGCTGGCCCAGCTCCTCCAGGTCCTGCAGTGACCGCATGAATTGCTGAGGGTCCAGCTGACCACTGCAGACCTTTTACCTCTGCTTGTGGTTGTTGGTTTGTCGGGCACTGCTGGTAAGATAACATCTGGGTAACAACTGCACAGCATGAACTTCAGGAAAACTCTGCCTTTGACCTTTTGCCTGTCCTTCGCCTATCACCTTAAAGACTGAGAGGAAGGTGAAAAGGCAGGGGAAAAAATATCCCGGCTAAAATTCACTTACACCCTTCTGTTTGTTTGACAAAGTGAACCCTGAAAGGCATAAACCCAAGCATAATCTGCTTCCATTCACCCAAAAACAGGTAGGTGGGGCAAAGTTTTAGGACAGTAAGGCTGGGGTTAGTGCAGGTTTAAAAGGCTCCTTCCCGCGTGCCAAAATGTCACCTGTTATTAGCGTGATAGTTTTAGCTGTATATCTGAAGGGAACGTGGCCCAAATGCAAGATGACAAAATAGTCCTTGTTGTCCTTTCCCACACAGCCTATTACCAATAGCTGTTACCAAAAAAATCCTGAGCCCATGGCATTTCATGTCATGCTATTGAATTTAGCGACCGTCAGATCTTAACCTTCACCAGTTTCTTGAAGCATTCAAAGCCTGTGTGCTTTTATTTTTATTTTTTATATTTTATTTTTCTAGTAGTTCCATATTCACTCCTTTTCTGGGTAGCGCCTGGCAGTTCTAGAAAGGTAATTTGTAAACTTCAGAAAAAAGCCATGTGTGTTCACGCATGCTTAAATAGAAAACCAATAATAAATCACTTTGGGTTATAAGAGACTACCTTTCTCAAACTCATTACATGAAAATAAGTAGTATCGTCTTAGTATCTGTGTCAAGTGACGTGTCAACAAACCAGCTCCTTTCTTTCATCAGCAGATTATGGCACCATTTAACGTGCTCTTCAATAGATGTTAATTAGTATGGACATCTTGTGTTTTCATTAGTTATAAATAGCTGAAGTGGGTGGTAGGCAATTGGTTCTTCCTTGCCACATAACTTTTATGTGTAAACTGCTGCACAGTAAGTATGTAGTGTATGATTCATAGGAAGCACCACAGTGAAGACGTGTAAGAGGATAGATAAAAAACAAACAAGCAACCTTCTCGCAGCTGTAAAACGCCTAGCGGGTCACCTGCTTTATTTCCCCCACTGACAGTGCTGGAGTGTTCCCTGCGATATTGCCTTCTGGAAATTACTGCCTCATAAACTTAATTAAAAAGGAGTATTTCTAGGGATCAATCCAAGTGTTTATCCTAATATTTGCTGCAAAAGTAAAAAAAAAAAAAAAAAAAAAAAACCCACACCACAAGAAAAAACCAAAATGAAAACCATGTGGAAAATTTGTAACACTGCACATTAGGATACTGCAAAGAGCAGTGAGGCCTGAGATGCACCAATTTTCCATGTCTGTCCTGTCCTTTTTTTTTTTTCTCTTTATTTTATTTTATTTGAAATTTTGCATTTTGATTAAGAGCTTTCTCTGAACATCTGTCTCTATAATCCACCACCTTGGGACTTTAGGACCAGTTTACAACTGGTGATAACAATGACCTCTAATTCAAGGTATTTCCTAGGGTAAATCCATGTGGTTTTAAATTGGAATTCCTTTTGTGTTTACAGCGTGGGTTTTTCTGTCCCTTCCACCCAGATCTAAGTCTATATATCATTTATTCTTGATCTCTGACTCGCCTGTAAAGGAAAAGAGAATGAGGTCAGCACTCTTGCAGGAAAAGGGTACTGAATTTTCTTTAGTTGATTTGCATTACTAAATACACAGCATATTCAGATTATTTATGACCTGTCTATTATTTCCAATAAAAGTATCATAACAGCAGAGGATAGCAAGATTACTTTACCTGCAGGATATGAACTGATAGGAAAAAAAAGAAAGAAGAAATTATTATTGCAAATACCCCATTCTGTCCTCTGGATGTGGCCACTGTAATTAATGGAAAATATTTTGTTAACGAAGGCATTTTGAAGAAAAAAAACCAGTGAGTTAAAACTCCATTCTGTTTTCCCAGTTCTACTATGAGTGAACTGTCCAGCACATCGCACTTCGTGAACATCCTATTCACCGCGTACGTGCACAGACACATTGGTGCTCTCGTGTACGTGAGTGCAGAGTTCTTATTGCAATCGTGTGCTACCTGCTCGTGGCTCCAAACAGCGCTGAGGAGCAGTTAACCACAGGTGAGGCAGAATCGCAGTGTCCACCGCCTCCAGGCAACTCCCAAATAGCTGAAACGATGCCAGCAAAAAAGCCGGGATTGGAGTTGTAAGAGAAATTACTTAATGCAGTCAAAATTAGTCGGAGGGGGAAGGGATGGCAGGTGAGAGAGAAGAAAAACTTTAATTAGCAGCCTTTGAATCTACAATTATTCTTAGAGTCACTGTCTGGGGGCAAAGGAGGGTGAACTTTAGCACTTTGCCTAAAGAAATCCAAGAAGAAATGTTCTCTGGGTGCCCCTTTGAACTGGCAGATCAGCTCCCCAGAGGTGTTTACGTGCTTTGTGGAGCTCCATGAGAGCTGGGCACCTCGAGCCTCCTCATCGTGGTGAAGCGTAGAGGTCAGCGGAGGAGAGGGGTGCAGTGTGTGGAGCATGGGGTGGGAGTTACAAGAAAGGAGCTTGGGAACAAAGAGGGGAAGCAGAAATCCAGAGCTCTGACAGTCACTTGGACTGAGGCTGGGAAGTCATACATAATCCGTTCGAAGACTAGCCTTCCAAAGAAGCCATTGTTTGAGTCCTGGCATGATTTGTGCCTGTACTTGCTATGGAAGAGTTTCTCTAATCATTTGAGGTCATGGGACTGTGATTTAATTACTGTGAATTCCTTTGCTAAATAGTATTATAGGGGGATAATAACAAATAGTACTAAATAGTACCAAGGGGGAGAAGATGGCACAGCTGACAGCATACAGCCTTAAACCTCTCCATGTCTACGTGTATCTGCATTTTTGCAAAGAGCTTGAGAAGATTTTTCTTCCTCAAAACACAGGTTTGTATTGAGACAGTCACTGAAAGTGGAAACCAAACCTGCTGTTTGGGAAAACGTTTTTAAGGAATGCTGCCAACTAGTATCTACTGGCCCTTGCTTAGTAGGTGATATTTTGACAAGCGCTGAGAGGGTGTTTTAATTAACATTTCAAAAAAACATGGAGGAAAGGATGATTTTTCATCTTTTAGAAGGTCAAAAGGTATTCAGATATCATAGAAATGGATATAGTGTAAGAGCCTAAGGAGACAGAGAGGCATGTCAAAACACTTAGATAGCACATCCCCTTAAGAGTAGCTATTTTCTTTCTGTTATCATGTTAAATAGAAGTATCACAGAAATTAATCTCCTGCTCAGACATGCTCAAAAGATAAGGTAGAGGTGGTGGTAGGTACTTCTTGTTCAGAGTGGCTTTGCTACATTTGGCCAAAGTAATGGGGGATGCTTAAAATAAATAGTTGTACGATTATTTTGTAACATGTTACCCGGTTGCAATCAGCCCTACAAATGGATGTCATCGCTTTTTATGAAGCCGTGGCATTCACAAGTGTGAAAGGTTAATGAGATTGTTCTTTAGGCAGGCACAGTGGCAGGGCATCTCACATCTTCTGTCTTTGAAGCGATAAAAGGAGAAAGCTTGCAATGGGAAAACCTTTTAAACTCCAGTTCTCGTACTTCTCTGTAGCAGAGACCATCAGTCATGCTGAACTTTACTGAGAGCTCCCTAATGCACTTCGCTTGAACTTTTAAACTCTCAAGTCAGCTTTTGTTCAAGCTGGGACCCCCAGATCAAACTGGTTTTATATGAAAGGGGTTGGTTTACCACAGGGAATGTCATCCGTTTTACTGAACTTGCTTCAGAGCCAGCCTGCACATAAAGAAATAACCAGTTTTACTGTGCACAAAAAATGCCTTGCAACAAACTCGGCGTGTGCCTGCGCACATGTAACCCCACACGTGTGCTCCCGTTTGTGGGGTGGGCGGGCGCTGCCTGGCCAAACAGCTCCTCAACACAAAACTGGCAAAAACATGTAAAAAGTAAAAATCCCTCTCGTCCTGTTTCAGTGATCAAAAAGGCATAGTAGAGCTCTCTCAAATATGAAAATAAAATTTATTGTATTCAAGCTTGCATTGGATGCAAGATGGTAATAATAATAAGGCAATGCTATTAAGTGTGATTTTTTCTTTTAAGCAGTTGTGGGAGATGCTCTAAGCCGAACGATGAGCCCACTGTAAGTAAAAATTGAGCCCAGCTCCCAAACTCTTACAAAGAACCTGCACACCTACAGGGAAGAATTTTTATAAAGCTGAATATGTGACAAGAGACTTTTCGACAGCTCAAATGCTCTTATAAGCGCTGAAAATAGATAATTTTCCAAATATATTTCCCCATCCAAGGCAGTGCATCTGTTTAAACAGCTGAGGGTATAAAGGGCTTGCAGATAAAATGTGAAGTTTGCAGGTACCGATGCTTGAAGGTGATTCAAAGGTTAGAGGACAAGAATAGCAACAAGAATAGCTGGGCTCTAATCCTACAGGTGCCGTGGCGGCTTCACCTATGGAGCTGCTTACACTTCTTCACGGGAATATTTTAAACCCGTGCTTCCTATCCTAGTTGATTCTTTCCTATCTCCTTTTCCCCCTGGTATCAGCACCAGTGACCATTTCAGTTGTGCCGGTTAAGCTGCCCAAAACGGACATGAGAAATGATCGAGGAGGAGAGCAAGCGTCAGCCTGTGAGCGTGGACCTCACGGGATATATTCGGATCCGGCTGAATCCCAACAACTGGATGGGGACTAATTCTGAACAAGCGGCAACAAATAGGGCTGGAAACGTCTCAAAATGCCAGCAGAATAGTAACGTGCCCTGGTTGGCCCGTCGGAAAATAAATGATTCTCACCTCTGGAGTGCCTTGTGGGCTTAGTACTTAATATATTCAGGTTTCCCAAGCAGCCAGAGCCCAGGGAAGGAAGGGAGCTGTAGAAGTGCAAAATATCAGCGTTACAGTAAATTGCAGAGGGGAAGCACGCTGTCATTTCCATGTAAAAACAAATTGGAGCTGTATGCTGACTGCCTGGTGGGTGGCGAGAGCAGCATTGATGCTGTGATCTACAACCTTCTGGAAAACAAAAATCTGCATGATTAAACTTCACGTTTCTCCGCAGCGCTAAACAATTAGGCAGGGTGGAGGCTGGTTTCAAACAGGCATAAATCTTTCTTCCCTCTGCTTGAATCTCACGCTGATAGGAATAAGTTTTGTTATCGGCCTCTGATGGTAAGAAACAAGGATCTAGATAAAGTTGTTTATTCCAGTCAGGTATTGGCATGATGTGAGAAAACACACTGGGAGACCAGATGTTCAGAAGTTGGCCACCGCCGGCATTTGCTCAGGAGCAGGAAAAATGATTTTCCCTCCTTTTGCCTGGCCTCGTTTTGCCTGTTGTTATTTCCTCAACTTTTTCCTTCGTCGGTCGGCGAACTCGTCGGAGCAAAGCATGGTTTCTCCTCTTCTGCACCATCTGTTTTCAGAGCAGTTTTTGAACACTATCAGCACACAAATGATAAATACTTCTCAGGATTCAGGAAAGCATTCAAGTGACTGTAACGAAGAGGATTTAAGCACATGCTTAGCAATCTGTTGGCCCCACCAGTAACCACCAATCTCATACAGGGCAGCGTTGACAGCTCAGCTATTAGGTAACTTGTATTTTCTATATATCAGAGAAATCACCTGGCACTTGCAATCCCCTGGACACCAGTTTAGCAGGAATGGGCAATTAAGTTTCTTTAAGTCCCTATGGGTGGTTGAGCATAGTTGGCAGCGTGGATCGGTGGAAACTTGCTTGCAGCTAGCTAGTCCCTCCCCAGACGCACCGAATTAATTTCTTTCATCATGGAGAGATTCAGTCGCAAAATAGAAGGACAACGTTTGTGGATGACTCTGTTCTTTTGGGGTTTGTTTGGAGGGGTTTTTTCCAATTAATAATATTTCAGTAGAAGCGAGACAGGGGAGAAAAATACAATACGAAAATGTTCTTTGAGCTTGAGCAAATGTTTACTCTATTAAATAACTAATTAAAAAAAATGAGCAGAGCTGCGCAGTCTCACCTGTCTGCGAAGCGTTTGTAGTCTACAAACACAACGGGAGATAATCAAATGTCTACATAATCTTCCCTTTTAACCTTTTGATAAGGAAGTTTTTCCAGCCCAGCTGTACCTGAAGCATTTAATAACCGCGCATCTCGGCAGATAGGATACCTTCTGAGGGCAGCCCATTGTACGCAGTGTAAAAAAAATATTAGAAAGCACTTCATTAACCAATCTGAAATGAAAGCATTCAATCTTAATCCTGTCATCAGGGTTGCCTAATTAAAGGAATGAGCAGATTTATGAAGCTGCTATTTTTAACAAAGCCCCGGCACATTCAGTGCCTTGGCCTCTCGGCGCGGCGGAAGTGATGTCAGTGGTTGCCTGAGCGAACATGAATTATGTTTACAATATCCCAGGAGAACTTTTGTATTTTTCAACTCCCACAGAAAACTATCATATTTAGCTTCAAATAGAAAACCTCAGGCAGGGCTCCAAGTGATTTACACAAGCTGAAGCTGCAGCTTTATTTTTCTTTCATATTTCATCTTACAATATCTTTTCCTGGTTCCTTCTGTTGCCGTAAAATCCGGATCTTTTGCAAGTCCAGTTTAAGGCAGTGGGATACATTGGCTTCCCGGTCAGATTGGAACAAATTTTAGGGGTTCCTATAAAGTCATCAGACGTAACCCACATTTGCAGTGGGGTCGGTGCTGACAGTATTTGATCAGATGGGATTAGGAACTCGAGCATGTGTGTGCTGGGACACCTGTAAACATTAAAAAAGTGGCTTTAGATCGCAACAGATGAGGAATTTGTAGGAGAGAGCAGTCCCCTCTTGGCCCCTTGGCACTGCTGGCACCATCTCTGCCTCTCCCACCTCTTAAAGCCACGTCACTTTTTGAGAAACTTCCTCGTAAACTACTTGTTCATACAATGAGGGATCTCCAGGAGCATCTGTGAAACAGCCTCAGCCCCTTCCTTCCACCCTCTGTTTGAAATTGTCGTCTTTAGTGATGCTATGGAGAAGTGGAAGGGGGGAAGGTCCAAGTTTCAAAATGCAGCTGTCCTCCAATGAGTGATAGAAACAGTCTTGATTTCAAAGGGCAAAGAAACACCCCCCCCAAAAAAATCAGACCAAAAAAACCCCACCAAAACCAATGGTTTCTTTAATACAATTTACTGAGAACAAAAATTTAAGCTCAAAGTACTTTCAGTATTTTGTTCTTAACATGTATTGATGAAAACCTCTTAGCATTATCCCTATATTTAGCATCGCCATAAATGTTCTGCATCCCCACACTGCCATTACTGCTCATTTAAAAACCTAATAGCTTAATTTATGACAGGTTTTCTTTGTAATGCCACTGTTTTCATTCTCATGAATTATAGATCCAGCTCTATATACGGTGTTGGTATCAGAGAAAAACTAGTAACTTGTCTTTATGAAGAGAAAAAATAAGATAGAAAACCACTGCGACAAAGGACAAATTTATTGATTAGGGGGATGACAAAAAAAGTCCTTTCTGGATCTTGGCTTGCAACAAGTCCTCAACCCCCATGTCAGATTCTGCCTTACTCATACTGGGGGAAAGAAACCACTGACTTCAGCAGGAATTTGATTTCCTTCTTACAGCAGACCAAAGAGCAGGATAAATGAATAACTATCACAGTACTTAGTAGGCCAAATCCCTATTCTCTTGTCTAGCAGGGATGACCCCTCACTTTACTGTAATTTATCATGACCTCTCCCAAACTAAATATTCCTTTGCAAATTCTGACCTGGACACCATCCACATCCATAGTTCAACATGTTTTAATACTATTGACCAGCATTTCACTGCTGTATCTGGACTCCTCCTTCCAGGGGACCCTATTAGCAAGAAATAACATTCCTTTTCTTGAATTCCTTTCCTCCTACAATAGCTTATGTTGGTAGAAGTGGGCAGATTTTTTCACATTGTAAACTGATGCAACATGAGTCTCGCACCCAAAATATAGAGGAAGAATAAACTATTTAACTAATTTTTGCTCTTAAGTTTGGAGAGGAAAAATGCTGTCAATCATCTAAATGACTTTACTTGTCTTAAGTCTCTACGCTTCCATGAGACATTTCACTCTCTTCAAAATGAGATTTGTGAATGGCATGGGTTTTTGGTTTTGCTATAAACATGTGTACCTTCTCATTTTCTCCTCTTACACAGGGAATCTTCCCAATTGGTGTTTTTTCTCTTCCATATCTCCTACCTCCATATCCTTCTTTTCACATTAGCTGACAGTCTGTTGTGTCCATATTCTGGCAATTTCTTTTGCAAACTCCTCATTCCAGAAGGAAGGAATGCAAAGGCCAGATAGTCAAACATATCTTTGCAAATACTTTAAGCTTCTTTTCCTCTTGTCAAACCATCCTAAAATAAATGTATTCTACATCTACAGTCCAAAAAACTTTTACAAGGCAACACTTCCATGAAAAAATATAAATCACAGTGGCGATAAGAATGCAAACAAATAAAGTTGTATATACAATTCAAATGCAGAGGTATGAAGGTCTGGCAGATGTGACCAAAGTACTGTTTTCTAATTGTTTCCTCACACAGAAACCATTTTCTTCATCAAAGCCTGAGCAACTTACAGGAATATAGTTTATCCCAGTGCCTGTTTCTGACATGAGTAACTTTGCCATACTGACCTTCTGCCTAAATCCACTCAACATGGGCTGGAAAGTTTTACATTTTTTCTTGCAATTTAATTCTATCTGTGCTGCCACTATTAGGGCAGCAGAATTATCCCTATTGAATGACAAAAAAATGCAATGAAAAACAGGAGGGAGCAAAAGCATCTTTGAAAACCTATATATATATATATATAAATATATATATATATATATATATATAAATGCCAACTAATGCTGATGAAGAGCAAAGTTTTGTGTTGAAACTCATAAAATCCAGGACGCCAGTGGTAGACTTCTGTCCAGGAGCTATTGCAGTATATGGACACACACACAGAGCCTTGGGGCGAGAGTCGGTGTCAGGGAGGGTGAGTTGAAAAAGCCATCTGGAGTAAATATGCAGGTTCCTACAAGTCGAGGGAGCTACAGGAACACAGCAAAGCCATCACTACTCCCAAGTCCTGGTTTGTTCTGGAGGGCAGCAGTAAAGGTCCCAGAACAAACAAACAAACAAATCTTCCTGAGAGTTTTCCATGAAACTCCTTCATCCAACATTGCTGAATGTTTACACCAGCCCATACTGTGCCTGTGGAAATAGTAAACTAATGAGGAATGGAGAGTAATTTTTTTGTTAGTGCTCTATAGAGCTGCATAGCATCCAAGCAGCAAGACCACATCTCCAAGCAAGATTCCTCAAATTACTTTATGTGGATCAATGTGGTTAGTTATTTCTTTCTTAGTAGCAAATATCGTAAGGTTGTTCCTGTTTCAGTGGTAAATTGCATTTGTCAAGTACGCGCTATCTTCTGAAGAGCGGTGGGTGATTTATCTTTACAAAGAATGTGTTGTGACTTGCGTAGACATTTCAGTATTACTGGGGATGCCAGGTGAGCTACTTGCCAGGAGCTGATGGAGAGGTCTGAAGCTGCTGCAGTTTTTCCAACACACGCTGATGATACTGATACACTGCTATTAGTTTTGGGGGACACTGGACAGTGGCAAATATTGACTAATTACGGATGCTTAAAATGGAATTTTTCAGAGGTGGAAATGCTCACAGGGTTTCACTGGTTCCTTACAAGGGAAGAAGAAAACCTAAAAACTGTATTTCTGGAAGAGGCAGAAGCATTTGGTCTATCAAAGCCTTGCAGAACTCTTTCATGGAAGACCAAAGCTGTGCTCGAAGGCAGCCCCTGTGGCTCGGTGGAGGCAGCTGTCGAAACGACAGCCCTTTCCCCAGCTGGCTGGGAAAGCCACCTCCACGAGCACAGTGCTCACCCCTCCACTGCCTCCCCAGGGACCTCAGCTGGGCCCATGGCACCTTCTCAGCTTGGACCCAGCTGCGTCCACCCGCCAGCTCTGTCCGAGGAGCTGCTTGTCATTAGTTTGGCAGCATGTGCCTACAGGAGACAATGAATGGCTAGAGAACAAATAAACTGACAATGTCAGAGATATTATTGGATGAGAAAACTGATATTTGAGATGAGCTAAATTTAATTATGATTGTTTAAAATTCTTTCTATGTCTTTTCTATATTTTCTTCTCTGGTTCCCCATCACCACCCGTGTTCCTAGGGCTTTCAAATCGCCGCACTGGGGTGAGCTTGGCAGCAGAGGCTGCCTGGGAATCGCCAGTGCTGGAAGCCCTCAGATCCCCAGAAGCCCATCATGAATCCAGGCATGGTTCCATTGGAAACCAGCCTTTGATTCACCAAAAGCTTGACATAGCCAAGATACATCAGATGAAACAATTTTGGGTTCTGCGGAAAAAGAATGACTTCCAAAAATATTCAAACCAGCTCTAACCACTACATCTTCAACAGTGATGAGCTGCTACCTCTTAATCAACCCCAAGAATAGCTAGATCAGATATTTTGCTCCATTTTGAACAAATTATGGTATCCTGAAACAAATACTTGCGGGTGGTTAAATTAGTCTTTACAAATGTATAAACTAATTTGGGTTAATTGTCAGTTAATCAGCTCAGAAAATGAGGCTTAGGCATTTCTCAAGAAATGCATGCAACAAAATCAGAAAGACAAGATACTTCTGACATTTTTAAGGTAAAAGAATAACAAAACTAAGTAGGTTATTAAAGAACTCTTAGATTACTTTTGCTCATCATCCAAAGAACAGCCAGAGGAAAGAGATAGAGTGTCCCTCATTTCTCCTGGAAAGCAAAATCTTAATGATTACTTACTGTCCTTAGAGCTGGACCTCTCAGTAATATCAGCTGTAGTAAGCACTGATGTATGTGTGACTGACTAATTTGGGGGAGTAGAGTAAAAGAAAGATAGAGTGAAGGAGATTTTCAGGATTATTTTCAAAAAAGAAAAATTATATCCAACTTCCAGTTTGATAGGCACTTCCATGGGTTTGGAGATGATTGTCTTGAAACCTGTCCTCTCTTAAGGAAGCAATAACATGGTACATTACTCTCTTGATCCAGCTTCCTCTACCCTTTTTCATATGGAAACAATGGTCACGTTCATTCTGAAGGTAACACCAAAGTTCCACAGAGCAAGTTAAGTTCCCCCACCATTGGCACATCTCTACATCATCAAAATGAGGCATCTAGTCCTGCACCCGCTGCTCTTGGGAAGTCCATCATCTGGGAGACCATGGGCTTCACCCAAATGAGTTGCATTAAAATCCAGCTGTTGCAGGGAATGGTGGTGGTGATTCAGTAGGTGGCACTACTCCCTCTGAGTCAGGACCGACACTCGTGTGAAGTTAGGGAGCCTTGTGCTGTAGCATCTGGCATCCTTCTGCTGTCACATTAAAAAGATTCTCCTTACTCATGAAATGGCACTTCATTAAAGATCCCGTGGCATGTTTCGCAAGACTATACTCAGCACTATGGGTGCACTGAGCAAGCCTCATTACCTTCTGCCTCCCAAAATTTCTCTTTCCATTAGAGAAGGTGATTTCCTTCTTGTCAGATGTGACTGGTAGTTGTATTTAATAGATTCAACCTTCCACACTAGAAACTGTCTGCATTTCAGTGGGAGGGTGTAGCTGAAATTGTATGTTTTTGTAGAATAATTGGATGCTTTTCAGAAGGGTAGTGTATCAATGTCAATCAGTTTTACTATGTTTCTTGAGCTGCTTTGTACATGATACATGAACCAAACATTTGTGTTGGATGGAAACTCATGGGTGGTGATATGAGCAGACACCTCATTAGCAGGAGCCGAGCACAAAGATCTGAGTTATTTGCAGTGTGATTATGTTGTTACTGCGTGAATTATCTGTGAAAGACTCAAATTGGTCCTAGAGTGTGTTTGGAGACATCTCCCCAGGAGACAGAAGTGGCAAGGTCATTGTAAGTGGTGAGATTAGGAGAGATAGTATATTCCCTCTTATCCATATACAGGGAGAATAAACTCAAACTGGAACAGAGAAGATGTTCTATTAACAGTAAGATTATTCTTATAAAATGAAATTAAAGACATCCACCTATTTATCCTTGAAATGATGGCTCTGAAGTAAGAACTGCATAAATACATCTGGAGGTAAGAAAACTGACTGTTTAAGCTGAAGGAAGCATTAAGAGAAGAACAAATGGCACTAAAATGACGATGGGTATAACTAGGCTGGATATCAGATAACTTCCAGTAACTTGAGCAGGAAGAGTCTGGACCAACCTTCCACTGGAAGCACTGGAAACACTGGGAGCACAGAGACTAATAGTTTTTAAGACTACGTTCATCTTATGAAATGGTTTATATGGTGTAGCTGCAGAATACATGACCTCTTTCAACCCGTTTTTGTGGTCGCGCTCAAACAAATAACTAAGATTAGCTTCCTAAGTCCATTACCACACCGCTCATGCCCTCTTGCTATGTCTCCATCTGCTTATTGCTTGAACCTGTGATTTTGTCTGGCACGTGTGGTATGCTTTGTACTGTGTGGTACCTCTAATCCCATTTCTTTTTGAATCACACTTGATGCTGGTTTGTGTAATGTACTACTGAAGTGGAAAAGAATGAGTGCACATCTTACACAAAAGCAAAGGAAGACTCCTGTTTCAGGAATGCACTGTCAGCAATCCACCGGACAAAGATTTAATTTACAGCCACAAGAATGGACATAAATGGTGAATGGTTGTCCCCCAGAAAGAGCCCAGGAATGCCGCTGGGTCTCCAGTCGGTGCTCACCCCAGACCACACCCATTGCACATCTCTGCCTTGCATCTGTGAATCTACACAAAGCAGGAGTCTTTGCCCTAGGCTGATAATTTGTATGAAGCACAGGTTTTTATTACCCACCTTTCCACCCCCACAAAAGCCTCTCAAGCCCCATACTTTTTGCTGATATGTATGATTGCATCGGGTGAAATGGTTGGTGATAACGGGCATATCGGTGGGCAGGTGTTTGCTTCTCTGAGTATTAATGCAAGAGATTGAGGAGTGAATGGACACGGCGATATCTCTGCGCCGGTCTTTTCCAGGTGGTCCTCCCCCCCGCTTTTGAGTATGTCTTAAGAATATCACCCAGGGCTGACATCGCCAGCTACATTCTGATGTTCAGAACAGTCACACTCCCAATGTTTTATGACACCTATTGTTAAAAAACGCAATAAGATTACCTATTTTCAAGTTTATGGAAATAGCAAAAGTAGAGTTAATGCTAGGTTCAGTCTGAGAGAAGATGCAACAAGTCAGAAAATAAAACTAAGTGTCTATGTCCTCTGTATTGCACAGCCTGGAGAGGCCAACTTTCAGCAGTTTTTCCTGCTGTTTTTCCAGAAGTCACTGGAGATCTTTTTAATTTGTTTTCTTAAAATATTTGTAATAATTCGTCCCTCTTCAGATACAGGAAGGATGATGTTTCAACTCCTGCTAAAATCCAGCCAGCGGAGCAGTGGTGGGAGCATTTATCCTCTATATTCCCATCTACTGGTAGGCTCTTTTTTGGATCCACAGAGACTAAACTCGATGTTGCTTTGTGTTTTTACTGTGGGAACACATAGGCCGTGAATCAATGGAACTACAGTCTAACTTTTATGATCTCCTGGGGAGCCTGAAATGCTTTTGTCTCTGTGATCAACCCCCTTTTCTTTGCCAGCAGAGCAGTCTAATTGCTGGAGACTGTATCATGTTCAAACAGTGCTGTGCAGGAAGCAAATGGGAAGTGTAGTAGTGGTGGGAATATAACCCCACCTGCAAACAGATCTCATCGTGGACTACACGTAAATTCAATCATCCAAAAATGAGTGTCTTTACAAGGAATAAGATACAAATATTAAGTAATTAATAAGAAAACATGCTTACGTTTCTTTGGATTTGGATTAGTATAGGTTTTGTAGATCAAACTGAATGATGTTGACTATATGGCAAATCATTGTTGTTTCTAGGGTGCTTAAACAGTGTAATCAGTTCAAAGAAACTTTGTGGCACACCTCACTGAGCAATGACCAGTCCTGGTGCAGCTAGAGGGAAAAGACGTGGCAAAGCAAGAACAGGAACCTGGGAAATGAGTTCCTGGCTTTATCCATCATCATGAAGTGTTTTGTCAAGTGTCACTTAAGTTGTCTGTGCCTTTATTTTCTCTGCTTTAAAGGCAGGCCTATAACATTGACCTCATGCTGCATGAACTAATTAATTCCTATTGATAAAGTACTTTGCAATATTCTGCTGATGGGCACTGGAGGAGTGCCCAGTGATGATATTGCTGTTACGGCTCCTCTGGTGTGCTTGGAACTGAATAAGGACAACTTCATTTCAGGTGTCTGCCTCTGGCAAGTGAATCTTGAGCAACTTTCGTGAGATCAATCAGAAAAGAAAACTAATCCATCAGTCATGGGAGGTACCCCATCTCAGACTTCTTCTTTGTTGTGAACTGTCTGAGATCTATCTTTAACTTTTCCCAGAGCACAAAGGGGAGAACCCTTGCTAAGAGTGAGGTGTCCCTGGGAATTTTCAGATATGTGACATACTGTGTTTGGAATGTGGTTCTTAGTCCTACAACACCATTTCTTTTGACCATAGCCTAATGGAGCCCGAGAGCCAGAGATGAACAGGAATATTAACTTAGAAGCACAGAGTCATTAGTATTGGCAGCTATGAGCTTGATGACTGTTTCAAAATTATTTTACTGCCGTTAGTTCATAATAAAATATTTCAAATATGTCTGTATTCATTCAAATCATCATAGACTAAAGAATTCAAACAGCATTTTGGACATAGCCAGGCAGGCATCCGTAGCTTTTTTCCCCCAAGTTTCTCTCTAGTAGTAACAGGCTTTGGGGGCAATTCTGGAGAACAGACCGTTGGGCGGCGTATCTCCTAGCCTGGGAGCCCTCATTAGTTTTCATGTCTGAAAGACCAGGCTCTTCTATCGCCCACGTCAATGGAGTACCTTGGTGATATTAAACTTTCATATAGTTTTCTTAATTTTTAAATCTTTTTGATCTGACACTGCCCTTGTAAGATTGCTTGGGGGCAGATGATTAGCTTGGTGCCAGCCCTGCATTTGGCACTGAGTTCTATATAAAATACCACCTCTGCCCTTTAAGATCTCAATTAAAGCTCCAGCCCTGCCGGATGCTGAGTGCCCGGGGAGATTCCTGTTTTCTTTCTATTCCTTCAGCTAAAATGTTAGAAAAACCGTAACATTCTGAGGCCCCCAAAATTTTTATCTAAAAGCACATAAAGAAATTCAATTTTATTAAGCATGAAGTTTACAAATGATGAAACCATGAGAAAATGTAAGAACTTGCCTTACACTTCCAAGATAAATTGATATCAGAGCTGATGGAAAGTTTTAAAATATTCCCCAAGTCTTACATTATTCTCAATATCCTGAATGAAATCTCCAATGTTCATGTAATTATGCTTATGAGTTTAACTTCCATAAAGAAAAATAAAAATCCTAGCTCAGAGTGGATGTGAAGTACAGAAGTAGCGAGCATTATATGATTCTCTCTAGCTTTTTATACTGTGCTTTCTGTCTGCTTTCTGTGGGGGAATCCATTCAAATTACTTAAATCTGACCAGTGTCAATTGTAACCCCTTTCACAATCGTGAGGAATTTCCACTTGGAGATGTTGCTGGCTCCAGGCAACGAAAATCCATGACCCGTATAGAGGATGTGCCAACAGTCAGCTTCTGTATGTGCCGCTCCCAGCCGCTCCTCTGGCTGGGCACGAGGACCAGATCTCTGTTTTTATCTTTTGATTCTTACACAGCTGTTGGAGGGGAACTCGCCCAACTACTGTAAGTGACTCAGGAAATATATTGCAAATCTGTTCCATTCTGGCCATGCTCCAGTGCGAAACATGGCTGTACTGGCCAGCAGCAATGGGTGGAAATACACACGGGGACATTCTTCACATTCCGGGGCACACGCTGCTTACTGAAAAAAAACCCAAAAACTTTCCACTGCAAACAGGCACTGAAAGACTTTTCCTCTTTGACTGTCCCAGTGCTACCAGAGCTAGTATTGGGAATATTGTGGTGCCAGCCCCTGTGACTAGTGGAAGGACAAGCCCACACTCAGAAAGGAGAAGTTGGTTTGCTCTTGCCTGGCTTGAATACGTTGCTGGAGCAGCTTTGCAAATAGTTACAGGAAAGCGGATGGGTTGCGTTCATATCCTTAAACTGTTCCCTGTAAGGTCAGACCGAACGCACGCCCAGCCCAGCACCTTGTCCCGGAGGCAGCCCGTAGCAGGTGTCAGCGCGAGAGCGTGGCACGGGTCGATGCGCTCGTTGCCATCCTTCCTCTGCACGCTTTCCAGCCCCCAACAATTAACGGATCAGGTGCTTGCCAGAGCCACTGCTAATATTGTTTTATTTTAAAATATTAATAAATGCAGAGCTGCTTATTCACAGCTAGGGAACAGGAGCATGTGAGCAGCACAGGGTGGTAGTAATAGGTGACTTGATAGCGGAGGAAAGTATGGCTGAAAGGCTGCTCGGGATAAGCTTTGTGTTTTAATTGCTGAAGACAGCGTTAATTGCCGTCTTCAATGACTCAACGGGGGGGGGGGGAGGGGGGGGGGGCAGGGGTTGCAGAGAAGGCAGAGCCAGACTCTACTCAGAGGTGCACCATAAAGGACAAGCAGCAGCAGAGACAGGTTGCAGCAAGAGGAATTCTAGATACAAAGGAATAAATTTCACCGTGACAATGAGCAGGTGCCCTGAGAGGGTGTGAAATCCCCCCCGCTAAAGATATTCAAAACTCCATTATACGAGGCCCTGAGCAACATGGTCTAGCTTTGACGTTGACTCTGCTTTGAGCAAGGGATTCCTTCCAACCAGAATTATGCTTTGACCTTATGAATCTATACCCTCGATCTTTGACTTTACAAAGCTATAATCTTGCTATATTCAAAACTATTTTCCTTAACTCTAGAGATAGCTTTTGCTATGTGCTGCCTGCATCCTCAAAAAGAGCATTTTTTTTTGCATCAGTCTGTGCGTCCTGAATGAAGGTACCGCCCACCTTATTCTTATATGTTCTTAATTGCTGAAATTTTAATACCTGCTACCTCGATTTAATTTAATGATTTCGTTTAGTTGCCTGTCACCAGAGCATCTGTCACCCATACTTCCCTAGAATTCTCACTGCACTTGTATAATTTGTAGCTGTATAGTCCCATCGCTGTACCTCCCTCGCCTGTGTGTTAACTAGATGACATACATTATATGCCACATTTTTTTCATCCTCCATGTGTACCTACAGATGCAGAAAGTGTTGTCAAAACACTTTTTTTTTTTAAATCAATGAAAACAGAGAGACAAGGTCAAATTCTCTTGTGTGAGTACAAATTAATTCACTGGTTTTTAAGGGATGGAAAGAGATTGTTGCAGTAAAAACATTTTTAATCAGCAATTTTTGGTAACCAGTTCTAAAAAGTTTCATACAGCAATCTTTTCTGTTCTCTCTTGTCCTAAATAACTAAACGTATACTTGTATGTCTGAGTTTCATCAGCTTCTCTGAGTCCCCTCTATCACACTGCATGCAATTGGTGCCAAACTGCAAACATATACTGAAGAACTGTTGATGTCGCAACTGAAATTCTTGGCTCACCAGTCATATATGGAACTTGGGAAGCAATCAGGACAAGACTCTGAACAGCGTGTGTTGGTTCAGCAGCCAGAAGTGGCGGCAGGCACAGCAGCCGTGTTGGGAAATACCGCAGAAAATGGTGCTGAGCTGCGAGTGCAAACCTTGCCCAACCCCACGCAGGTCCTGAGGGCTCGTGGGGCTCCTTCCGAGCTCCTGACATCGCCCGCAATTGTTCTTTGGTTCAAACCAGGGGCAGAACGAGTCAATGCTTTGAACGATCGGTTTGAAAATTGGGCTGCTGGAGGGAGCAATAAACAAATGCGCGCCTCCCAAAACTCATGCCATCAGTCCGCTGAGTTCAAACCCAGACGGTGCATCCATGCCAGAAAGACTATCCCCCCACCACCTCCTTTCCATGGCTTGCTTGCAGCAGTAGGCTAACCAGTTTGGCGAGAAGCAATGACATTCCTCATATTTTCACCCACTGCTGGCATAAAAACTGAAGTAAAATCATTTTAACTTCATCCCAAACTTACTCCCCTTTTGCAGCTTTGCTAGCACTTCCAGAATCCCTGTGTGCTAGAGGAGTATTACAATTTCTGCTCCACAGATGAAGAATAGAGACACGAAGGGACAAATTTTCAGAAATTCTCAGCATGCACTGAAGGGACCAAAAGAGGACAACTCTTAGATAGGCAGCCAGCTTTCTTCTTCTTCTTTTTTTTTTTTCTTCTTCTTCTTTTTAATGCTGAGCACTCAGCAGTTCTCGGCAGCCGCATCTTTCAGATGCTTAAATGGGCCTTGGACTTTTATTTTAAGAAAAAAAAGCTGGCTGTTAAATGACTTGCCCAAGCTCACACAGGGTGTCTGTGGCAGAGCCAGCAATCGAACCCAGATCTCCTAAGTCTCAGGCCAGCCTTAACCACAAGACCATTCTTCCTCTCACAAAGATGATCCCCATCCCATAGGAAAAATATTCTAACAGGATAAAAAAAAAAAAAACCTATAAAAATACTTAAACCTGAACAAATATGTAATAATTGCTATTCAGAATCCATGCAGGGTCTAATTAAATCCATATTCTGTAACCTTAATTTAAAACAATCCCAATATTATTTTTAGGTTTTGGATGTGGATTTATTGCTTCTATCAGCAGCATGTTTGGCACCCGATACCATACAAAACTCTGTGTGTTTCATCAAAGCGCTGGCAAGAACCTTTATTTTCTGGACAGCTGCTGTAGGCTTGCAGCAAAGGAGAACTAGCAGCTTCATTTCCCTTACATGGTGGTTCAGATTAAAAAACATCCCTGTCGCTTATGCTTATGTTACTGTACCATTAGAAAACAGGGTAGTTGCCTTACTGATAATGTAAGCAAGTCCCTTCTGATTTGGACTTCAAGCCACAGTTTGGGATTAAGCTTTAATTCCGGAGATAGGAGTTACGTCAGAAAGCAGAATAGGACTCCCCAAGCGATAACACTTGCTGACCTTCCAGTCTAGCGAGCGGAGGGCTGCCGTGCTGTGCTCAGAAATCCAACCCGAGCAAGTTCTTTCATCTCCTTAGGCATAATTTCATTTTGCCTCTTGATTTCTAATGCGAGGTGTGCGTGATGTGCAAGAGTTTGCAGAAACCCCAGAAGTTGAGTCAAGATGTAGGTGTTGTTTTCACACGTGAGGGAGACAGTAAATGATGTTCTCTTCAGAGTAATTGAAAATAAAGGCACGTGGCGACGTGTATCTTCTGATTTTTTTCCTTTTATTCATTGTTTCATGCTTCTGTAATTCCAGGATCGGTTAGAGGAACTAACCACAATAATACCGTTTTTTACAAGATTTCTAACTTAATTTTGGTCAGGGACAAGAAACTCAAATATTTCTGGTAAACTAGAACAATGCTGCCTCTGTGAACTGAACTTGAAGGCTGCGCCCTGAAGAATTGCAAAGCATCTATTTGTCCTTGTTTCTTAAAACTTTTCATCTTTGTTTATAGAAAAGGGTTAAAAGCAACAGTAGAAAAAAGTGAAGACATCAAAATAACTCAGGCCAACTGCAAAGCCAGGACATTTCTCGTGTTCTTACCCTGCGTCTCGGTACCTGCTAGACTAGTGTCTCCTTTTTCCCTATTCCATGAATAATGAACACTCCACTTCAGCCCTCAATCTCTGCTTTGGCCTGAGCCTTCAGAGCGGATGTGGCGGACGACTTTATAAAAATAGTAAGTAAACAGCAATGGCAAAGACCAGGCTGGACAAGAGGAGAACGGGAACCCTGAGTTTGTCGTGCAGCTGTCAGACGCCTCTGGCAACGGCGATTCCTCTTTTGGGTTCACTCTGTGTCCTTCAGACGATGGGACTGCGCGTGCAAATCATCCGAACTCGCTTTGTTGTTGTTGTTAAATGACAATGGGTAGTGCTTAACTGGCCGTACCCCCTTTATAAACCTTTGGAGTTTGCCACTGAGCATTGCACCTTCATATACTTTGCAGACTCAAGGATCCAGTCTGGGACAGAAAACCCTTTTGCTGCTGGATTAATGCAACGTACAAAAGACGTGTCCTGCCTCTTCTGAAGCTTTTTCCTGCTATGTCAATGGTGTTCCTGAAGAGAGAATGTGCCTGGGAGAGCCGCAATGGTAAAAAATCCCCGATTTAGTAACGCTTGTGTTCAGGTCAGTGGCGGCCCACACGCTGCCGCTGCTGAAGGTGATTAGACCCTGACTCCAAACTGACACTTAGGCAGATGATCGAGGTTAAACGTGTGCTTTCAGGGTGCTCCAAAAATGAATCGCCACAAGTGCATACTCCTGAAATTGGGCACTAAGTGGGGTTTGCGCTTTGCCACTGAGATGTAGTCATATGGAGAAAAAAAAAGCACTGTAAAAACAGAAGCCATCATCTGTCATTACCTCTTTATCTTGCTATGATATATATGTCCAGCCTTGCTTCACTTTGCAAAAAACTGTGGCTGGAAGCATCCATCGTCCTATCGGTTCAGTTAGATTAATTATGCTCAATCAAAATATTTCAAAAGAAGACAGAAATGTCTGCAGCAGTTAATCCTGTCCATTCAGGTTGTCAGGACATTGGCATTTTACACTTTAGTTCAATTACAAGACAAATCTGCTAATGGGACGTAATCTTTCAGAGTAAACAAGGAAGCAAAGCACTAATATTCTGGCAATTGATTTATGCAGGGTAAATGGTGCAGAGTAAAAGCTTCAGGAAGCCACATGAGTGAGAACAGCCATGAGCTTGTCTGCTGCTGCTTTCCCTTCCCTTCTTCCACAGAAAAAGAAATCATTATGTGAAGTCCCGTTCTAATTGGTCTGCAGCCAGGAGTCAGCTCTTGGCCAGAAGGACACATTATACCTGGTAGGGTTCTCTCCTCTTCCTTCTCTCTCCGCCACCCTCTCCGCTTCCAAGGGAAGCGGGATAGGAAAGGGAACAAGTGAAACGTTAAAAGCTTTTGCTGTAAAGGGTGAGATTCCAGGGTCGCACATGCCTGCCCTGCAGACGGGGAGGCTGGAGAGCCGTGTAGCGCTCGCCAGCGTTTGGCAGTGAGCGAGCACGGGGCTGGGGGTGCTAACGAGAGACCCCCACCTCTGCCCTTCCATCCTCCCCCTTCAGCTCGGCTCCCTGCGGAAGGCACCAGTGAAGACACCGAAAGCGAGTCCTCTGCAGAGGAATGAGTTGTGAGCTCTGAGCATTTCTTTGACTAAACAAACCTTTAAAGGTTTAATTAAAAGCCATTTCAAGTGATGTAATTGCCTTCCCACGCAAACTACAATTTCCCAGGCGAGCTAATCGAACTATTGCTATGTAACTCCGTGCACACGCACGTACCCACGCGCGCGCACACATGCACACATCACACACTCCGCTATCCCTGGCACATTTTTAGAACAGAGGCAAGAGAAATAATGTGAATCCTTTGTAGCTTCTGCCCATTGCTAGGTTACTACAGCACTGCAGCTTTCTAACTCTGCGTAGTCACTAATACCCTCCAACAGCCATTTGGACATCATGTTTTCATTAAGCATTTATAGCAAACCAACTGCAATTAAAGATTTATAAATCCTACTGCATTATGGCACAACCCAGAGCAAGAATTGCCCCTGAGGTCAACTTTCCTTTTTTTTTTTTTAAAGGACGATAACATTGGGATCAGTTATCAGTGAAAAATGCATGCGCTGCTTCTTCAGGGGTTTGTCCAAGTGAGTTTGGTTTTGATGGAAGCACTTTCTTTGGAACATAGTATTTACCAAAGAAGGAAGGGCCTGAAAATTAGAATACACCAAAAACTGCAAGTCAGTTCGGAGAGGCCTCCCAAACTCATTTTCACCCAATTTAGTTCTTTCGGCACAGGCAGGAATTCAGCACGTTATCTGCCATGTGATAGATACAAATGTACTTCAGGCAACTCACTTGAGCTCTCAGAGGAAGGTTGGTGCAATGAGCTGAACCCTGGTTTCCCAAGACCTTACCTCCTCCCAAAAATACTGCACCCATCCAGAAAGCTGTATGGCACAGCTGGATGCCAGAGAAACGTGCTGCTGGATTATCTTCAACCATTCATCTTCAGAAATTTCAGTGGTTATTTTGTTCTGGAGGAACCTTCTACCTCAGCCCAGCAATTGTTGCTGAATTTGTTCATCTACCTCCATCTCCAATTAGCAAATTTCACTGGAAAGGATGTTGAAAGCAAAGAAAGAGTTATGCAAATCTGAAATTATACTGTGAAATGATGACATTGTTAGGATCAAAAAGGACATTGTTATAACTGGGTACATACAGACTTTTGCAGCACATTTGGAACTGAAGTCACGTATAAATACTCTTTCTCAGAGTACCCATGGGATTGTTCTTTTCCCAAGGACTTTAAGGCTTTACAAGCTACTTTAAGGAAAACAGTGTTTGCCCTTTCAGTTAAAAGTTGGACCGTACCATCCAGATTCAGTCCAGCTTGATCTCTGCTCTTTTGGAATGAGGAGGGAGGGGTTTACCAACTTGTTTACTAAGAATTTACCAGCCGTTACACTGTGAATGCCTAAAATTACACCTCGAAATTCCTATTTACTCACCAAAGAAGTGGACAGACTTCAAAACAGTTTAGCACTTCACTGCCTTCACTGAAGTCAATGTTTCAGCGTGACCACTTTTTGGCTTGGAGAGAAGTTGCGATCAATTCACGGACATAATTTTTCCTAATTTTTAAGGCTTGGAGTATTTTTTCACCTTTCAGGAAGACACATGCGCACACAAGCCGTGCAGCACACCCACGAGTGCTCTTGCTTTTAGAGGGTGGTTAATTATTTCCGGAACAGTTACAGAAATGTGTGGGTCGCAGCCTGATGTGTTCTGCGCAGTTGTCCACAGAGCAGATGAACTCCTGCCCAGTTGGCACAAAGCTCCGGCTCTCCCTCCGACAGGCTCGAGGGGGTTGCGGAGGGTGGGCTTTGCCGGAGCAGAGCTGCTGGCAGGAGGGGCAGCGGGAGCCGGCGCAAGGCGGCTGATTTAGGACATGGCTCTTAGCTTCGTGAGAAAGTGCTCCTGTGGATCTCATGCAAAGCAGCTGCCCCCTCTCCGTGAATATTAATTTCTCTGTGCACAACAAAAACTCCTCCTTCTCCTCCAAACTTGGATTTTCAAGGGTTTTGTATGCTAGCCCAAGGTTGGGTGGGGGGCAAAACTGCTCAGACGCAGCCTAACACCACACTCTCCAGACCACAAAATCCACCCTCTGCCTGTCAAAACTCAGCACTGAGTATTTCACTTCTGTTTGTACCTAGGCTGGATCTCCCCAGGGACCAGTGATAACATTTTGACTTGTGACAGATGCTTCCTTCATAAGGATATTTTCCAGGCTGACTTTTCCCCAGCCACCTCATAAAAATAGTCTCTTTTTATTTGAAAAAAGTTATTTTAGCTGTTGGGGGGGTGGTGGTGGTGGCATCCTTTAAAATTTGTCTTTTGATTAAAAATGAAAAATATAATTCTAAAGTAATTAACATGTGTGTTATTGGATGTACACTGATGATTACATTATAGGACTGGTTATCAAAGGATTACAGTTAAGAGGTTTAGTATTCTCCAGCTGATCCTGTAGCAAATTAATCTGGTCTGACCTTTTTACTGTTCTTTGTTATGTCACCATAGCATCATTTCAGCTGTATCATCCCTTACCCCCTTTCAGTAAAGTTAAAAAAAGTAGGGAATTTCAAAAACGTATCTTTTAGGGGAAAGACTAACAAAGCAAAGCTTTAGCTTGTTCATTGTAACCACTCAGCTGAGAAAAGTAGATCTGAATTGCGAACCGTTGCACTGCTGCAAATCTTGCATTCTTGCTGTAACAGCAACAAACTGTGAAGAAATCCATTGCCTCTGTAAGGATTAGGTTCAGTACTAGAGAAAATGGCAGCTGCTTGGTGCCACATACATGTTGCATTGCGTCCTGTCCCTGGAAAGAAAGGAAAATATGAAGCCAATAGCCTGCATCTAGCTATCTCATGTTTGAATCCATCATGTTTAATCCCCCAGTGTCCGCATGAAGCCCATGAAGTGTTTCGATATGACAATGCGATCTCGCAGCCATGAGGTCATACCGAGCGGAGTGGATTAAAAACATGCTACCTCAGTATAATAGATTCAGACTTCATAGATAAGAAAAGCTGCATAATGACAGATTTCTGAGCTTTTTGTCTGACTCAGCAGAGAACAAAAGACTAAGTCAATTAAACAACTGACATCTGCTTTTATATACCTTTGCTCATCTGCATGTAAAGCAATCTTAATAGGTATTTTGTTGCTACTGTCAGAAGAACGGGTTTGTCACTGATCAGGTCTGCACAGATTAATTCTCCTGCTGGAAGTGTTAAAAGGCACCGGCGCTAGCAGTCAAACATACGATCAAACACATGACTACAAGAACGCGTACTCCAGGGCTCTGTAAAACCGGGAGAACATCCAGCAAGCTCTCATGGAAACAGAGCCCGAGCCAGCTTTGCAAAATGTAAATGCCTCGCTGATAAGCCACAGGTGCACAAAACCCAGCCAGCTCAAAGGAGACGCAGAAGGAGCAAATTTGCTGCCCCTGCTTCCCTCCCTCCATGGGACATTTTATTTCTCCCTACTCTTTTCCGGGCAGTCCATCTCCTGCTTAGGAGTCTGGCTGTAGAACAGCTGATTTTTGCCTGAGGTTTTTTGCACCCTTAGTCACTTAATGCCAGACTAGCGCTATCCCACCTGTCCCTGGAGAATAGTCTTTATTCATCTGGAGAAGAGGAGGCTGAGGGGAGACCTTATGGCTCTCTACAACTACCTGAAGGGAGGGTGCAGTGAGGTGGGTGTTGGGCTCTTCTCCCATGTAGTTAGCGATAGGACGAGAGGAAATGGGCTCAAGCTGCGCCAGGGGAGGTTTAGATTGGATATTAGGAAAATATTAGGAAAAATTTCTTCACGGAAAGGGTAGTCAAGTGTTGGAACAGGCTGCCCAGAGAGGTGGCAGAGTCATCATCCCTGGAAGTGTTCAAAAAACAGGTAGACGTGGCACTTTGGGACATGGTTTAGTCTGGTCTACCCTTGATTGGTTTAGTGTGGACTTGGTAATGTTAGGTTAATGGTTGGACTGGATGATCTTAAAGGTCTTTTCCAACCTAAACAATTCTATGATTCGATGATCTAATGCCATTTTTCACATTCCCATCTAGCTGTTCTACCAGATGAGCTCCTGCATCTCTCTGTACATAACTCCAGTGCTCCTCTGCTTCAATTTTCCTTCTTGGTCTGAGTTTGGATTGCCCATTTGGTAGAAAGGGCACAGCTCTACCATCTCAGAACAAATTGCTAGCCTAAAGTTCTTGTTCCTGAGGAAGAAAATACTCATGTCTCCCAGGAAACTTAAAGCATTGTTCAGCATAAACATAATCTTGGCATATGTGAGGAATTAAAGCTCCTCTTCCATCACAGAAAAAAAAAAAAAAGTGACATTTATCAAACCTTTTCCCTGTAGCCTCTTCCTGGAAAGGGAATTAGTCCTTCATTGTTCCCTTCAATCTGCTAAGCCCCTGATTTGAAATTATTGCAGGGTTCCCTACTGCAGAAAGTACCTTCTTCACGACCCTGAGGAGCTGCGGCACCACCCAAGCCTCGTGATGAATGATTGCTGCAAGGAAGGTAGCCAAAGTGATTATGTGATCTAGTAGCCTGCTGAATATTCTTCTTATGAAAGCATCATACTCTGATTTACCCTCAACCAAGCCTGGTGGACTGCGGTAGAATACAGGGCAACGTTCTTCTCCCTTTCTCTTACAATCTAGAAGTTGTGTATTGGGTCTAAGCTAATCATCCAGGCAGCCTCTTTGGTCACTTGAGAGTTAAAAGGCACCTTCAGAGAGTGATTTGTACCACCAACCTAGATTAATCATCCTTTTCTCTCCTAGCGCACTTCAGATGGAGCCTGGGAAGCCACCTTAGAGGCAGTGTCCAAGTCTTAGATGTTTAATATTATGTCACACAGATGCCTCCATAGATGTCCTTGAAAGGAAGCCGCATTTAGGGCCTCAACATATTTTTATAGCCCAGACATTGTATGAATTTCGCTTTTTCGCTTTTGCTTTCCCTTCTATCTCTGTTCTGTTCACATGGGAGTTGTCACTGGTCATTAAATTGAAGTATTTGCGCTGCAAAATGGAGCAAATGTAGAATTCCCAGCATCCATTTCAACATGGCATGAAAACATGAAATCTGGCGTGTAATTCTCCAAAGGGTATGACTGTATTATATGTGAATCACAAGAGTTGGAAAGACACACCCAATGTAAGATCCTCTGGTTATGCAACAGCGTTTAAGAAATCAGGCATTTCTTCAGATTCTACTCTTAATTTGCCAAAAGGAGTTGATTGCCCAAGTCCGTCAGTTGCCAGGAAATATATGATCTTCGGCTCTGTTTTCATATGGCAACCTGCAAACACCAATAAATAGGATTTATTCTGACTGAAGCCATTTCAAGAAGTATTTCTACACAATTGTAGGCACCTATAAATTGTGTGCCTATAAATTAATCAAAAATTTCCCAGTCTGTCTCTCAGCATTCCATTTGGTTGATAGTAAGGATAATAAATTCACTTTATAAATGCCCTGATAGTGCTATTGTTAGCATTGTGCTCATTTCCCTTTTATAAAATCCTGGTTTGGGTTACATAGAACGCTAAGAAATTTTAATTGTTTGAACTGAAATTGTATGTGGCGGAGTGTAGGTTTCAGAAAATTTTTCATTATTCCCACCCCCCCCCCCCCCCGCCCAAGCTAAAACAATTCACCTATTTTTCCATTAAAAAAAAAAAAAAAAAAGAAAGAAAAAAAATTGATCAGTTTTAATATTGTGAAACTTTGAGGCAGGGGCTTCAGATCTGGGTGCGGGAGGAGATCTGTGCTTTTTGCCATTTGTGTGGCAGTGTGTTTTCACATGCACATGGTGCATATATATATATATATAAAATATATATAAAAGCTGCATTTCAAAAAATGGTAGTGCCATTTTTTTGAAATGGAAGTTTCAAAAAATGTTCTTTCTTGCCCCTTTTTCTGCATCCCCCTAAAATGGGAGACCTTAGGCTTGTATTATGCAAAGCACGCTACACTGCTGGACACATACAAAACATTTTTAGCTTGCTGTTGGTTTACTGAAAGCTGGGGGAACTCCCCAAGTCCCCAGGTACACTGTGCTGCAGACAGCATTTGCTGACATGTCAAACTCCAGCTTGGGGAACTGAGTGGAAAGTCACATCTTGGACTTGTCAAGAAGAATGATGCATTAAAACACAAGGTACAAATATTAGGTTTAGTAATGCTTTAGCACTACTTTATTAAAGACAAAGAGTATTTAATGATAATATTTTCTAGTCCGAGCCCTTTTCCCACATAAGCTATGACAGTAGCAAACACTATCATTTATTTACAGTCTACTTTTAGCAGTCTATTAGATTTTCCCAGATGTATGTTTCATTTAATTGAGTGAACAGTTAATGAACTAATAAATACCTTTATATCTAAGCAATGCAAAGAGATACCTCTGTGTGCTCACAGAGCTGTGGTAACGGTGCGGTCAGGAACTCTGACCATCATATTGTCTGAGACAAAACAATGATGTCAATATGAAAAGTAGCAACTTTACGTCAGGCTTCGAGAAGTCATTGAAAATTTGTTTCCCCTCTCCATTATGGCTTTTTGGAAGCAAATCATCCAAATCCTTCTATTCCACCTTCCCAGAGAAATGCTATTTTCCATTCCTCAGCAGAAATTTGTCCTTGCTCTTTCATATGTATTTGCATTTATTTTTTAAATTAGATTCAAGGGAACAAAATGTATGAGTTGTCTTTTGCATACAATAACATAACTCATCGCCCGGGTTTCTTAATCTTTTCTATGAGCAAATGGGCACATAGGTAGGCAAAGAAAAGCATGCACCCTATGCAAATGCACGTTCTACTTAAAGCTTCACTGCAGCATTAGCAAAAAAATAATTTGGGGACTAGACCAAGACCATATTGGCTACCTAAGGCACAGATTTCTGCTATCCACATTGAACCTATGTTGATTTAGGTGTGATCCTATCAGGGAAAAAAAGCAAGGAAAAATATTTCAAGTAGAGCTCTGTTAAAATATACACTAGTAGTATAAATCTTGGTTGGTTCTTCCCAGTGTTTAGCAGTATTAGCAGCAGGCAGCAGCGTTGATGGCTTTGGACCAACGACAGAAACTTTGCATTATAAACACAGTTTTTCCCCCTTCTCCCCAGGTACAAAAGGACATTGAAGAGATGGAGCCCCAAATTCCAGAATGTTTTGGTCCTTCAAGCTGTCTGCAGGAGATTTTTTATGGGCATGGTGCACCTCTCCAGAATAACCCACACAGGACAGCTTGCTGCTTACAAATGTAACTGCTGCAGGGTAGAATTAGGTAGTACGATTTCTTTTTTTAATTTTTATTGTAATAAATCCAGATCACAGCTAGGATCTCTGAATATTCAGCAGAACATTGTATATCCCCCTCAAAGCCTATATTTTAGGCAGAAAAAGTTAGGCAAAGGTTATGCTACCCAGTTTACAAATGATGGATAGATTAAAAAAAAAAAAAAAAGTCATGACTTATTTCAGCAATGGTAGAAGTCAAGGTCAGATCCAGAAAACAAAACTGTAGATTTGTCCTAAATGACCTGACACAAATTATCCTGTTTTCTGTGCTCTTTCATGTTCCTCTTTGTGGGTAATGCTTTTCAGTCTGTGCTGAGGATACAGTAAGATTCACTGTCCAGAAGAAAAACAGGATCTTTGCAGTAGTCCTAGGGAGTAGGTCTCTGGGTATCTAAATCCTGGGACCTGTTCAACTACAGAACGGGAGCCACAATGAAGTCTTCTGCAAAGCAACAACATTTTCTGAACCAACTTCTCATTTAGTTCATTAGTCAACATGTCCTTTCTCCAAAATATTGCAGTTTCTGGAAGCACTGCTCTGTAACATGCATCTCACTCAGAGTGCAGTCTAGCTCAGTGATGCTCAGGTCCCAGAAGAACCAGGGGTACAAAAAAATTATAGTGGGAGAGAAAAGTCTGGTTTAATATTTTTTGTCAAAAAAGTAATGAAAACTTTGCCTCGTCTGGGATTATTCTGCTAATAGCTGAAAACCAGACCCAGGCTGTCAAGCATCAGAAGGATCACTGATGCTCACCTTTACCAGCGTTGTGCTCATTCACACCAGCTGATGATTTAGTCTTTGGTCATCTGAGTGCTACCTACACTCAGAAAAGTTAATTAAGAATATCCGAGTCCCTCCTGCAAACAATGGTGGCTCAGTTTCTTTAGTTCTTTTAGTAAATACTTTATTTCTGAAACCAGAGCTCTTAAACTGATTTGTGTTAGAAGAGTAAGTTTCCCTTATAATTAATTGATTGATTACTTAGTTAATTACTTAGTGATGTGATCGCTCAGGTGTATTATGGCGTCTGGTAGGGTTGATAAGGATCTCTGACTAAGCGTATGGTTTGTACCTGCTGGTATCTCTGTTCAAAACATGGGGGTGTGTGTTTGTTTGGATGCGAAGGAGACTGGGGACATAGGGAGGGAGGAATTTCCCACACCTCAGTCTGATTGTTCTTCTCATCGCAAATTTTGCATTTTGAAATGTTTTGGTAAGTTTTACTTACGATTCGGAAAAAGCAAACATAGTGTAAAGTAGGAAGGGCATAACACATACCCATTTGCTGTGGCTTTTGAGCACGGGTTTTGCAGTGTTTCCCTCCCTCCCCTCCGGCTCCACCAGGACTGCAGCTCATCCTCCTGTTTCAAGGAAGGACAGACACGGTCTCTGCATTGTCTATGAGCTATCAAGAAACTTGCTCAGAAAATAATTAGGATTGACCCACATAGTCTGTGTGTCTTCTCCTTCTCTCCATGCCCCTGAATTTTCATAATCTTAATTTTCTTAAAAAAAACAACCCTCTACTTTCAGATTTATTATGTTTGTGTGGCTAAAGTTCCCATGAGTAGGATGCCTGCTTACAGGAGTTGAGCTTGCTATGTGCCGACGCTACTGGAGATGCCACTCGGTTACCATAATTCATCTTCTCTTGCTTTTGTCCAACCTAGGAGAAGTTTCACCATCGTGTAGCAAGCTGCTCATAGCCCTCTGAGATCACACAATCCTGTTGCATCATCTGCACCACACTCAGAAAACTTTCTGGTTTTCTTACCCTACCACCCAATGAGTTGGTTTTTTTTAAAAAAAAAAGAAGTTGTTCAGTTGTCTATGAATGGTATTTTACCAGCTGTCTAAAAGTTCTGTAAATGCATGGATAGATGCTTGAAACATTTCATGAATAACTGTGTTCCAGCTAGGAGACATTTGTTTATACCATCTATACAAAAAATTTAGTACATAATAGCATCTAATTAATTCAAGTTCTAGTGCAACATTTTTTAGAAAAATTATAGGTGTTAAGGTTATTTTCTCCTAAAATTATTCAGTTTTTTTTGCTTTTAGCTAGCATTTCCGTAAGAAAATATAACAAATACTTAGTTCGTTAAAGTTTCAGTATGGATGTTTGAATAGGATTAATTTTCTCTGGCCAGCTCATTTCTTGATGATTCATTTCAGATTTTCATCAGAACATGCCCATCGTCAAGGAAGAATTGCAAAAATAGTGTTTCGAGTTGAGCACTTAATCTTCTTAACCAAATAAAAGTTTTTTGTAGTGAATATCAACTACAGCATTTCTAAAAACTTGATTAATATACCCAAATTGAAATGTCCATCCTTAAAAAATGGTATTTTTTAATTTCCATTAAAACCTGGAATGCACTCAGCTCCATTTCATTTCATAAAAGCCATCCTAATGGATTTTTCTTCAGAGGTCTATCTTTTGCCCTGTGCAATGAGTTTCAATTAAGCGTCATCTTTGTTTTTTCCATGTCTGGCTCATGATTTAAAAAAAAAAAAAAAATCCTACTGTAACATGTCCCATTTTCCAAAGACTTATTTTACAGCTAATTTTAATGAATTATAACAAAATCCCTGAACCTTCAGGAGTTTGAAGCCAGAGTCAAGTTTTTCAGGGCGGGCTTTCCTCTAGTTTTTAATATAACATTTTCCATTCACCTTTAACTAATTTCAAGCCAGGATTATAAAACAGAAGTACATGGAAAAAGTATCTGGTGAAAAAGTAAGGAAGTCGTCCTTGAGTATCAAGCAGGTTTATTCCATGGTTGACCAGCTCTCATTTTCATATATAAAATGTAATGCAAACTACTTGTATCTCCTTTCTTTCTAGCTGTAACTGCCCTGCATTAACCTGGCTACTCAATACCGTTGGTTTTATCTTTCCAACACAATAGACAGAGAAGTCCTTTTTTTCCCCCCCTTTTCTCTTCCCTCTCCTCCTATTCAACTTCAGCACCATTTGGGAGAATGGAAAAATTAATTGATTTTCCCTAATGATATCTCAGTGAGCAGATCAGGTTAACTGTGGACAGCAGCTGCAGTTTAATTTGTGAGTGTGCAATTGAAAATTATACACTCATTGGATTACTGCACCTGACCATGAGGCTGGCACACTGCCTGCTGTGTCTTAAAAAAATAAGGCTCCCAAAAAAGTCTAGAGGAATTCTAGTATACGTGCAGAGGTATAGAGGGAATATAAAACAGCAGAAAGGAGAATGGAGATCCATCCTTATTTGTTCAGAAGACTTACGGAAGTTAGTCATTTTCTTAAGGAAGTCCAGAAAAGTTGCAGTTGAGTTACTTTATTGCATTTGATGGTGTTAAACCCAACCTTACCTCAAGAATCTGAAAGTGAAACAGAAACACTGAGGAAAAAGTTAGCATAAATTTTAAGCTACTGCATACTGGTTAATAACCTAACATGCCAGGAAAGTATCAAAGTAACCTGATTTTAAGCATTTAGAAACAGATTCTTAATTGAAAAGAGGCACTTTCAACCTGATGAGAATCTCGATCTATATTTTTTTATCCTAAAACTGACAGCGTGTGTGAATATTGTTGAGGTTTGGTTTTGGGGGTTTTTTTCCTAATACTTCACATGTTTAAACTTGAGTCATTTCACTTCCAGAATATGATCAGTTTCTCTTAGAAAACAACAAAAAGCATATTTTAGGTGTCCCTAAAATAGAAAAGAGAGACCAGTGTTTGGCCATTAGATTTTTCCATTTGAAATCATTAATATTTTGCAATCTGGATGAAGCTGTGGATATTTGTACTCTGAAATGTCAGCCAGCATCTTACAATTTCACATACTTGTCATCATTTTACAGACTTCAGGTTCATATTACAAGTTGGCAGTAATACTTTTCAGGTCATCTAAGTATTCCCTTTTTCTCTCTCCCTTACCCGAACTCTTACATTTCAAAGAAAATCGAGAGGTAAATCATAGTTCCAGGCAAATATATCACCTAGATATTGCAAGGGTGGCTGTCCTGCAAATCCTAGGGCAGGCTGGGCTCTTGCACATCAGGTATAGCTACATAACACCAAGGGCAGTGGAAAAAATTGAGTTACAAAAAAACAAAAAAAAAGCACCTACAAACCTCAAAGGTGATGCCTAGATGAAAGGATATAGAGGGTGAGTCATGGTCTAAATTCTGGAGTAAAGCGTAGCTAATAAGTTAGTTCAGAAAAGGTGGGAGAAAAACCTATACATGGCTATTATGATATACCCTATCCAAAGAAAAAATTCCATTTCATCTCCAAGAATGGGAAGTTGCCCCAAACTCCATGGTTTCTCTGCCTTTTGTAAATCCTTTGCTTTCAATGAAAATGCGTTTTCTTGCAGGTCAGAGGGAATTCCCGTGTTACGTCAGACCGGCGCTCTAACAGCACTAGCACCTTGCAGAGCATGACAAGCTTGCACTTGAGCTCCCCTGACAAATGTGTGAAGCACAAATGTACAAGGCACAGCTGCACCCATACCCTCTAAACGTTTCGAAAGTTTTCTCTTCTAGAAAATGTGACCATTTGTCAAGTTCCTACACTGAAAGCACTCTAAATTGAGCAGTGCTACAAGCGACAGCCCTACAAACCACTACTTCCATTTGTTCTTTTCTTTCTGCAGTCCATCTGGATGGAGCGGAGGGAGAGAACTCACCATCTTCTAAGTCATCGCCACAGGAGAGAGGGCAAAGCTAATGCAGTTCACCTATTCTGCTCTTCTGGCAGAGTAAGTTTGTTTTCCTTTGCGTATATATTGCCCAAGCCAATATAAATCTTTGTCCAAATACCAATTCTTTTGCTGCTTTGGGCTCTGGAAGTGAGAGTATTTATCACTTGTAATTTTGTATTGTCCTGGATTAAAAGGAATAGATGTACGCTCGAGCCACTGTTGACATTCCTGGCATGTATGTAGCACAGGCCGTTTACATTTACAAGCCAAAAACATAAAGAAGAACCTTTTGTAAGCATTTGCTGTTATTGTGACATCTCAGCTGTGCAGCTGTGCAGTAATCTTCGTGCCAAGGAAATGAAATCATCAACTTGTTTGAATTCTTGCTTTTATCAGAGCAGAGCTGCTATCATAATGGAAGGACTAACTTCTTGCTAGGTTAATTGGTTTTAATTTGTCCTTTGTAGGAATCTTCTGACTCGACTGTCAGGTGGCTTTTATATAATGCCGATCCTCTTCAAAGCACTTCACCAAGATCAATTATCTTGGAAAACACTCTTGCAAACTCTGCATTACAGTTCTTCCCTTTGTAGTGTACAAAGAGGCTGGTGGCCCGATTTTTCAGGTTTAGGAGTCACACCTGAAAACTCAGCCAGATGTGACTCATCCCAGGTTAACACGGAGAAAATATCCAGAAGGGTTTAGGAAAAGTAGGAGTGACCAGGTCCCCGTCTGTACTCAGGCCCGAAAGCTAATTCCCCAGCGTCGCACAGTTCAGCCCCCACTCTGCCTGCCCAGGCTGCCAGGGAGGAGTGTATCTTTAAACGGAGAAGATAACTTCATAGAATGAATACTTTAAAAGAGATCCTCAGATTCAGGTGTTCAGGATTAAACACAGCATTTTTCTGCATTTACCGAAAAGTCTATCCAGTGCCAGATAAAACACCAAGAAAGACAGGAACATAAAGATGGGTTTTCACTAGAGAGGGGCAAACATACAGCAATGTTAGGGTTAGACTAAGACTGGCTAGACTAAGATGAGAGTTTCCTTAGAAGAGTTAGGGTCCTGAGTACCAAAGTCACTTCTGAACTTTGGACTTTGGTAGATTTGGTAATTTGGTGGCATCTCTTCCATTTTCACCTTTTGGAAGCGCTCTCTGCCTTCCCCGTTCACGTCCTGTTCATCTCAAGTAACTCAGCAGTGGAGATGTAGCCTCAAGGACTACAAGACTTAAGCAAGGTGGAAAAAGATTGACCACAAAAAGGAATGAAAACCATTCAGCATCTTAACATCAGCGCAGGCTACTTTTACTGATAGATCTCAGATGTTACCTTTCTGCCCCAGTTCCTTTGCGTACATCAAAGGAGGAGGAGTAGGTACCTTCATACTCATAAAACTGAGAGCAGGAAGGTCCAGGCTTATACTAAGGTGTCTACGGTCAGATTTTGTCTCTACATCTTAAACTATTTCTGGGTTTCAAGAGAATCACTTGCCATCTCCCATATATATTGTATTGTAGTAGGAAGGTTAGCTTAGATATTTGTATCAACATGAAATAAGGTGCAAAACAGGATTTTGTTTATTCTAGACTCTTTTTGTGGCACCAGGAGTCAGAGGTACGAAGAACTGTAATTCTAAGGCACACTGTGTCACCAAGGCAGGCAGTGTAATCCCTGAGGCCTTAATATGTGTTTGTGTCTCTCCATGAAGGCTGCAGATCTTCCCTGTAACAAGTAAAAGACAAATATTCCCAGAGAGGGAGAGGCGTGTGGCTTAGTGTGGCTGAACAAACACTTTGCTGAGGGCCAGAAGGCGCTAAAGGAAGGAGTGTATGAAGGGAGACAACTCAGAGAAGATGCCGGGGAAAACCATTCACAGAACTTCAGGAAACCTCACAAAGACATGGATCTTTGCCTCCTGGAATTCTGCGCAAAGCTTATTCTTCCTTGCACTACAAATATTCCCCTCTTTATAAAAATTAATGAATGAAGGTAGTATGATTGCACTGGGACAGGCTCTTTGCAAAATGTGTTTAGTAATGTTAAAGTAACTGTCCAACTGTTGCAAGAAAATTGGTGACGGAACCGGGAATGGACGTCCTGGACACCGAGCCTCCCTCTGTTCCCACTTTTACACCAGTGGAAATGGAGTCTACATGCTTTCCTCTGCTGTCATTATGGCTTAGAAAGGGCCCCTTTGCACCAGCTGTCTTAGTTTTTGAGAGCCTCTGTCATACAGTTTCCAAACCATAACTTTCTGCATTATATTTGCTGCAAACTATTCCTAGCCATTCCTAGCTCAATTGTATTGAACTTCAGCAGACTGGTACTATTTCAGAAGAGTTTGCAGACAACAAATAGCAGCATTTGCTAAATGCATGACTGCCAGATTCTACGTGGAAGAGTAATAAAATGCAAAGTACATAACTCAGCTCCACATAGCATGGTCTGGCTGCTTGCCCTTTTGCCTCTGAATTGCTTTTTGAATCCCTGCCCTGCCCAATACAAGTGAAATTATTCTAATTATACAGTTTGAAAGAGTCCCTAGTGACATGCTGGATACTGATCATTTCCTAGTTCACTGCAAAACAATTTCACATATAATACAGATTACACAAAGGGTCATGAGCTCATAGAAACTCTGAAACTGTCTTGAAAGCTTTGTATTCTCTCCGAGCCTAGGTCACTTTTGGGTATGGATTAAAGAAAGATGATGAACCTTCTGTTATTTTTAATAAGCTTCCAGATATTTTATTCTTCTTAATCTCTGACTTGCATCCTCTGAAGAAATAGAAATAGATCTGCTCTTTTCCTTATTCCATTTTCAGATGCATGATGAATTAACCAGGTTGTGCTTGTCAGCTCTGTTTATTAAGATGGACCAAAACCAAGCCCAAGAACACAAACAACATGCTAACCAAAGGAAGTACAAGTTGGATCCAGACTTTTTACCTGTTTTCCCTTTTGAATGACCCAAACCCAAATTTTAAGCATGTTTTCCTCACGATTTGATCTATTTCTAATCACGAAGAGGACCTGTGGAAGAGTCACAGTCTCTACGTCAGAAGGAGATAAAATACAGATATAAAGATCTGGCTGTCCTTCAAGAATCTTTTTCTCAGAGCTGTGCAACAAAGACTGGTTTTATCACCACTGTAGTATAAATTAGCCATCTGAACAGGCACAGGAAGATGGACAGAGTACCTTCAGTCACCATTTTCTGTCTCTGCAGGTGACCCATCCCAGCAGACTCAGGCAATGACAGTCTTTTACAGTAACATTGTCCTCATCTGCAAGAGCAGAAATGGTGGGAATGTTTTTTTCTCATTGACTGTCTTACCCTCTGAGATTTGTTGCATCCCTGAACATGTGCTTCTAACTACAATTTGGTATAATTGAGGTCATAAAATTATACAACTAATTATATAAAATGACCATTGTTAGTCATAATGATATCTCATAGGATAAAATAGGGACGAAAGCATGCACTTTGCAAACCTTCTGTCAAATATTTTTCCAGGGCTGTTTATTATTTGCTGTCTGGAAGGTTGAATTTTCATTAAAATTTCAGAAATGGAAAATTGTCAGCAAGGCCTACTAGCAGCACTGGGCTTCCCGACACAGAAAATCCCCCGCGCTGGATCGCTAGCCCAGTGTCTTGGCCTTGTAATACTGAGCTTACGGGATTTGACTTAACACTGGTCATCAGTGGCATCAAAAGTATGAGGTGAGAAAGAACTATATTCAAAAGCAGTAAAGGTCTCCCTCTCTCCCCTTTCTCTATTCCAAGCTTGACATATTTCCAAGAGTCAAAAACAAAAGATGTGTTCTGCTGTTGTAATGACCTCACCTGCAAAACACTACACACAGTCATGCCAGCACAGATTTTTCATGCGCATGTAATATGCTCTTATCCAGCACTGGTTTTCATATTATTTTTTTTTTTCCCCAGTAGTTTAATCAACAGAAAAATAGCCATGCACCATGCAACAATGTAATGGTGGTAGGGAAACAAGAAAACATTGCCTTTGGTGCTGAGGTAGTGACCTTGATTAGCCAGTAAACCAACCTAAATTTTTACAGAAGACTACACCTGAACACAAGTTCAGTGTTTGTGGTTTTAATAGTCTTGTTCCAGCTTCATTATTCCCTTCTGGTTCTTTACTATTTTGTTATTTGGGTGGTTTTTTCCAATTCCAATGTAGCAATGGAACTAGAAAGAGAAATACAGAAACCTAGCACAGGGTAACTCTTTTTACTATCTGTAGGATACACTGGCTCCCATATTTTGAGTAGAGCTTTATGCTTTGGAAAGGCGGAAGTCAGGCTGGGTAAAATCTAACTTTTTGCTGTAAAAAACGAATAGCTGAATAGATCAAAGGAAATGCACTGTCCCATTAAAATCAGTGACGAAATTCAATCATTTCTGATAGGGCCAAGGGGTTCACCTGTGGTATTTTAAATCCCAACACAACAAGGTGGACATACTTTAAACTGTTTTCCAAGGAGATGTGTATCTCATAGGGGCATCAAACAGTTCAGGTAAGGCATGGATGAAGCAATGGAGCGAGATCCCCAGCTTAGGGGATCCAGTTGCCCTATATCCAGTCCCCACTGATGGGCTACACCAGTGGTTAGTATTTCCATGCTGACCCCACAGCACTGGGAGAGCAGTGGGGAGGGCAGAGCCATTTAGCACCATGGCTGTGCCTGAAGCAGCCCAGGAAGGCAGCCCCTCTCCGTGCCCTCATGCATCGTGGTGGACATTTGCAACCACTTCCAGAACCTACTTTTTGCACGCACACCCCCCCCCCCCCAAAAATCTCATTTCTCACATTTTATGTTTCAAATGATAACTGGAGGGACTACATCCATCAAGGCTGGGTGGTCCCTCCTCCTGCAGTCAACCTTTTAAAATAAAGTGCATGAGATACCTGGTGGACCTGCTGTGAGAGGACCTGAAACAGGTCCTCCTAAGAGGAGCTGGATTCAGGCCAGAGCTCCGCTGCAGACCTATTGCTTTATCTCAGACCAAGACGGTCCGCTCTTTCCAGCACAGAGTGCCCAGCTGCCCATTTTGGGATGTTTCTCTTGGCCCTTTCTGATCTTAGGAAAATATCTCTGCTGCTCACCGTCTTTCCGATTGCAATTACAAATAGTTTGGAGAGAATGATATCTTGCCATCTATTGCACAGCTCTTTGAAAAAAGAGGTCCCATGTTCAAAGTTAGCCTTTTGGATCTTCTGGAGAAGTATTAAAAACAAAAATTACTTTGGATCACAAAATCGGTAATCGCAGCGCTTACATAGACAGCTTAAATCTCTCCCAAGCCCTTGAATCCATCGCGCTCCAGCTTACAACTGCTAGCAAAGTTGAGCAGGGGACTGAGAATTTTTTTTCTAAATTAAACTTGGACTGGATGTTTTGGTGAACTTGTCTCTTTTATAATAAATATTTTCCCCCTAAAATTATGGAATTGTCTGTTTCATTTCAAACTGTTTCTTTGCCCCAGGATTCAGAAAGAGCAATGTTTTTTTTAATGTGGAAATTTCTTGCACAGGTCCTCCTGTCCTTTGAGCCAAATCCCATTTTGTGTTTCTTAAAGATTTATTTATTGATACTTTTTTGGCCCACCTGATCAGTTACACAACTACATATCACAGACGGGATGTAACCACCAGTTTAAAAACCTTTTCGAAAAGTGACTTGAAGCAGCCAAAGAAGCTTTATCAGTATCATGCTGATTTATTTAGCACATACAATGATTTACTACAGCATTTGGTTTATGCTTGAAGAATTTTTCTTTTTTTTTTTTTTCATCTTTTTTGGTCTCTTCTGAAAAGTTGACACATGTAACCGCTATTGTTTTCTATTCTAATCTTTTCAAATTTTTAGGGTTTAAATCATCTCTAATAAATAAAAACTTTCAGTTGAAACATGAGAAGGAAACGTTCTTTCTTTCCAACTACTCCTGACCATATGGCACGTTAAGGTTGTTTCTTTTTTTTTCTGTTTTCTGCTTCTGTTTGTTTTGTAATTAAGAAACTACTTGAATAAGAGAAAAAAAATGCGTATCTTGCCAATCTCGGATCCTTTATTACTTATAGACCCAAACGTCTTTGAAGTTTCTGACAAATCCCATTAATTTTTTTCCTCTTACATGCTAAGGTTCCAATTCTTAGCTCAAGCTGGAAGTGCTGAAATGGCAGAAGTAGTCGGTATTGTAACTGTCATGAGACTTCCAGTAAAATTTTGGCAGCCTGGAAGGCTAAGCTCTGGATATTTGGGGAAACTATTTAAATTAATCTTTTCATACCTATGTCATTCATCAGTGTGGATGGACTTGCTATTAAGCTTTATCATTCAAGAAGGCATCGCCCAGAGCATTTTTTTGTGTTGTAGCATTCCTTCATTTTTGCTGGGGAGCTGGCCCCACCGGGTGCTGCAGAGCCAGTGAATGAAGAGACGCTCCTTCGCCTGGAAGAATTCACGTTTTAACAGCATTCTTTATTATAGGTCCTCTTATTTTCACAAACCCTTCTGTAAGCAAGGCAAGTGGGGTCAGTCCTGATTTAAAGATGGGAAATTGAAGCTCACAAGTGTAAATGATTTGTCAAAAACAATGGCAAAATCAAAATGAAAACACAGAGCTCTTGATGTCTCCTCTAGTGCCAAAACCACCAGAGCATCATTCTCTTCCCTTCGCAAGCAAAAAGCTGCTGGTTCACGTCTCCTGGGGCAGATTTTCAAAGGCAGTGACTATTGGGATTTTAAAAAATACGCAGTTGTGGGGAAGTTTGGTACCTAGGCGTGAAGCAGCCACACGCTTTTCCAAACAAGTCCTTCTGCATCTTGACAACCTGACCTTTCTCCTAGGCATAAAGCATTTCGTAGTCTGTACTGTGAAGATTTTAGAGCCCTCTCGGAGATCCAATTGTCATTTTTACCCTGTTGCTAAAATGTTTTTGGTGCCAGGCACGGATTCAGCAGTTTGCAGGCAAAGACTGTTCCAAGCCCTTCCAGTGCAGTTCTAGTCATTTTTCCAATTGATAAATACACCACGGATGACTCCCATCCCTTCCATTTCCAAAGACATAAACAAGCTACAGACCATTCTGGGTTTGAATCACAACCAGAGTAGCAAAGTCCTGAAATCCAACACATTATCTCACGTTAAATACACTCCTGTTCTATATTATTAATATACTTTCTACTTAATTGAAGTGTGACACACAAAGCAAAAAATGTTAATTGAATTTTATAGCTCATGAAAGTTGCCAGGTTCTTGGGAGATAATTTTGCTGAGAGGATAACTTATCTTTTCAAGCTTTATTTCTTTTTGGTTTTGGAAGCATTGAAGGAACATTAGCTTGGAGAGACGAGGCATTTATTTATTGGCTTTGGTTTCTTGCAGCTAATGGCTATTTTATTTTTCAGAAAACATGCCTAACTTGGCTCTTAACTACAGTTTGAGTAAAAATCTCATAAAAGAAAAAGAACCTGTTCACTGAACCTGTGAACTTGAGCCTTATCTCAGATTTAATCTCAGTTTGAAATGAGGTCTGACTCCTGACCTGTTTCAGTTGAACATCCCATCACCTGCCAGACTTCTCTTCTGAAATACGACTTTTATGTTTCCTTGTAACTTAGACTGCATCTAATATTACAGTAGTCCCTTCTGGGAAAGACTGCTCTAAACTTGTGCTTTGCTATACATGACCAATGAAGACAGGAAAAGAGCTGATTAGAGGGATTGTGATAGTAGTGGCTATTATAAACCATTATGCATTGATTTCGGTTGTTTAGAAGGGTGTTTTGTTTTTTTTTTTACACACTGAGTATTGATCATCATATACAAATGAAGACATTTGTAAGGTAATTGCTTCTTCTGCAAGTCCGTGCAATATATTTAAAATCTAGTAGCACTAAAACTGTGATCCTCAGTGAACACATTATGCTGATGCAGAGACAGAAATTCTGCTCCAGAAATATGTGCACTCCCCAGTCTATTCAAGACGCTTATTTGGCAAAACCTTTGCCAGTGATGCCTGGAAGATCACGTCTTGCAGGTCTCTGCCTAATGTTGTCTGTGTCACCAGCCTGAACTTCAGCGGTCAGGAAAAGCTTTGTAAGTATTAAAAAAAAAAAAAAGGGGGAGGAATTTGATGCTTTAAAGACAGGCAACTCTATTTATGTCCTCCGTGCCACTGGGGTGGGTAGTCCATGCCCCAGCCTGTTCTATGCATTGGGGAGATAAGTCTGAAATATATACATATATTAAAGGTCTTTTCCAACCTAAACGATTCTATGATTCTATGATTCTATACATGTATGTCCTCTATGACAATATCAGTAATTGTTCGCAAGCGCTTGAGAAGTAGCACTTCTTCATTTCTACTAGATTGGTTAAGTTTGGGTCCACCACCAAGAAAAAAACCCAAACATGGCACTGATAATAAAGTTCATCGTTTCTCATCTAGTGAATACCTGTTTCCATGTGCAGGAACAGACAGAATTCCGAGCTAAACCCGCGTACTCTCTCAGTGGCAGTTTATTAGAGGAGCTATTAGCATTCTTATTAACGGACCTGCTAGATTCTCTTGTTAGCGGAGTTGCCAGACTGCAGCAACCCGAGGCCTATTTGCTTCTTGTTATGATTTTAGCCTTAGTGTTCATCAGAGGTGCAAGTCAAGGTCAATTTAATTAAATAAACCAGTAGTCAATTTGGAACAGATCTTCTAATACAGAATATGGGAAGAAAAAAGAGAAAATTAAAAAGAAAAGGAGATAAAAGTGTAATAAAATATGTCCAGCTGTTCTGTGAAATTTCTCCAGTTTCTCCACACTCCACCATGCTCACCAGGCTCTGTTGTGGAGATAAATCCTGGACCATTTTGCCTAATGCACAAATCAACACCTGAAATCGTTTGTCAGCTCAATAGAAATAAAATAATCACATGTCCTAGCACCACCACTACCAGAAAAAGTGCATTAACAACCCATGAGATCTCTGATACAGAACCAAACGCTTCTTGTGTTTGCCTTCTTAAGCTTCCTTTGTGATAAAGCAACCAGCTGGCAGATGACTGCATATCAAAGCATAGCAAAGTACAGTCTGTGGTTTTAACTACATTATCCTCATCCCCATTACGAAGAAATATAGCTCCTTATAATCCCCATTACACTCCTGCATAATTGTGAACAAACTGCTGTAGTCTCTAGAGAGAAATCCTTGAATCTTAGGCTGCTCCTAACTAGTATTTTAAAAACATTGCATTAAAGCCCACCTATGTTGCTTGTATTTTATGCAGAAATCACACTAATATGCTTAAACAAGAAATCTACTCATTTTCAACATGGAACATTTGTTTATCGATTTTCTGTTACGCGTTTGTTGATGCTACAAATTCGGTCTTCCACAGGAGAAAGAGGAGCAAGCAAAGGAACAAGCACACATACAGTCCGAGCGGGGAATTACTAATTCTGATTGGGAATGGGAACCGAGCAAGCAGTAAACAAAACCTTATGTAGAAGTACGACCTACAGCACAGACCCATATTTTTCCAAACTGTTCATCGGCAAGACTCTGCATATGATTTCATAAAAAGATTTGATAAGAAATGTCATGCTATTGGATACAAGTTTCAGATACAGTCCTCTTATAGGACTCCTATTTTTGAATTGATGAATAATGTTGACTGTGTGCTTGATAACCTGCCTCCACTGAACAATTTCTGGTGTACCATGCAAGTACAGAATGTCCAATACTCATTAGCTGCTTTGCCCATCTACTTAAAATGTTTTGCACACGCCAGCAAATGTAAATACACAATTAGGGCATATTTAGTTAAAAGGCAAAGCAAGATAAAGTACAACTATTATTAGCCAGAACAAAAATCTTCATGATCTTCATCCATACTGAGGTCTAATTAAGTTTGCAAAATGTGCAAATCAGCTCAGCTGATTATTTAAGGTTTGGAAAACAGTCCTAGGTTAGAAAGTATGACACTAAGTATTTTGATGGCGTGGGTGACTGTGGTTTTGTGACTATTGTTACTATTAGCTGTTTGTTGTCTGCACACATACTATAAAAAACTCATAAGCCAAGTGTGAAAGTAATTAGCATTAGGAAGTTGTGTTAACAGGAATTAGAAAAGCAGTCACAGGAGATCTTCATTACAGATGAACAGTATTAAATGTCAGTTGTATCAGATGTTTTGTGTTGTATGTCTTTCTACTTAAATGTAGGAAGTAAATAAAATTCAGCTCATTGTCAGCTCAGTTTAATGACAAAAACAAGTTTGAGGGGAAAAAAGGAAAAAGCATTTTCTCTCTCTCTCTCGTTGAGCATTTGCTGATTCCATATCTAGAAATATTGCACTTTTCAGTGCTTGAGATTTTCTGGGATTAGTTAGTGCCAGGGAAGATAAAAAGAAACTTTCTTCCAGGGAATTTGAAGCATTCTTCACTGCAGTAAAGGTTTTATTTTCAGGTTAGAGGTAATTCCCCTCAATCTGAAACAAGGTCTTTTATAAGAGCATTGCCCCTGACACGAAGTATTGCTTTGCAACAGCCTGACAACTTATTTTCTTTCAAACTTACATAGGGAACTAATGAAAATAAAGATGCTTAATTTCCATCACAGAGGGTTTCAGCTTAGGTCTAAAGGCTGGCTGAAACATCACCTTACGATCATCATTCCTCCAGCTCCCAATTAGTCCAGTTGCTCCCAGGACCGGAACGTGTATCTCAAAATTTGCCCACCTGAACGCCTGGACTAAGGATGCGCTGTGTACATCTGGGAGGGTTTGTCGGAGTGGAAGTGATACCCGAGCCACAGCACTACCCGGATTTCGGTGCAAGACCTGCTGGGCTCCATCCGATGCTCCACGTGGCAGCTTCGCGTAGCTCGACGCCCGTGTGGGCTCTGCCGTCCTTGCGAGGCATCAGTGGCTGGGCTTCCTCGAGGAAGAGCCAGGTATGTTGATACGTAAATAAATACGTTGAACTTGGGGAGGTAGAACAGAGACTACCACTTAACCTCTCAGTAAGAGTATTGTTGATTACCTTTAAAGCAAATTCATACTTACAATAGTAATATTATTTAATATTTTTTTATTTAAATACAATTTAGCTTTATTAGCATTTCAATTCTCTTCCCCCTTCTTTACTACTTCCCCTGAAGTTTAATTCCTACCGATGCTGTACATAGCAAAGTAGTTTCTTTCCCACACCTCTCCAAATCTGAGCAGGTTTCAGCAAAGCAAGACAGAGAGAAGCAATTGAGAGCTCATGACTCGTGCCGTCCGATACCAGACCCCGGAGAGTCAGGGCTTATGCTTGTTAAATGTGCCTGCAAGTTCTAGAAAGCTAATTAAAGCTAAGCATATTCTTCTCATCTTACGGGTACTCTGTGTCTGTGGGATACAAGATACCAAAAAGGACTTCTGTTTCCCTGATCCTTTAACTGTGTGTGGAAGCAATGAGCCCTAAATGAAGTTTCATCTTTCTCAAGTTGTTGCTCGGTGCTAATTAGCCTCGGTGCCTTATGAAGAGGGGAGAAAGTGCAGCAAAGGATTTCTATGGAGATTGGTTTCTTGCCCGCTTTTTAGAAATAAGCTCTACAGGAGTCTGTCATTAGAGGTTGCTGTGACATTTATTCCTGTGTTGTGGTTGTTCCAGGGATGGACTCTGCACTTATTAATGCAAGTATATATTGCTGCTTCAGTGGATATTTTTGCAAACTGATTTTCCTCACTCTATAGCCAGGGCTGTCTATAAGATCTCTGAAGCAGAGGGGAAGACAGAGCACTATTTATACTTCCCAGGTCTTCGTTAGTTCAGTTTAACCAAGGAAAACTTCCGTCCTGGACCGGGGTCTTTCTGATAGCTGATTTACTATATGACTATAAACCAACAATAAAGCAGAGCAAATAACCCGGTCTCAGGTGAAAGTGCACAGAGCTGAATCAAGGCACAGGTCGTGATGTCCCAACCTCAATTAAATTCCCAATGTCCTAACGGGTGGAGGAGTGGGAAATGTCCTCAATTCCCTGATAGCCTCAGCAATACGTGCTCACACGCTCAGGCACTTTCTAATAAAGGGCTTTGGGAAACTGGACGCAGATTTGGCCTACCCAGATACCCACTTTTTTTAATTTTTTTTTTTTTTTTTTTTTTTTTTACACTGTTCCATTTACTGTGAAGGAAGGAAGTGGTGAGAAAGTTGAGTTACGTGCCCAGCCACAGAGTCTCAGCAGTTTACAATATTCCCATACTCCCAAGGACGGTCATATTCTTGGCAGGCTGATGTTAGCAGCAGGCTCACCTAAAAGTGCTTATGGCTCCTGTCAAACCCTTCATAACATGGCAGAGTACATCTTGTTTGTGGATATCCTAGCCTTTTTTTATTCAATTTCCGACTGTTAAATTACCCCGTGCACTCTTGTAACTATGTAATCACAGTCAATTCCTTCACTGTTTGGGGTGATTGAATACCAAGCTTTTGGGCTTTTTCAGGTCATGTGTGCCAGACCTCAAAGTGACCTTAACTAACAATCCCTTGTTTCTCTTCCTCTTTCATGTACTTACTTTCCAGGATCAATCTCTTTCCAAAAATAATATTAATTTTGGCCCCATACCCTACTCCATTTCACTCTGGTGTATGTCTGGAACAGTAAGGGTAAGAACAAAGCTCTCTGTCTTTAAAACACTTCTCTTTCAACCGCAGTTGGGTCCTTTACTTTACAGCCGTTGAATTTCTAAGGGGGAAGATGGAGTGTTTTGCAGTAAGGGAACTCTGTGCCCAGTGCTAGCGACTCGTGCAGCATCATTCGGGACTATTTGCTGGACTTGTTTCCATCCCATTTTGATACCCTTCAAACACGAAGGGGAATTCAGAACCTAGGGGCACTAATGCACAATCACTTTGCTCCAACTTACAACGCTTGTCCAATGCATTCTGCATTAAAAAAAAAAACAACACAAAACAAGTAAAGTGCAGAATAATGCACAGATATTGGAGTATACAGGGACAGAAATGGCAGGAGAAGCTGATCCTGGAATACTGTGCTCTGTTTTGATGGCTGCAACAAGAATCAGTAGCTGGAAGCTACTGATTATAAAATTATAACAAGAAATTAGATTAACATTTAATAGCAGAGTGACATAATCCTCGGGAAGAACTTACTGTGGGAGTCAGTGGACCTTTTTATCACTTCACCGCAAGGCTGGATGCCTTTCTAGAAGATATGCCAGGCTAAAAGCCTGGACTTCAGTGGGCTGTGATCTGGGGAAAGGAGGCTAGGCAGAGGCTAAGTGACACTTCACCTCTCGTCTTAAACTTTCATGAATCAGTGAAAAACAGACTTATTGCTTTTGAATGCACAAGCTTCAAGCCATAGACAGAGTTTTATAGACCTGTGAAGACTGCAGGGTAGGCATAATGCGATCACAATATTTGCTCCCTGTGAAAGGACACGAGAATTCACTGAGCAATGGGTGCAGTCAGGGAAACAGTTCTTTTAGTGTCCCTGCAAAGGAGAAGGTGCTGCTATGTATTTCATTCAGCAGCTCTCAGAAAGTCATGCCGCCTTCTCTGCCCCTGTGTAATCAAATGGGAAAGGATGTGGGCTATAAACCCCGCTGGGTAAGTGGGGAAAGCCCCGGCAATCAGCCCCTTTGCCCCATCACCAAACCCTTAAAAACTTCCAGAGCTCTGGACACGGTGCCTGCTCCCCAGGGAGGACAGGTCACTGTCACACCATCAGCAGACCAGGATGGAGAAAGCTGCTGTCATTTGTCAACATCACCATTTTTGTTGATTTAATAACAGGAACTGATACGTGTGCTGTGCTGTGATTCCAGCAGATAAATGTGGGATAGGATGGGCAGCTTAGCAAGAGCAAAGGGATGCAGAGGCGTCTGTTCCATTTGCAAATTGCAGGGCAGGGCAGGAAGGGTGAAATGGAGAAGTGGTAATGCTCCATTAGCTTATCTGATCTGAAATAGGACAGTTGGGTTTGAGGGTTGGGGTTTTTTTTCATGTTTCCTATTGACAAACATAGCTTTTCTTGCTCTTCCTCTCATGGGGAAGAGTTAATTGCCTTCCCTCCTCCCCTCCCTCTCCACCCAAGCACTGGATGGTGCAAAGGGTCAGCAGCTGACGCTTCGCGGGAGCCAGCGTGGGCACCTGCCCCAGCGCTTCCCAGGCTTCTCGAGCACACATCATCTCAGCTTCGCATCCTGAGTTTTGGGGAGAAATCGCACTGTTTTCCCATTTGCAGGCTGGGAGTGAGGGTAATTATCCCCATTACCTCAGCAGGCCTGACCTATTTTCACTGCCTGTGGTTCTCTGCTTTCTGGGAGCAATGACACTGGTATACAGTAAAGAAAGGGCCCTATCTGAGCCAAGTACTATTTATTTAGAAGAAAGATTTTTATTTAGAAGAAAGACGTTTAAGAGAAAACAGATTTTAAGGGCAGTAAATCACTCTGTATCTTTCTACCTAGAGCTTCCCTATCCCCTGATGTTAGACGCATTTGAGGTTTTTTAGACTTTTCTAGAGACTGTCTTTTTGTGGACAGCCCTGGACTGCTGACTGCCCCTCTGATCCAAGGGGCACCGGTCCTGTGATGCCTCACGCCCAACTGTGGCTCAGCAGCTGTTTCAGTTTGGCTGGGACCTTGAAATTAGGCCATACCCTTGTAATTGAGTCCTCAGCATTTGCTGAGAGATCGTTTATTGTGTTGTCCTGCTCGTTCCCTTCCCATTCAGACAGGAAAGTCTTATACAATAACTTCACCTCGTGGAAAAGGTCATGTACAAAGTTCACAAAACACTGTCTCTGTATTCCTTTGTTTATTGCTTAGTATCCTTATGCCCATCCCATAAGCCACAAAACAGGGGAAGATATTTAAAAATACTCTCCGTTTTGGCACATTCCCCATAATTTGGCAGTATTTGGGTTGAGGCTTTTGGTTTACATTTATCCGAGTTTCAGAAAAATCAGGACAAAGCTCAGCTGGAGTTTCACGGTTTTGCTGAGTTTCACAGAGAACCCCCATGCAGAATTGCCGCAGGTTTTATAGGTCTCCATCCAGCCCATAAATCAGTTGAGGTCGACTTGAAACTCAGCCCAGGTATGCCATGACACCCCAGCAGCCCCGGGACTGATCCAGACAGCTGCACAGAGGCTCGCGCAGACCTCGCCTGTGCTCCGTTCCTGCTCTGCCGTTGACTTTCTGCATCTCCCATATCCCTTTTGCCTTAGATGGCCCATCGCCACCCAGCTTGCCTACTTTCCCAGCACTCCATTACACAGCCCACGTGTGTTAACACCACCGCACCCTCACATCAGCGATGTCCCATGGCAGCAACAGGCAGAGCTGTTATCGCTCGCTACAAACTGTTCTTTCCTCTCCACTTTTTTTTTTTTTTTTTTTTTTTTTTTTGAGTGTCAGATGTGGAAAACTGAACAGGATGATCACTCAGCATGTACCTTGTCTCTGCTGCCTGCTGGAAAGTCACAGCAAAAAATGAAAAATGAGAGAGGGAAGAATTTAGAAAACACTGAATTGCTCAAAAGGCAATGGGGCAAATTAAGTCCAACTCCGCTGTGGTTTTGCTGGTCTTGATAGAGTTGCACCAAGAGATGACTACTCAGATGTTCCACTGATTTGTCAGCAGGCAATTGGTAAAAATCTTTTAGCACTTTTACTTAACAAGTGATCATTTTTTCTTCCCACAGAGCTTCTGTGGGTATGACGAGGCGTTCCCCAAAGAGCACTAATGATCTCATCCCAGCTGACCCTACAAAGAAACCTTTAGCCCAGGCATGAACGCTGATCAGCAAGTGCTCACTTATCACGGCACAATTGCTAGTTGATGCTCTGTTTGGTCTTGCATCGGTTTACCCACAAGGGTTTCCATGGAAATTAATATACAGTATCATACCTGTTATATCATGCCCAATCTGCTGTTTTTCCACGGGGTGGACCACATGCCAGCCCTATAAATCCTTGAAAAGCCTTGGATCTATAGGGTAGTAATTACCCAGTGTTTGTGGAGCAAATCCAAAACACACTCTGGGTCTGTGGAGCTGTAATTATGCTATAGACTGCATGACTAAACGACTGCTGCCGGACGTTTTCCCAGTCACAAGGTGTAATGTAACCCTTGCAGCCACTGGATGTTTTCCTACATGAAAAGCCTTTGCAAGGATTTTAAGGGTTGAATGTAATTCAGCTGCTGTAAACCTAGATTCAGATTTTAGACCAGATTTGTTGGCAGCAGGCCTCTCAATATGCAACTTTCCCACCACACGAGACCTCCATACCTTTGGTGACACGATAAGGACCCGTCCCCAGAACACCCCTGCACGTGGGGTCAATCAGGGTCTGCGTGCCTGTGTCTGGATCACGTAACGGGAGATGCTGTGCTCCATGACCTGAGCCTCTTTCTCCTGCTACGTGACTCCATCCCTAAGACACGGGCTGGTCCGTGGATTAGGGACCCGGAAGCCATCTGTGTCCGGCATGAGGCTTCATGGGAGGGAGAGAGGAGCGGGGAGAGTCAGCAGCCCAGCTCCTGGCAAAGACAGTCCACAGCGGGGTCTTTGCTCAGCTCTTTCCCCATGCTCCGCTCAAAACAGCTTTTCAGTTCTAATATGCAGCAATATCTGACAGCCACCAGCATCACCCGAGGGAGATCCACCTCGAGAAGTGATGTGAGATCCCAGAACTTTATGCATCCTGTGTGAGCACATGCGCACAGTGCCCTTGGCAAAGCTGCGAGATCCCTATGATAATTTTCTTTATTGAAAATTCAGCCATGATCAGAATTTTCCAAATTTGGTGGGGCCACAAAAGACATAAAGGGGAAGATCTAGACTTTAAAATGACCGGGAGAAAATAGATCAGTAGGGTGCAGAGGTGTAAGAAAAAGTAACATTAAAGGGAAAATCCAGGGTTCAAGGGCAGGATACTGACAGCCCAGCAGCAAGATAAAAGGATGTAATGGCATGGTCACACCCAATGCATTGCTTTAATTATCACCTTGTCTCCTTAAAACTGCCTCTGCTTTCAGCCACCACCCATCAGAAATACTATTGAATTAGCTATATTGTGTTGAGGGCAGGGTATTTTCAGTAGTAGGAACGCTCCCCTCTGAAATTAAGTCCTCCAAGAACTGTTTTGGAGAGCAAGTCAGATCACATTCAGAGGAAGACACATGATGTATTCATTGACCACTCCTATCAGTCGGATCTGCAAGTCCTGCCGTTACGCCAGTTAATTATGTCTTCCAGTGTTTACCCACGCTTATGCTGCAGAGACTTGAAGGTTATACAATGCACGCTTGGGGCAATATAATTTCATATCTTTCTGAAACCTCGGAAGCTACAGCAAGATCCCTGGAGCACAGAGAGCTCTGTGAAGTACTTGTGACAATAATGATAATTCATTTGCTTTGCCCAGTAGTTTTAGTTTGCATTCCAAGCGCAATTTTATGTGGGACTCTGGAATTTCTTGTTACTGTGGTACAATCATTTCTATGAGTTACTGAGGCATTTTACAAATGTTTACAGCTGGGGTGTGCAGCAAAAAGGGGTGGAAGGTAGATATAATTGAAATGAAGTTTGCTTAATACCACTAATTCATCAAAGAATAATTTTGCTAGTTAAAACTTTACCCGTAAGATGCGCCCGTACCACAAATGGAGCCAGCAAGCAGTGACTGGTGACCTGACAACTGTTAAAAAAATTTGCAGTCACTGTCAAGATCTTTCAAAGAAACCTCAAGCAGGCAGATGGAGTCACATGCATCTGGACATCACCACATGGCAATCTACCTGCACACCCATTTACAGTGGATTGTAGGGCATATCACCAAGACAAGGTAAGGAGATGGGAAGCAACAGCAACAAGATGATTAAATTGCACAATATATCTGGTTTTTCCTACAATTGCCTTCTGCAAACTGTCCATGTTCTCACTCTCTTGCTCTCTCTTAATGTGGTGGACTGAGAGACAACCCAAATCTGCAAGTGGTCCACACGGTTTTGCATGTCACTTTGCAGCAGGTTGTGTCCAGATTATGACTCTGTGTGTGTGTATATATATACACACACACATATATATTTCAAACAGCTATTCTTCACCTTGTGCTCTTCAGCTTCTGAGCGGTGAACTGTAACAAACTTTACAGAAAACCCATTTCCATCCTTTAATTTTTAAGGACAAGTATTGTAGCTTCCAGAAGGACTTTAATGGCAAGCAAAGTTGTTTTCTCCTTGAGAGTTTGATAAAGTGAAACTTATATCTTGCAGCTGCCTTAGTCATTCTCTTGGAAGCACGCTCACCTCGCTCCTCCAGCAGCAGAGGGGACCCAGAGCTCTCCTCCTGGCACTGCTCGTGCCTGCACTTGAACTGAGCTCATTGGGTATGAGACCGTACTGGGCTTCTGTTATAAAGGGGATCAATGCCTTAGCTGCAAAGAAAAGGAACTGAATCACAATAGAGGTTGCTGGAGAGAGGACTTTTGAAAACATTTTCTGTTTCTAATTTTGGTAAGGAAATAGGCAATTACTGTCTTAAAAAATTAAATGTCATGAAATTTCAAACTCCATTTGTTTCTGATAAATATCTTGCAACTTGTGACAGAGGTTGCTGGAAATCTCCCCTAATAGCAGTGCCATGTTGGCCAAGAAGTGTTTGATCTGTGCTGTAGCCTTTTCTTCATGTGGGTTGTACTGGCCTATAGTCAGATAAAAAAATCATCTGGTTAGTTTAGTTTTTTAAAAAAAATTTGAGCCAGTCAGTCTTCACTTTATAGCAGCTATACCCAATCTATCCAGAGAAGTAGTTAAAACTAAGAATAGGCCAGCCCTAAAACACCACTTTCCAACTTGAACTTTATAGAGGGAGTCTGAAATCTTGATCTATGTTGTCTTCAAGCTTTGGCTGAGGTCCAGCTCTACGTACTACCCAAGAAGGCTTGGTCAGACGGCATGTAGTCTGTTGGATGTGCATCTGCGAGGCAGACCAGCAGTGTTTACACATGTTGGCGTCTGAGTCACCTCCACGCTTCACTAGGTCATAATTTCTAATGTAAAATATGTTCAGTAGGTTGGGTTTAAATGGCCGTGCAGATATTTGGGCATCAGGCTGTCTTTAGATTTTTGTCTTAGAAGGTTTGTTTGGCTCTAATCCAGTCTTACATGAATTTTTTGCCATATAATATCATCTGCCCTTATAGTACTAGGTTGAGTTAGGGAAATACCCTGACACCCATTGAACAGATGAGCATCAAACCCTGCGGCCCAGATTTTTAGTTAAAGAGCCTAACAGTGCCACTAGTTCTTTCCAAAGGGACATATAGGTCTAAATCCCAACATTTGAATGAACTCACTGGCTTCAAAGCCAAGCAGAAATTCCTCCAGTTTTACCTTTGCTGTTGGCCCAAATACTTGTAAACAATCTGTTCCTTAGAAGTTGGAAGTCTCATTAAATGAATTCTTCAGTGATTGCCCTGAAAGTCTGGAAATAGTCTTTCACACTGTAGTGTTCAACTTTGGAGAATGCCATGAAATGCTTTATTCCTAGAAATCTGTGAGGCTTGAAGACAGGGCAAGAAAAGGTTAATGGGTCTCTCCTGACGTGCCACACTACTGGAATCTCCTTAGTTGTTAATCCTCATTGGGAAACGTATCACCGTGTGTTGCCTTTACGTTGTCACGGTTGCATCAGAGATAGCAGAAGCAGAGGCAGGGTCACCAGCCGTGGTGGGATAGGATGCCCAGTCAAACACAGCAGCTTGGGCTTTAGCTTGTGTTTGTGATGGAGCACAACTCATCTGTCAACGCTACTATGGCTTGCCTGAGGCAGTGGGAATTAATTACAAAGCTTGAGAAGAGAAGTCAATAGCAGAATTGAAATATTCCCATCAGTTTCTCTTGAAATAGATCTCCCAGATAACGTCTGCTGATGGTAAAATACGATGCCAGGTGAGATAATATTGCTCATTAGAGGGACACTGCGCCCAATCTTCAGCCAACTCTTGTGAAGCTCCATGAGGTCATGCATGAATAGGCTCCAAGAAAAAAGGCAAAGTGTCAATAAGGATGACTTTCTTCAGTAGATTCACCTGCGATAAGCACATTCCAGTGACTCAGTGCAGGATGAGTAGGTGCTGGAGTTTTCACATCCATGTAAAAATAATGTAGTATAGAAAAATCCAGCAAATGCCTGTTTTTTCCTCCACAGATTCTATTTAAAATTAGAGATAAGCAATAGGAAATCTGAGCCAGAAAACAAATACCCAGTATCTGTGGATATTTACTGTCATCCCAGGATGCTCTGCTCATGAGGTAATACTTCGTAGTATGGTGGGAAAAAAAACCCATGCACAAAATTGCTTCCAGTCGGTTCTGAGGTAGGTCCTGAATGACCAAAATCCCTGTCCTTTGAAACAAATCCAAATCATATTAGTTGTGCAGGCTGTGTTCTGATTCAGCGTGGAATTTGTTTTTCCCATCATGTGAGAGAGAAAATGTCCAGTCCAAAAAGGGAGATGTCAGCCCGTACGCAAATTCGCTCATCAGAGAGAAATGATGCCGCAAACACGCAAAGCAGAGAAGCGGGCTTAGCAACATGATAACTTTCTGTATTGCCTTGTGGACAAAACCATCTTTGAAAGATTAATAACAAACTGAAAGCTCACTGGAAATATCTCGTTTGTTTGTTTTGGCTTCCAGAGCATTTCTAAGTGTAATTACTAGCAGTTGAGAAATGGAGAGGATGAAAAAAATCTTGGTGGTTAGTGCACAGGGCGGTGGCTCAGGAGACCTAGGTTGATTTCTAACCTCTGTCACGGTCCAGTGTCACACAAGAAAAAGAGCCTTTAATTCATCTGCAGCTCGGATCCTTTCCTACGGCAGAGATGAAGCTGCCCTTTGCCTGCCCGGTGCCCCGGCTGCCAGCAGCACAGGCAGCAACTCCTTACACTAAGGTGCCTTCCAGAGCCAGCCCTTCGTGGCCTGCTGATGCAACGCAATTCAGACAGCGGTAATGACGTATCCTTCTTTAAGGGTCCCCAGTGCTTATATATAAGCCTCTCTTAACAGCAACATACCGCTTCGGATGGGGAAAATCCAAAGTTCCTGTGTGCAGATGCGCATCCTTTTAAGCCAGTGGATACGAATGGATTTGTGCTCCGCAAGAATGAAAGTCTTTATTAAGATACATGTTTGCTGGGCAGTGACAAATCTTTCCTTTGGAACATAGTGATTAAGGTTTAATTTTATTCCGGATTACAGGCAGCTCTGTTTGCAAACCAGCCCTCATCCAAGTTTGCACACGTATTGCCTGGAAATGAACGTTACTCTCCAAGTGCTTAAGCAGCTTTGGACAAGAAATGATGGTTTCAGGAAGATTAGGAGCATCAGCAAGATCTCCAGGCTAAGAGGAAGTTAAGAGAAAGTGCCATCACGAGTTCAGGATGAAATGCTCCCACCTGTGAGGGTGTGAGTCTTCCAAATCACTTGGGAGAGTTGGAGGAAGTTGATGGGAAAAGGATGGATTAGTCAAGGTGATGAATTTACAGATGGTGAGCATGAAGACAGCCTATATACGCGTGTGTGTGTGTATACGTAAATTGTCAGCGGGGAAATTTATAGGCTTCAGTCTGCTTAGAGCAACAAATCAGTGGTTACGTTTCTGGAGGTTTTATGATATGGCAGCAGCCAAGGGCATCACATGAGATGAAGTTATAGGTGTCATCTTAAACACAGAGGGGGATAAAGTCTGTCTTGCCCAGCTCAAGAGCTGAGTAAGGAGGATGGGCAGAGGGCTGGAGGAGAAGCAGGGCAGAGGGAAAGGAAGCGATGCTTGCGGGGCTGCCCAGCAAAGCTGGGATGCAAATCTTTGCCTCATTATCCAGTACCATGTTCATGCAGATCATACCTCCTCTGGGGTTGTCCTCATAGGTACATGCCTGTTCTGCCAGGTAAAGGTATTTAAATACAACATATTATTATTTGTTCTTAAAAACATATGTTCGTCCCCCCTCTCAGAGCGGTAGGAGGAGGACAGTGTGGATATGTGATGAATATTTCACCCTCGCTGTAGTGACAGCTTTGATTTGTGAAACAGCTTGGAATAAAACGCTGGTAATTTTTCATGGAAAAAATAGTGGACATAATTTTTGTGTGTCACAAAGAGAACAGCAGAGAACTGAAACGCCTGGACACACCATTATCGAGTGCCAAAATCCCAGATGGATATAAAAGTTAGTGCTTTTAACCCAGAGAAGTAATATTACAATCATCCCTAATTAAGTAGATCCTGCTTGTTTATTGTTTTCAAGTATCTGCAGCTCTGCTCATCAATTTTTCACATTATTCCTTGGCTCTTTTCTCATGTTCAGTCTCTTTGCTGGTTTGATGTTTTGTTCTCTAGAGATTTCTTTCACAAATTTTTACTATTTCCTCAGAGAGATTTTTTTTTTTTTTCCTTCTTCCCCCCAGATGAATGTTGTCACTGCAGTATGGTCTAGCGAGAGGAGAAAGCCAGGCAGTGGAAACTCCTTTAACCGAATGACATGGAAAAACCCCTCTGGCTCCCTGTCAGCCAAAGAAGGTCAAATGCCCTCAGAGCTACGACTCCGTCAATGGATCCTAAATCCAGTATTTAATATTGATCTCCAGCTTCATAAATGCCATATTGACACTGGTGACATCAGTCCTGACATCAGCATGATGAAACACAACCAGGACATATAAAAATGACTTCACACTGCCAGATTCGCTCACAGCAACCACGGGGACAAAACCGGAAAGGTCCTTTTGTAAGCTGGGTTAGTTGTTAGCAGTTTGGTTTGTCAGAGGAGCTGCGCAGGCTGGCGGAGCGTTGCCTGCCTGCTGTCCAGCGCCCGGTGCTAGGGCGTTGGGGCGTGCCGCCGAGGGGAGGCGGAGAGGAGCAAAGCTGGCCTGCCTCGATGGTTGGGGTGGGGGGATGTTTGAAATTGGTGTCGCGGGCGTTTAAAGCGGATATCGTGCTCCCCTCGGCTCCCTGGCCATGGGGAGGAGGTTTGCTGGGTGTGCCCTGTACCGCCCCATGGCTCGGCCAATGGACCAAAGATGCTCTTCAGCTTTGGAGGAGATTTTTGGAGATTCATCTTTCTGCGCTCTGTTATAGCCCAGCGCTAAGCACAGGGAAAGGGAAAGGTTCCCAAACAGCAGGGTTTGTACCCTGCTGTGCACGCACACGGACAGCCAGGCTCAGCCGCGCCCAAGGCACTGGGCACATCCCCCTGCAGAATAACGGGCCTGGGGTCTGCGGCCGTCGCTGCCTCCGTCGGTGCGGAGCCTGGGGATGGCCTTTCTGAATGCAATTAAAATCTAGAAGCAGCACCATTAAATCATACAAGGAGCACTGGAACGTTTTGCAAAAGAGAGTGTTCTAAGTGACCGTGGTAGTATTTAGGGAAATGGTTACGAGCTGACAAAAATTCACATGGTAACTATTTTTTAATAAAATGAAGGGGGAACGAAGAGAACGATTCAGATTTTCCCTTGAAATTTTTACAAAATTACTTTTCACATACCTCAATTATCTCCACCTTCATTTTATATATGAAAAGCTGTGCCTACAGAATGAGTCAATAAAAGCCAATAAAATGAGAACAGTATGAGACAGATCTTTGGATTGTATAAATAAAGCATGGCTGAGGTGACATCATTGGGGCAACAGTGATTTATACCAGCTGAGGATCTGGCCCATAAACCGGGAATAACTCTTTCTGTGCTGTGATTTATGTTCTCCAGTTATTGACTGCTTAGGAATAAGCCCTCTGTTATAAACAATCTGGGAAGCGAAGAAGGCAATTGTGTCTTAATGAGACCATGGTTCAAAGCACTGCCCTGTTACATTGACCCTTCTATAGATCAGAAAGTCTCCTTGATTTAATTACCTTACAGCACCCCAGACTAGACAGCTCCAAAACTCATTTATGCCCTGATCTTTCTTTTTTTTTTTTTTTTTTGGTGCACTTTATAGTGATTTACAATTCAGCCAAGGGACTCTTCAGGCAACTGATGAGAATTGTTTAGAGGGGTTTGCAGTTTGTATGCAATTACATTTTTCCTTAAGAAAAAAAAAAAAAAAAGCCCATTTTGAGACTATAACGGCCTTGTCTCCTTTCCCAAGCACAAAGAAAAAGCCGTTCTGCCTTTTGAGTCTAAAGGACCAAAAACTTTAAGAATAGAATTAGGGTAATTTAAATTAGAAGCGACACACTGCACACATCTGAAACGTTCCCATTTGAAAGTTCACAATTCAGTCTTGCATGCAGTTTTCAGCAGATATTACAGGATTGTTCCACCAGGATTATCTCATCTTCAAGGAGATTCTTTTTCTTTCCTTCAAATCTGTGGTATAACGCAGTGGAAATAATACGATGTTCCCTTCCATTCACAAATGAGTGTCCTGTCGCAGGATGTCTCACAGCCTCTAATTAGATAAGGCTCAAACCACCCCAAAAATTAATGAAACACCCAACTATTACATCTTAATTTCTTCTGGAGTGATACTGCACTGCAACCAAATGTGCAGCAAATAGCCTGGGCTCCTCTCTAATGCTTCCTCTGTGCCACAGCCCATGGGATTTCATCTTGCCGCTGGCAGGGAGGGATGCTCAGAGTCACCAAGGTCCAAACCGAGCGCAAAATAACCCAGGGACCGCTGCCATCAACCATGGGGTCACACAGCCCCCCGTGCCCAGAGGTGGCTGATGGCCACTGAACCAGCATGGAAGGTGTCTTTGTGCTACCAAAAGTCTTGGCAAATATTCAATAAACACCAGCCTCTGTGCTGAGCCTTTGACAAAATCTCCTCCTTAAGCTTTTCCCTCATCTCTCTGGATTCAAAGACTTTCGTGTTATAGTTGCCGAAAGCCCCTGCATGATTTAAAAGCTCAAATCCCATTGCATTTTCATAATTTACAGTTGGTTTCCAGAGGCTTTGACTGAAAGACACAATTCCCACTCACCTTTCTTCAGAACTCCCTTCTGCGCATCACCCACCCCGATGTGGGAGCTGGTTTTTCCCTTTTCACCAAATCTTGCTCTCCTGGTACCCACCCCTTGGCATTTTCCATCTCTTTCCTTTCCCTGGCCACAGATAGTTGGAGCTTCAGTCTTTAATGTCACGGTCTGACCTTGGCACGACTGCTAGCGTCTGTCTCGGTCTCAGGGGGCTGAAAAGTAAGAGCCCGACACAGAAATGAGTCAGGTCCTCTTGCCCTGGCCATGAGCACACTACCTGTGCTCAGCAAAGCGCCCTGCCAGGTGCCGTATTTATGTACTGTCATTAATTAGCTCATGCCATTAATTATCGCTAATGCTCAAAACATAGCGGAATTTGGAACGGAAAGCATCCCGTATGTTGGCATATTTATACCCCCTGAATATATTTTTTTCTTTATTTTCAAGTCCCTTAAGTGGAAACTTATACTCCCTCAGGAATGAAGTCTCTTGGGCAAAATTATAGTGTATATTGAGAGGAACTTTAACCCACGCTGTAAACCACATATTAATATTTAATAAGCCCCTGCCTTCTTTCAACACAAATAAAATATTACTGCTCTCTGAGCTGAAATATGTTTAAATGGAAAACTGATTTATATTTTTCCAAAACAAACAGTCTTTAAGTGAAGTTCTTTCGAAAGTATTTGAGAGATGTTTTTGTGAATTGGATGGGTGCCTAAAAATAACGTTGTAGATCTGACAATACCAATAATTACACTGCTGTAATTCAGCTTAAGCATCCTGCCTTCCTCTGGGTATCAGGATTCTCTTTTTCTCCTTGATGTCTAGGGCATTTCAATGTATTCTAGCTGAACATTTAAATCTACAATCACAAGCTCCTCTGGAAAAGATAGTCTTGTATTTTTAGGACTGGAAAAGGATGTAGGGAACTTGTTTCTCCCTATTAAAATAATAATAAGTGTCTCGACTCATAGGATAGGGGAAAACAAGAAAGGGAATAATGTGACAATTGTAATGATCCTACTCCGTCATAAAACAAATATGTTAATAGTGAAATACAATCACCAAACTGTAGAGCCGCTCTGACATCTGGACTGAATTACAGGCGCTCGAAGGCGAGCCCACGCAGCGCTGCGCCGGTGCTGCCGAGCCCCGCAGCCGCGGCAGGTGGATGCGCGGCTGTCCTGGTTTCGGCTGGGATAGAGTTAATTTTCTTCCTAGTAGCAGGCACAGTGCTGTGGTTTGGATTTAGGATGAGAAGAACGCTGGTAACACGCTGATGGTTTAGTTGTTGCTCAGCACTGCTTATGCCAGGCAAGGACTTTGCAGCTTCCCATGCTCTGCCAGGGGCACAAGAAGCTGGGAGGGGGCACAGCCAGGATGATCCCAACTGCCCCAAGGGCCATTCCATACCATACGGTGTCATGGGCAGTATGGAAACTGGGGGGGGTTGGCTGGGGAGCAGCGATCGCTGCTCGGGAACTGGCTGGGCATCGGTCGGCGGGTGGTGAGCAATTGCATGGTGCATCACTTGCTTTGGATATTATTATTGTTATTATCATTATTATATTGTTATTATTATCATTACTATTTTACTTTATTTCAATGATTAAACTGTTCTTCTCTCAGCCCAGGAGTGTTTCTCACTCTCACTCCTCTGATTCTCTCCCCCATCCCAGCGGGGCAGGGGCAGTGAGCGATGGCTGCGTGGTGCTGAGCTGCTGCTGGGGCCAAACCACGACAGCGGCCCTGTGCAGAGCAAGCTCAGGCTGCTTTAACGCTCCTCCAGCTTGGCGGAGCTGGTCCTGGTCCCCTCTGGAACTGGGGATGCTGGTGGATCAGCCCATAGCGAGATCCGTAACTAACATCGATGCCTCCTGCAGTAAAACAGGTTTCCCTGGGGAGGTCTTCAGCCTGCAGTTAAAAGAAGGGATGGACTTCTGGGTGTCCCTGCGCACGCACGGCTCCGCTGAATTGCGGCCTGGATCTAATCGTTGATGCGAGAAAACATTTCCTGCGTTCTTGATGTTTTGTCTTCACTTCGGTCAGTGCAAGAAAAGGGGAGAAAGGGAAACAAACGTGGCTTAAAGCCTGGTGGCCAGTGACAGGCTGCTCAGCCCTGGCGTAAGCAAGTGCAACCTTTAGGCTGCTACTGCACTCCTGGCGACCTGGGTTTTGGAAAAGCTGTTTTGATAGTCACGAGCCAGATTTCAGGAACGCTCCCTGACCCCGTGCGCTGCACAGTCCTGCCAGGTCCACGTCCGAGTCCCAGGAGCGGGATGGTGCTGCACCATCCAGGGTCTGCTGCAGTCACCAGGGCTTTAGGAACCCAATGCCGAACTTAGCTCAGACTTTGAAAGACTCTAACACCGACCAGTCGTGCCGGTAATCGTGTTAATGAAAGGGGGTTTAAATGGGTGACGCGCGATCAAGGCAGCTACGCTGCCTCACCCAGCTGAGGGTCTGGCACCTGGTGAACGAACCATTAGCAACACAGCCCCCAGAAGATAAAATACAAAAGAAAAATAGCTCTGTGTGAAAAGAAAAATGACACCAATAACAACATAACGAAACCTTCCCGCATATCAAATGCCTGAAATGGCTGCAAGCAAATCCTGTGCATTATCTGGCAAAATATGATTAAAATTATTCCTGTAAGCTCCTTAAGGGGACAGATACGGTACATATGAAACTTATACATACTTCAGGGTTTCCCTGTCTCTCTGCGGTCAGATTTGCAGCTTGCTTTCAGAGGTTACTGGCACGGGGTGTCCCGGGGTTCGCACCTCTCCTGGCCGGGTGCCGCGGACCTGCCCCTGCCGCATCTCCCCGGGCAGGGGGCGAGCGGTCCCACCGCTTCCCACCTGATGCTAAGGTCGGCTGCCACTCTGGCAGGACTGCAAAAGCCAAGCTAGTCTGCTCTTTTATGCTACAAATAGGACGAGAGGAAGAAAAATCGTGGTGATGTATGCTATCGACAATGCGTCCAGGCTTTTGACTAATTGTAAACCAACATGACACAGCGGAGTTTCAGAAAGTGAGATTGGTTTCGGTGTTATTTCAGTAATCTGGTGCTTCTTTAAACATTAACCAAGCCCTACTGCATAAAACCAGAGACACTAAGGGGAGAAAGCACTTCTTGCAGGACATCCCTTCCCCTCAATTTTTTGCTCGATATTTTTAAGTGCTCTCCTCAGCCCAGTTTTCAGTGCTCCCAAGTGATGGGGAGTCCTATCCAGGCAGCAGCTGAGCAATCCTGTTTATTTATAAGAATCAGCCAGAGCCACACAAAAGGTTATGGCTGCAGGCCAAATGTCTTTGACATCATAGCCTGTCATTAATGGCATAAATCCTCTGTGATTTCATTTCCCAGTCAGCTAACCAGCATCTATCACAGATTATTTTAAAGCAAAAAAATGTCTAAACATTTACCTTCAAATCCCAAACAGATCATATCGTTCTATTTTGCCTTCCCGATATTAAATACATTCTCTTGCATATGGCATTTTTATTACAGGTTGTGACCAGTCACGGCGCTCATTTCAGAGAGAGATATGTACAAAGAGAAGTTTTCTTATTGTTCCCTAAGGGGAAGAACAAAAACGGCATTTCATTTAACAAAACCTTTAATAACCGCAATACTTTGCTGTTTTAACGTATTTTTGTTCCCCTGCTTGTGCACCAGATCTCTATCTGGTCATTCATTTCGAGGGAGAGAAAAATTTCGAAGGTTGCTCTCTGTGCTACAGCTTCTTAAATCTGAGAACATTTAATGTGGACAGGCCAGAACAGTTTTACTTCAGACCGTGCCCGTCCCTTCTTTTCCATAAAATGATCGTGGTTATGGGCAAAAACATTAGCAAATGACTCAGAGCATGAAAGGACCAAATACACATGTAATGCCTGAGTATTCTAATTTAAAACACCTTGGTATTTTAAGTCTTACTGACCTCGGTGTATTTGCTGGTGGACAATACACTGCTTGATAACAAGCCTTGATATTTGACCAGTCATTGCTGGTTACAGTAGATTGGGCCTCAAAAGCAGAAGAAAACTTTTTCAAACCGGGGCTGGTACCAAACCTGTGGGGGTAAAATGGGAATTCTTCTACTCCTACAGGCTTTTGCAGACAGTCAGAGAGTCGGTTTTGATTTCACTTTTTTGCATATAAATCTAAAATCACTGAAATTAGTCCAGATTACACCGTTTGAGAGCAAAAAAAACCTGCTGGGGCTGCCTCCAAAAGAAAAACATCCGTGATGTAACGTACAGCACTCACTTATCAGCTCTCATCTCGAAAGCGCCCTGCAAGGACAAGTTAATTATACGCAATTACAGATGAATTCTGAGATCCGAATGAATTCAAAGGAAGAATACTTAGGATCAGATCAAGTCCATTTCACATCTGCTGCGCAAAGGGCAGAATTACACAGGCAATTTGGTACGTGGCGGTAGCAGTTAGGCTGAGGCAGCGAGCGTGATCCTCCTGATGCCAGTGCAAACTCCTGGAGGCTGTATTTTTTCAGTCCCTGATGCCTGTAGGTTGCAAGGGAAGGGAGCATCACAAGGAGCACCACGCCGGGAGCAGCGTCCCAAAGGACCAGGGCAACGCAGCCAGGAGGCTGCCCCAGCCCGAGAAGGTTCACCTGAATTTTCCCAGTGCGGAAAATAATACGTAGGGGCACACGAGCAAGATGGGCTGAGCAAACGCAGCCTCCCCACTCCCTCTGGCCACCCTGCAGTGTTTAGAAAGGAAGGGACAGAACTGGGGCTGGACATTACAGCACAAACCCAAAGCTCCCATTTGAGCCATCACTCTTGCCTTCAGCCCATGTTAACCCTGTACCCAAAAGCCCTCACCACTGCCAAAGAATAACAAAAGGACCTCACACATACCTTAGCAAATATAAATTAGATGCTTCCTTTTTTTTGAGCTGTCTGGAATCTCAGGAGGCACCCGCAAGCAAACGCTACCCAGACGTGCAGACAGCACAGATGTGTCAGAGCTAACATGTGAGAGCCAAAGTTAAAATATGCCTGCAAAGCACCAGTAGCTCCATTCTTATGACTAACGCATCCCAAAGGTGCCATAACATGCACTGATGCAATGAATTCTGGGCGCTGGAAGGAGTACAGTGAGAGGAGGAGCTGGAGAGGAGATTTTCTTAGGAAAGCCAGCAAGTTATTTTTCCACAATTTATCATACTACTTTTACACTGCGAGTTAGCCTTTTCCTCTAACTGCAGAGATGAAAAGTCACACAATTCCAGCATGAATTAAGCCGGCCAAGAAAAAGAAAAGCAGCTTTCTCTGCTCCCCAGGGCATCTATTATGCCTATTTGTTAACATTTTTTGATATGTGGAGGAGACAAACCTCAAGGAAGGAATGTGGTCATCTCCTATCTGAAACAAAATCTACCATGCTGGAACGGGCTGAGCGTGTTTCCTTAGAAAAGAAGATGTGTTAGGGACAGTAATATATTTGAATGGCAACGCTTACATTTTGCAGCGCACATAATACAACGCGGCGCTGCCCTTGTGAATAACAGTCACGTGATGGACTCTTACGGTACCGACGGAAATAATAAATAGCACATCTGCACCCCGGCAGAAGAATAAGGTGTGTGCCCGAGCAGAGCAGGAGGGAGGTCAGCAGCGAAAGGCAAGACCCCAACCGCCACGGTCGCAGAAGCTCCCAGGGTTTCCGTGCTCCCATGGATGACGAGCTGGGTGTCAGCAAAACTCCATGAGCCTTTAGAGTAGATACGGTTACCTGTAAACATGTTGGGAAGCTTCCTCCTGAACAGCCATCAGCAACAACCATCATCTGAAGCAATCTTTCCAAAGATGTGGAAATATCCGTGGAAGGAAACCTGCAAGATTGGAAGTGTGTGGCGTCAGGCTTTGAGACAATACATAATTAATTAGATCTGAAATGCATGCAAATAATTTACACGTGGAACAAAATCTCCAAGGCTGAAAATCCAGGATATGAAAGACTGCGACTGTTTAATCATTTACTGTAATAGCGGCATTGTCATTAAAAAGGCGTCACGATGCGATTCTTGCAGCAGATGAAAAGGAGGGACAATACATGCAAATGCTACTCACATTTTCTTTTCCTGCTCTCCCAGTGGTTTAATTTATAGCTGATGAGACTACAGTTTTAGGAAGGAGAATGGCACATTAGTCTCACTGGTAATACTACTCAGGATGAAAGCACTCTCATTATTCGCACTGAAAGATCCAGATTTGCTTAAACAAGAACTGTCACAACATGCTGAGGTCCAGGGATTCCTAGGGGAGCCAGTCTGACATATTTGAAGCTGATTTGCATTAATTTATGAATATTACATAGTCTGTTTGTCCAATGGTTCTAAGGATGTTTAGTCAATGCATACCTTAAGTTAATTCAATAGAAAAACTGTCAGCTAATACGCCAAGGGACGGGCACAGCAATTCTGGCAGCCCCTCCTCATTAAACACCGAGCGTAAAGAACTGCAGAAGGATTTCATCGCAGGAGTTAATGAGCTATAAATATTGAAAATTCCAAGACGCTCCATCTACATTAAAATGTTGCAACTATAAAGGTAAATACCAAATCCGCAAGGGTCCTTGAGATCAAAGCCTGGTGAAGAGTGTCACCGGGATGGGAGGGAAACGAAGGGGGAAAGGATGAGAAGGGCAGAAATAAACTCCCGAGCCTGCTGGGAGCTAGCTTTGGAAAACTTGAGATAACAGCTCTAATACAGCGCCAGTACTGGCTCTAATTAGGATAAGCCAGGGCTTCCCTAATTGCTTTTAATCCCCTTGGCTTCTCTGAAAACAGGAGCGACCATGCACAAGCATGCAGCCCCACGCCGGAGCGCGTGGAGGAGAGCACCGTGTCGGAGACCTGCAGCCTCCCTACCCCGCTGGTGCTCTGGCCATACGGGATCGGATTTGCAGGTTGGCCAGATAGAGAGGGGAGGAGGGAAGCCAAGGACACCGGGATCTACAAGACCCCCTGTCTCCATCAGCACAGCCTTTGCAAAGCAAGGTGCAGCTGACATCATGCCTTCCTCAACTGAATTAATTGTGTTCCTTTTCCAGATGTTGCTGTTACACTTAGCCAAAACCCCTGCAGATAGGTGTCCTTCGGGTGGAGCTACTGAGCTTGCTAGAAAGAGCAGATGGAGTATTCTTGCACTCCCGAAATGCAGTGTGTGCATTTGAGCTGCTCCATACCTTTATTCACTTTCTTTTCCTTTAAAGCCTTTTTTTTTTCCCCCTTCGATTAGCTGCTGGGCTTCTTATTAGAGGGCAGACATCTCTCGCCAAACTCTCTTGCAGAAGGAAGAATGGAATTCCCTTGGTTTCCATTTGTAGATCACAGAGGTATCCTGAGTCAACTGCAGACAGCCAAAGCTCTCTTGCCTAAGGTGTAAACAGAAAAAATACCAACTTTTGATCTGCTTCTACCTTTCCAGCAAAAGTGAAGTCAGTGCAAGTACCAACATGGGAAAAAGAGAGAAAAAAAAAAAAAAAAGATTTGTTGGTCTGTCTTGAATTCTCTGTGTGCATGCAAAGGACTCACACAGAAATACAGGGGTAAAGATGGAAATGTTTTGGTTGAAGGTAGGCATTCATCCTTCCTGGCAGCTAACAGCCACTGCACCATTTAAGAATATCAAAAGACTTCAAAAGTAGAGCTATTTCTCTGGGTAATCTCTCTGCCCCAGGGTGAGAGTCATCCCTGTTCATAAAGATTCTGTGCTATTCAACTATAGAAATCCACCCTTTCCTGTTAACAGCCTATTATTTATCAATTAAATGAAACTCTGCTAATGACTTCAGTGGAAGCAGTATCTTTGAGTTTGTCAGTCTTGGGCAACACTAGCAGCCAGATTTTTCTGCGAGCGTAATAACCAAGCGATTTCTTAGGTAGTGACCTCAAAGTGCTCTGCTTTGGTTTGTTCTTTCTTTACAGCCAAGCGTTGGTATTTGCAGGCTGGAGCAGGGGGTTCCCAAGGCAGTGGTAGGAGCTCGGGCAGCCCAGCGAGCGTGGTGCCTGTGTCCCTGCTCCAAGCCTGGGTGAAACCCAGGCATAGCCACGAGGCACCTTGCATGCCATGTAATGCAAAATAATTAGAGTTAATTTGCATATCAAATATAGTTTACGCACAGCAAGACATTTTGCCTTTAAAAAAAAAAAAAAAGTCAGTAAAATATCAATCCTGGAAAGCAAGAGCCTATGGCTTCCCAGCTGCTGCCGCAGGGAAGGGCTCCCCAAGGAGCCAACGTCCTTCTTGCAGCAGGAGGGAGCGGGGTTTCCCCCGGGATCCTCCCCCCGGCTGCCTGATTATGAGGAATAACTAGAGCACGGCCAGGTTTGGGCATAGACGACCTAATACTTTGGGGGGTTTGACCTTGGTTCCTGAGTTACCCTGAAATCTGCGATAGTCGGGAGGTGCAAAGAGGAGGGTACCCAGCAAGGGCAGGAGATCTGTGCCACGGCTCGTGACTCCCTCGTGTGCAGCTTCCCAAGCAGAGTGATCCAGCAGCTATTTCGCAATTCCATGTATATCATTTGTATGAGTTTCAATGTAGAGTTTCTTTTTTTTTTTAAATCTGTTTCCAGTATCTATGGGTTGAAACCCAAGCCACTAAGGAAGGAAAAGGCAAGAGCAGTATTTTTTTTTAAAGAATAATATAAAATGTATGTATTGCTGAAACAGGTATGTTTGTAGCCCTTCCCTGTCCTGCCCACCCAAAACTATAAAATTCATTGGCTTGCATGTAACGACCTGGATTTGCACACTCAGTAAAGCTGTAAATGTTGGTGCTAGATTAAAGACTGTACTTCAGAGAAAACTTTGGAAGGAGAAAAAGAATGTTCTTTTCAAGACTCATAATTCATTTTTATGTTCTTGAACTTTCTAGACTTTTCATTGCTTTCACTTTTCTGTCCTGTCCCCAGCCATTGGCAAACCAGTGGAAACATCTCTGTGATCTGCAGGAGACGAAGCAAAGGCAATGCATCAAGCTAAAAGGAGGGAAAGGCTTCAAGTGGCCACGAGGGTTATAAAATTATGTTACCTCCTAGTAAAATAAAGTCTGCCCTAGGCACAAGATAAATGGAAGGATTTAGCTATGGATTTCAGTTCCACCTGGAGAGCTGCCAAAAGCGTGGAGCAGCCTGCGGCGGGTCTTGGTACGGCGCGGTAGCTGGTGTTACCGTGGCTGCCTCCGACGCTCGTGCTGGATGCGATACGAACGGTTCATGTAATGCTGCTGGTGTTCCCCTGGCAGCGTCTGCTGCCGGGACAGCGTTCCTTCCCTTTCTCCTCATAGATGAAATACAGGATTACCGTGAGCAGTGCCGTACTGCTGTCGCTTCCCACCTCTCAGCGGCCGTTGTTCCCATGTAGCTCCTCAATTCGCAAAGACCAGTTCCTGTTCCCTCACCTGGAACTTTGAAATTTTCATCTCAGCCTCCACCAAGTGACTCCACAATCATTCAGCTGATTTTATTCCTCCTCTCATTTCCGTGACGTGCCATTGCAGTTGGCGCAGGTGGTGATCAGCGTTGGCTTTGCTTGGTGGGTTAGGGAGCGCTGCAGGACTCCTGCTGCCCTTTGGCTTCCCCCCATGAAGATGCATGGCTTTTGCGTTTGCAGCATCCACAGTCCTGTTCTGACTTCCATCACGGCTTCTGAGCTGCGAACAGGTCCAAAAATTGCCAGTTTGTCAAATTTAGCCAGAAGTTTGCAAGCGCTTTTAGATCCCACCTATCTGGAAGCCAGTGGGGGACGAATTATCTGAATACAGGTGAAACGGCCAAATCCTGCGCACCAAAGAGCAAATGGAGAGAGAAGCAAAAATTAGTCTGAAAAATTTGCAAACTTCCCCCCCAAGTCTCTCTCACAGAGGTTTACCAAAGTACGACTCCTCACGCTGCTGCCGTGAGGGGTGCAAGAAGCCGTGGGGACCCCGTACGCGCACCAAACCCCCCTGCAAAGCTGACGGCCCCGTCCTCAAAGAGCTGACAAGGCCGTCACGCCGGGACACGAGCCAATCCAGAGAAGGGAGGTGTTGAATCCCAGCGTGCGTGGCTCATCCAAAACCTTCACTGCACGGTAATCTCCACCTGCCAAAAATCCAGCACCATGAAACAGCCTCCCCCGAAGTCACAAGTTTAATTTAAACATTTTGAAAGGACAGCCGTTTCTTTAACTATTACGATACATCTTTGCACACCCACGAAACCTGCAGCCTTCAGCGTGAGCTTGGCATGTCAAAAGAACACGCAAGCCCTGCTAGTTTGAGGAGAAAGCTGTGAAAACGGGGAACAGTTGGTTCGCGCATCTTGCATCTTTCTCTAACGCACCTTCCTGCGCCGTCTGCCGAGGGCACGCGCGCCCCGCGAGCAGCAGGCAGCGTTGCCTGTGCCCGGCTGTCGCCGGCACGCCAACACCCGCGCGGTGACGTCTTCTGCGGCGTTTTACTCGGGCCGTCTAGATTCAGGCAGCATATGCTTGCGTCCCGCGGCGCACGCTTGACGCTTGCTGGGCGCATCCAGCTCGTACGGGAAGGGGAAGGGTTTAGCTCTTCCCTTGCTCGCTACCAAAATACGCCGTCTGTGTTTTGTTGCTATATTTATGCTGACTTCACCTGACCGGACGAGTGGCCAGCAAGAGAAGGGAAAGGCACTGACAGGAGAGGGTGCTAACGATTTAGGCAACGGGAGCGAGCCAGGCAGAATGTGCAGCAGCGGCCCCCGACCCACTGCCCCTGCAGCCAACGTCAAAGGCAGGGGCAGAGCAGCGAGCGGCTCTCACGGAGGACGCTTTGCAGCAGGGAGAATAAGCAGATGCAGGCTGTGACAGCTAATCTGTATCTCTAAATCCAGCCCTGCAATTATTATTATAAGCTTTCCAAGAGACCATTAGATTCGGAAAGTAAATTTGAATTTGTAAATGGAGTCCTTCTAGCTAGGGTCAGGGCTCCATCTGAGGCATCATTTAATAGCATTACAGACCCATAAAAAAGTTTCAAAAAATCAGCAGAGGGGTCCAAACCGCGTTGCAATGCTTCGCAGCCATCCTCAGCCGTTGCAGCGTGTTTGATTCCGGTTAGATCAGCAGTTCCGAGCTGAGTCACAGTTGTGCAGCCTCAATATCTGCCCCGGAGGCCACACGCAAACAGCGGGAAAGGAGCTTTCCAACCCAGACAAATAAGGGCATCGAGGCTCTTTTCGGCTGCTCCAGGCCTGTTGCCGTTACGTTCCCCGTCCCGTCACACAAAAACCCAGCTCCGCGCTTGTGCCATGGGGCTCAGGGCTCCGGACAAATGGGGCACGTACGAAGATGACAGCGAGCGTGTTTGGAACCGGGCTGAGCTGAGGAGCGTCATTTCAACACGGAGATATTCCAGGCAGACATGAAACATGGCGATTTGAAGACGAGTTTCCTGCTTAATTTTTTAATCTCTTTCCAAATCTTTCAATGCGCTTGCTTATGTTCTGTGTTTTCATCACCCCCCCCCCCCTTCCCCCACTTTGTAGTTTATGCAGACTTTAAGCTTTTTTTTTTTTTCCCATTTCATACAACTTGTAGCTAATGGTCGGGAGTCCCGCGGTTCCAAGTACGACCTTACGAAAGTTCCTCTCTGGAGCAGATCTTCCTTCGGTGCAAGTGGCCTGACGCCGCACCACGTTCTCATTTGGGAAATAATGACGGTATCACCTTTCCTCCTGCCTTTTGTCAAGGGCGAGAAGGACCTGTCTCTTCCTAAAGTGCTTCGGACGACGACTGTGCTCAGACGCCCATAAACACAGCTATATAACACAGCTATATGATAACCTCCGGAGCCATCTCCCCAGTCCAGTTACATACACGCTGCACACACCGGTTCATTCTCGAATTTTTTTTATTTATTTATTTATTTAGAAATAATAAAATAAGACATAATATATAAAAATCTGTACAATCCACAATTTGTGCAGTACATTAGGAAGACTTTGATACAAAAAGGCTGCAAACAGGAAAATAGTAATGGACAACTGTCAGATGCCTTGATTGTTCACCTTACAATAGCTGCAGGCCAAAAGTCATTACAAAATCAGTTTCTCGTTGGCTGGGGGATGGCAACTATGCAGCACCCTTCTACTTTACAATGGTCAGGAGCAGCCATAATTTAAAGACATTACAGTACTTCTCAGTTTTACCTTGTAATCCATTATGAAAAAGAAGACCTAAGAGAACAAATAAAACATCTGGACCCTTTGTCTTTTCCGAGAAGAGCAAGTGCTAAACGAACAACAGGGAAGGTTATCGTGGCTGGGAGCGAGTATCGTCAAACACAGCGACTAAGTGATGATTTCTACCCTTGCTACTTAACCAAGGCCAACTCGCACGGAAGAGCCAGAGGAAAGAAGAGATCCATCCCCACCTGCCTCGGAAATGCTTTTTGCCACTGCACACAGTACTGTGGTTTAGACAACGTGTCTCATTCAAGTATTTTTCAGGGAAGGGCAGAAATAACATATTCCCCCCCAGACCCTAAGCGAAATACAGCATGAACCTTCTGTGCGAGCCAGTTCAGCCAACTTCACCCTTGCTAAAGAGGCCGAACCGACGCCGGCTGGAGTCTCGGGTAGAGCTCACTCAGTCTAAAGGGCCCCTAATTAAGCGTCAGCTTGGCCCGGGATCATCGGGAACTGAAGAAACGCTGTCAGTCACCATGTAGTCCTTAAAAACAACATTTTTAAAGATGACTAACCCAATTTGCTGCCATAGAAGTGTGCTACAATAGTCTGTCCTACACCGGGCTAACCACGGCGTGTTGAGAAATACAGAAACGATGGCCAAGGGGGAAGGGTACCATGGAGTGTACATTGCAGGTCTCTTTCTAGCAGCTTCCCGGAGCCAGAGGCTGAGTGCAATTCTGCAATGTAAGATTCAGTCGGCAAAGACAAAGGGTTATTAAAAAAAAAAAAAAAAAGGAAAAAGAACGCGGCAGAGAGTGTAATGGATTACCTCAATGCACACCCTCGTCAAGACTAGCACTCGGAAAGCTGGTAACTTTTAAAAATGCCAGTAACTAGAACAGGTTTTCAAATTAAAAGTCCATGCTTAAAAATAAATAAAGAGAAGTTCATAGCATTAGGAATCCTATAAGGCTTGCAAGTATTTGCTAAAAATCATGCTAACCGGTAGCATCTAGGTACTAGCTAGCCGAGACTGCTGAGCAGAATTTATACTTTTTGTGGCCTTTTCTTTCTCTTCTTCTCCTTGTCCTCCTTTACAGACTTCTATTTACATTTGGCTTTAAATATGAAAATACTTGATAAACTTTATAAAATGTACATTTTAAAAATATTTCTGAAAAAACTGACTTGAAAAACGAAACAAAACAAAACAAAAACCCCCAAACCCCAAAACCTCTGCACCGGAAATGTTAAGGGGGAGAGGATTTTTTTTTTTTTTTTCCCCCCCGCCTCTGAATTTCTTTGCTTTAAAGACCCAAGCTGAATCCTGCATTCCCCCCGCCCCCCGTCTCCCATCCCCGCTCAAACACCTCAAGCAGTGGGAGCGCTGCGCGCCTGGGGGATGCCGGCTGGAGAACCGGTCCCCTCTCTCCCGGTCAGCCTCCCTGTTCCACCCCTTCCCCGGTGCATTTTCCACGCAGCCTCCGCTTCGCTGCATGCTCTTTGGTTTAGTTATTTTCCTTTTACAAGAACATCGCAACAGCAGCACTAGCAGCACTCAGTCGTCTTCACTGCTGTCGACCCAGGAACTGCCATCACATCGCCGGTCTATGTTCAGCCTTTCCTCTCTTTGACGTCCCCCCACCCCAGTAACAGCCTCAGTACTTGCACTTCGTCATCTGCCCTCTCTAGGAGCCAAATCCGGGTTTACAGCGTCGAATTTCCACAGTTTCGAACCCACCCACTGTAGAGACCACCTTATCAGAAACCGTTTCATTGCAGGCATTTCTTTCAGGCAGGGCTGGAAGGGGCCAGAGGCCTTCACAGATATCCGTTTGCAGAAGACATGAGACCTAGAACAAGCTGTTTTTTAATGGCATACAGTGATCCAATACTGCAAGAGTTGACTAGGATTATCATCCCCACCACCCCCCCCAACCTGCTCCGTGCAGGTTCGCCGTCTCCTTGATCTTAGAGGCACAGAGAATTTAAAGCCTTCTGGGTGAAGGAGCCAAAATACCGCTAGAGCCAGAGCTTTGGAGAAGGTCACAAAATCTGCTCAGCGCTCGGTGACGCGTCCCGTCCACCCACCGCTGTCGGTGTTGGCCGGGGGGAGGAGGCAGGAGATGGACCTCGCTTTGCAGCCTCATCCTCCCCAAATAATCCCTCTCCAAATGAGCTGGAAAACACACTTTTTCTGACACCCTTGCCCTGCTGAAGAGAAGCTTTTTTTTTTTTTTTTTTTTTTTTTTAACAAAATGCTACAACCCCTGTGCCCTTCCCAAGTGCTGTGTTGCAAAAGTTTTCTATTTCTTTTTTTCCTCTCCCTTCCTCTTCAAAAACCTCATCCTGGGGATTTATCTACCGCTCGGCTCGTCTGTGCCCCACGGCCCGCTCCAGCAGCGCTGGCCCCCAGCATCACCCGGCCGGGGCAGGGCTGGCCGGGGGCGCAGCGGCAGCCCAGGGGCTCGGGGTCGGCCGCCCGCAGCGCCGGGACGGTGGCTCAGTTCGCAGCAGGCTGGGCCAGCGCCGAGGGCTAGCGCGGCTTTGGCAACGCATCCACTAACGCTCGACCTTCTGCTGCAGCCCGCCTTGGCGAGCGCTGGCCCAGACAGATCTTTGCTTTCCCCCAGCTGCGTTTCTCCTTATAAGAGAGGAAGGGAATTTATTTCCCCATAGAAGAGCAGGGGGGAAGGGGAGGAGTCCTAGCTCACTTTCGATCCGAGTCTTAAGCTTTTAGAATAAGGTGCAAAATAAAGGTCTTAAAAAGAAAAGAAAAAAAAAAAGAAAAAAATCAAAACAAAAAAAAGTGTCTGAGGTTTGAAATTTTTTTTTGTTTAAAGCAGCCTGTTCCTTTTTTTTTTTTTTTTTTTCTCCTTTTTCTTTTTTTAAATAAACTCCGCTGTGCAAAACTGTGCATTTTCTTTGGTATCCATTTAGGTAGTTTTAACATAGTACTTTTTCTACGTATATATATATTTTATTTCTTTTAGACAGAGAATTAAATTCTCCCCCCAAAAATCATAATTTTGCTGGAGGCTACTGATTGGCCTGATATTACATAATGCCCCTTATGTAATTGGAAAGAGAGAAATTGATTCTAGCTATCAAACTACTGGCCTCAAAAGGAGTTTAGAATTTCTGGCAACGTCGGCCTCTCTGAAGTGAACACGAGCTTTTCAACCCAAAAAAGTTCAACACTGACTTTTTTTTTTTTTTTTTTAAATTACACAAGAGAAAATAAAAACTACACTGCAACAAAAATAACCATTTGTGTTCATGTAGTTAGCAGCAGCTTTTTAAAAAATAATTATAATAATAATAATAAGGCAGATTCTTGCCTTTGTTATGCCATTAAAAACATTCTTGTTCCCTAGAGAGAAGCATTCTGGAAAAAGTTGAAAAAAAAAATAATAATAACCCAACCAAAGCTTGCCTGCAAGTTCAAGTTTTGTAAAAAAATATATACATAATTTATTCTACAACATATGTGCCTTCTGTTCATACTTAGACATGTTTAGTGCTTTGTGTTTAGAGTTCATTTTCTGTCGTCCCTCCTCTGAGGACAGCCCTAAAACCAGCCTGGGTTTCTCAGGTCTGCTTGCCTTCACACCGCTTTTCAACAGTACCGTTGTCTGAAAACTGCTCTGGGCCAACTTCTCAGGTCAACGTGCCTTTGACCGATAGATTGATATTTTTTTTTTTTTCTTTCCTTTCAACCAAAAGAGAGAGGAAGAGTTTGTCAGTCATATTTCCGACTCCCGCCGTAGCGGCCGTGGTTCTAGAGGCACCCCTGCTTGGTTGTGGTGGTCCATGTCCGGGTGGGTGTCTGTGCTCATGCTCTCAGGCACCCCAGTATCAATCTCGTCCTCCTCTTTGCTGGTGAGGGCCACTTCGTTCTCGTAGCAAAAGGAGTTTGCGTTAGAGAGAATGTATTTCTTTTCCGCTAAGTCTCTGGCACTACAGATGGGTGTGTTGGGCACTTCGTATGTTTTGTGGAACCTCGAGTAGTCCACTTTGTAGTAGTTTTTCTCTTCAAAGAGTACGGGCTCGTAGCGGTGGCCCCAGAGGATTTCATTTGCCAGATATGAGCTACGGCACTGGGTAGTCATGGCAGTAGCTTCCACCATGCCCTCTAGTATTACTACAATTTCAAAGTCAGCATTGTCCATGTCTTGTTTGCTCAAGTCATACAAAGGACTGTCTTCATCTATTTCGTGTACTATTGTAATGGGAGAGACCAGGAATATGCGGTCTATCCCGCTGTCAAAGCCTACATTGATGTCTATTTGATCCAAGGGGATGTACTCCCCTTCCGACGTGATCCTGGATTTGAGGAGCTGGGCTCGCACGTGTGCCTCCACCAAGTGGCTCTTCCTCAGGTTTCCAACACGCCACATCAGGCACAGTTTTCCATCTCTCATGGCCACCACAGCATTGTGGCTGAAGACTAGAGTTTCGTTTCTCTTTTTTGGCTTAGCCATCTTTGCCATGACAGCACCAATGATGAAGGCATCAATGATGCAGCCGACTATAGACTGGAAAACCACCATGAAAACTGCGATGGGGCACTCGTCTGTGACGCACCTGAAGCCATAGCCGATCGTGGTCTGGGTCTCAATGGAGAACAGAAAGGCTGCGGTGAAGCTGCTCACTTGAGAGACACAAGGTTTGTTATTTTCTTGATTCTCCAGATCCCCATGCAACAATGCAATCAACCAAAACACACAGCCAAAAAAAAGCCAGGAGAGGATGAAAGTCAGGCAGAAGATAACTAGCATCCACCTCCAGCGGATGTCCACGCAAGTGGTGAAGATGTCTGCCAGGTATCGCTGTCCCTTCTCACCCACGTTAATAAACTGGACGTTGCAGTGGCCATCTTTTTTGACAAAGCGGCTCCTGCATTGCTGTCTGGTATGTACCTTGCTCTTTCCATTCCCAAAGCCGTTGGCAACGGCCATGGTTGCCAGCTTCATGCCGTCCTCTTCCGAAGACACGATGCTGTAGCGGTTGGTTCGCACGCTGCCCATCACTACTGCTGTGGACTGAGGTGCTTCTGCTTTAGAAAACAGTCTAAGTTTCTGCAAAACCCTTTGGAGAAACAGTTTTGAAAGTTCTAGAGGAACACACACACACAGAAAAACTGGGGAGAGGCTGGAGTCCCCAAAAGCCCTTGGATCAACCAAGGACAGTCTTCCGGCATGCAGAGTTAGCTTAACAAGTAACCGTCATAGAGAGGGCATGGTCTGCAAGAGAAAGAGAAATGTCGTATTAGAGCTTGGAGGAAAAGGATAAGGAATCCAACCTGCAAGAATCAAGCGAAACGACTCCTGTGGACCTGCAGGAAGTTTCCTTATTCTCAACGACAGCATTTTCTGGAATGCACAAGTTCTCCGAGCGCAGTTGTGTATTGGCAGAAGTGACGTCATTACTACAGAGAGGGCATCGCTCCTCCTGAGTGAGAGCACTGAAGCGATCCCGTCACGCAAGTCTCGAAGCAATATTCACTTTCAAGCTGGACATGCAAAGTATCTACGATTTACAACCGTGCTGTCTGTTTATTTGGAAACAAACAATTAGCTTTAGCATCCATCTGTTCAAACATAAATACGGAAGCGGTTTTTAGTGACACACAATGTCTCTCCTGTACTGTTTTACCTATGACAAACAAGGGAGCATGCAAAAGGGAAGACGGCGTGTACTGAGAAAAGCAATAAACTTGGAAAATGCAAATGTCAGTGATTTCCATGAAATTACATTGCATATATTTTTTTTTTTAATTAAGCTAAAAAAAGGACTTGTATTCTCTGCAAATGGCAGGAATAAAGGCTGCAGTAGCTCCTCTTTAACTCCATAAACTCCTTGGGATCTGTGCAGTTCTTACACTCATGTTAGGCTTAAGTTGTACAAAGCAAACTAAACCTTGTAACGACCCTCATCCGCTCCTGCTAATGCAACTAGCAAAAGGCTACGATGGATTAGGACCGGCCGGGCACCTTCTTGACACCTGTGGTGGCAAGTACCAGCACCTTCCCCTCGGGAGCCCAAGGTTCCATCTCCAAGGGGCAACGGTTCCGAGTGTCCCGTGGGTCTTAAATGTCAGCAATTAAGACTCAGCAGAGAAGCTACAAAACCTTCTTCCTGAGGGCAGAAGCCACCAAACTTGTTTCAGGGAGGTCTGGCTTAGACCCAGGTTTAGCTTTTAACAAGTGCATCATCCATTAAGTCATGCACTGTATATCAGGAAATGTAATTGAAATACTGCAGAGGAGGAGAGATGCATTAATGCAACTGCTCCATCCACACATGCGCCCCGTGGAGGAAATAAAACTAAAAGCGAGCGATGAGGACTGTCTGCTGTCCGTTTGTCACAGGAGAGGAGTACCGTTTGCAGTAGGGGGGGATTAAATCAAAGTGCTCTTCGTAAATCAGCATTATCAAAACTCATCCGAGTTTGTCCAAAACGCAACAAATCTGCAGCTGCCAAGGAGCAGGACCTCTGCCCATGAAGCAGCTTCGGTCCTCTGCGGCTCTTCCTCCGGTGCGTATCTGACAACAGCCGTAGATAAGAGTTTATCTCCTTTCCCAAAAGCAGCCCCTAAAGCCCTGCAGAGGTGTTCCAAAAACTTGAGGGATTTCAAACAGTTTCTCAGCCCTCCCACATCCTTCAACCGCATCGCAAGGGCTTTAGATCAGCAAACACTTGTTAGGAAAAGAGCAGGTGACAAAGAGAAAACAACATCGTGCTCGCAGTCGCAGGCAGGCTAGTTTTCCCTCTAGGATCTCTTCAGGGTTTACTTTTACCTTCTCTTTTTTCCTCACTCCTGTTTGTTGTGCAAGAATGCGTCCCAACGCCTACTTGCCGAGATTAGTCATCTGTGACTTCAGCGGCGTACAAGACATTTTGGCAGCTTTTGATAGGTTCAGTAATGCCCGGCTTTGAGTACGGCTCTCAGCAACGTAGGCTTACGGGACGGTATAGCTGCCCTCTTACTTATCGTATCTTACTGACTATATCTTGCCTATACTGTGTAAGGATTCACTTTTCTCCCCCCCACACACCTTTTTAATCATGGGGTTTCTAATTCCTGTCAGGATATCATTCTCAAAAATACAAAGGCATTCTTTTCATGTTGACTTAAATTCTTTTGGGGGGCTGAAAAATACTTTCACTAGAAACCTGAACACGGCGGGGGGGAGGGAAGTAAAAATAGTTAATACATTTCACACAAAAAACTTCTTGAAAAACCATTGCATTCGTCTGCAAATTGATCACTTTTATAAACCACATCCTGCAATCACAATCATGTTCAACTTCCACATTCAAAGTCTGTGTTGCTCCAAGCTGATGGAAATACACAGCCTAGGAAACACTTCATTTTGAAGTCTTTCTTTTTTTTTTTCCCTCCATTGTCTCTTGGATTCTAGAGGAAAACTTGTGGTAGAGGGAAAGATAAGCTGTAAAGTCTCAAGTGTCTGAATATGCAGCTCCCCCCACAAAAGTCTTGACCCGAGGACATTTGTTTGAATTCCACAAATCACTGAAATCCTAACGCCAGCTTCCTGCGGCGAGCTGGCCGCATTTAGACGTTTGGGACGCGAATGAGGTGTTGTAGGTGTCATATCCCTGTTCTGAATGGCTCAGCACCTTCTACCGACCGCACCTTGCACGGCCTTGCACGTTTGCGCTGCCCTTGGGAGTGATGCTCCACCAATTTGGCCCTAACGATCCTTAAACTCGGAGGGGTGCCTGGGGGCACCCTCTGCTACCTGTAGTTTATACAACAAAGCTCCGGCGTGCTCCACCGCAGCACAGTTGTCTTTTTTTTTTTTTTTTTTTTTTTTTTTTACAGCACAAACTCACAAATTGCCTCGCTTCCTTGCGAGTGCTTGGAGTGGGGAGGATGGCGGGATGGGAGCACGGCCAGCGCACCGCAGCGGGGCCGATCTTGCTCCCACTCATGGCATACACCCGGTAGATCCGCTGATCACACACCTGATCGGGGTTCACCCTGACCTTCACAATGGCTTTCAGGAAAGGTGTCCCCCCCCCCCCCCCCCCCCCAAATCTCAGAAACAATCAAACCAAGCATGAAAAGCTAACGGTACTTCTTATTTTGCTAATCCACCTGCTGCTCAAAGGCAAAACCAAGTTCACTGCCCCCCACCCCACCCCATTATCAGCTGTTGGTGGCCCCGAAGATGCCAAGCTAGCGTGGGACCAGCCCTGCCATCCTCAGCAGACAAAAGAAGCCACCCCAGAACCCACCCACCAACCCAAATCTTTGTATAATTGGGCCCAAGGCGCTGCAGCCAGCCACACACACACACAGAGCTGTAAATTCAATCATCGCTAGGTGTGTTGTTATTAATTCAGGCTGCCTTTCCTCCTGGAAGAGAGCACAAGACTAGAGCAATGCAGCTTGTAATTACCAGCACTGGAACCGACGCAGCGTTACCGGGAAGGAATGAGATGGGATGGGAGAGCCCCGGGCTTGCTCTGCTGCGAGGGGATGCTCGGAGGAGCAGAGAAAACCGGGGCTGTGCTGCATGTGCAGCATTTCTGAAGCACCGTTTGCGGAAACGCCGCGACGAGGAGCTCAAACCCTCGCTTTCCCTTCAGCAAGCATCCCCCTCAAGACCTCCCCCCAAGGAAAGACGTTCACATCGCACGCCTAAACTCCACAAGGAGCAGCCCGAAGGGAATTTGCGCAGAAGGTTTAGTACTGAGCAAAAACTCTGAAGTGCAAAAAGAGCAGAGGGGTAGAGAGAGGAGCACTAATGAGTGCTCGGAGCAGTTATTCCCAGGCTGATGCCAGGCAGCCCTGCGGAGCGAGCCGGGCACATGTTGCTAAGAGAGCACCAGCTCTACCTTAGCCAAGCGCCTTCCCCTGCTGCCCTCGATAAACAGAACACAGCAGCTACTCGCACCAGCGAAGCCCGTTCCCACAGTCCCCGTTCCCTGGGGCACGGCCGATGGGCACAGCCACCCCTGTAAACCTTCCTCCAGACCCCTGCGTTTTACTTAGAAGTTATTCCCCAGGGCTCCTCCGTTGCTTTGGGTAGGATTCAAGTTACACAGAACAACGAGGTGCCTTCCGGAGAAGGATTTGTCCTTTGCGATCAGTGGGTGAGGGGGAAAAAAAGGAACTATAAAAAAGAAAAAGAGCAGATGATGCAGAGACATGGGTGCGAAGAAATAGGAGAAAGGAAAGGACAAGTGGCGTTTGCATCTGCTGTCCTGCAAAGGAGGCGAGTTCAGGGTATTTCTAGCTGATGACAAAATAACTACAAGTGAAACAGTCATCACCAGGGGGTGTACTTGATGCACCGGCTGCGGGGATGGAAAAGCAAACAAGTGTAAAGGTAAGGCTGCAACCCAGAAACAAGTGCGGGCTGCCCGCGGGGTGGGAAGGCGGCAGCAGGCAGGGAGCGGGCGGAGGTGTGGGGTCCTGGCACAGCCCAGGCCACCGGCACGGCCGGGAAGGTGACAAAGCGGCGACTGAACCCCTGCAAATAAATCTGTCATTTCTTATCAGTATTTTTTTTTTCCTTTAACTGTCATGAACTAAGTTGGAACAACACAGTCTCTTCGCAGGCTCCCCAGCTGCAATGGTTTGTTTGGGGGTTTTGGTTTTTTTTTTTTTCCTCCTTTCTTCCTATTTTTTGGCAGGGTGATGAAAACTACAGGCAATCCCCTGTTTCCATAATGGCAATGAATGAAGCCGCAGGTTCATTTCACGCCCCTCTAAAGCGTTTCGGACGCTCCTTTCAAAACCACGCATCTGATCTCTTAAGGCTCGATCCTTTTGACCTCTCTCTTGTACAGGAAACAACAGGCGAGAAGAATGGGAAGGGATGGAGCGGTGCTACTTCTGCGACACGGAGTTGTCATGCAAACTTCCAGCCCTTCCCCAGAATAAAATATCTCGGGGGGGGGGGCGGGGGGGGGGAGGAGGATGAGGGAAGCAGCTGGTGCATGGAAAGTTATGAACATAAACAGATGCTGCAAGCAGATGCTCGAGTGTTCCCAGCATACCTATCTAATTATTTTAGGCACTGAGAATAGCTCGGGGATGGGGCAGGAGAAATGCAGGAGTTCCCCCTCCGAAGGGCTATGCCGGAGCGTGCGAGCCGTTCACCGCCAAGGAAAAGCTTTATCCCGGGAATTCCGCGGCCCGGGGCGCGCGCCCAGCCAGCTCCCGGCGCATCGCCCCCGCCCCCGGCAAGCGGGGTGGCCCCGGGGGGCGACCGGGCGGGCGCTCTGGGCGAGGTGCGGGAAGAAGGCGCTGCTTACCTGCCGGCGGCCTTGGAGGAGGTGCTTAGGGAGAAAAGGGGGGGACGCTCCAGCAGCCGGGGGACGCCGCACGCCAATCCCAGGGTGCCCGCCGGCCGCCGCCGCAGCGCTCGCAACTGAGCCACTCAATGAGCCGCTGCCCCTTTTTGCGGGCGGCCATGTGATGCCTAATAGCGGCTCCGCCGTCCCCGCCCCCCCGCCGCCCCGCACCAATGGCAGGCGGGAGGCCGGGCCCAGCCCCGCCGGGCCCAGCCGGGCCGAGCCGAGCGGAGTCGGGCCGAGCCGAGCCGTGCCAGGCCGGGCCGAGCCGAGCCGAGCGGAGTCGGGCCGGGCCGAGCCGTGCCAGGCCGGGCCGAGCCGAGCCGAGCGGAGTCGGGCCGAGCCGAGCCGTGCCAGGCCGGGCCGAGCCGAGCCGAGCGGAGTCGGGCCGAGCCGAGCCGTGCCAGGCCGGGCCGAGCCGAGCCGAGCCGAGCGGAGTCGGGCCGAGCCGAGCCGTGCCAGGCCGGGCCGAGCCGAGCCGAGCGGAGTCGGGCCGGGCCGAGCCCAGCCGAGCCGAGCCCAGCCCAGCCGAGCCGAGCCGGGCCGAGCCGAGCTGGGCCGAGCCGAGCCAAGCCCAGCCGAGCCGGGCCGAGCCCAGCCGAGCCCAGCCGAGCCGAGCGAAGCCGAGCGGAGCCGGGCCGAGCCGGGCCGAGCCGAGCGGAGCCGAGCCGGGCCGAGCCGAGCCCAGCCGAGCCGAGCGGAGTCGGGCCGAGCCGAGCCCAGCCGAGCCGAGCCGGGCCGTGCCGAGCCCAGCCGAGCCGAGCCGAGCCGGGCCGAGCCGAGCCCAGCCGAGCCCAGCCGAGCCGAGCCGAGCCGAGCCGAGCCCAGCCGAGCCCAGCCGAGCCGGGCCCAGCCGAGCCGGGCCGAGCCGCCGCGGCCGGCCGGGGGAGGCGGGGGCCCGGGGAAGCCGCGGTGCCCCGGGAGCACGGGGGTGGCCGCAGCCCCTCGGCTCTTGCGGGGGAGGCAGCAGCCGGGCCCCCCCGCCCGCTCCCCGGGCCCCGCTCCGCTTGCGCCCCGCGGCACCCCGCACCTGCCGCGGGCGGCCCGGGTGTCCCCCCCCGCCCCGGGGGGGCTTTTGCGAGGCTCCACGGGGAGCCGGGGCGGCTCCCGGGGGGATCGGTGTGCCCGCTCGCTCCAGCTTGCCTGTCCCGGGCGAGCGTCCCGGGCCCCGTGCCGTACGGCAAAATCCCCGAGAGAAGCAGCGTTCCCTTCGTTCCCTTCTTTATTCCAGTGGCGGGGAACGCTAAGATGCAGGGAACCTCATCACCAGCACCCGACCCTAACACGCACTGGAAGCAGGTCAAGCATCCCTCAGCGCAGCTATTAAACTTCACATCCGTCTCTTTTCGCTGCGATCGAACGCCCCTTCCAAAGCAAGAGCTTTGATCCCTGAGCTAAGGTCTTTTGGAGCAAGGCTGGAAGCAAGAGAAGCATTTGCCTGGCTGCAGCGTGCAGGATCCGTTTCTTTGTTTCATAGATCACCTGTGGCAGCTCGATCCGCGGGCCGGCTGGCCCTTGTTGAAATACGCAGAAATCAAAATGATTTTTAATAGCTTGTCCTCCCTACAGTGGACGTGGCCTAAGACAAAGAAAACAAGGATGAAATGTCTGGCCGGGAGCCTTGCAGGAACAAAAACAGCCTTGTAAGCACCCCCTGAAGTTTGCCAAACTCCGGCTCTGATGGACAGTGCAGGGGTGTTCGTTTCCGAGGCAGGTGTCCGCTGCTGCAACGCTCTCCCGCCGCCCTCGGAAAGCCGAGTTCCCGAGTGCTAACAGCTGAAATGCACAGGGAGCCCTGCGTGCCGCGCTGGAAAGAGAAGAGCGAGGGTGACCACCGAGGGTGACCGCCAGGCGCGACGGTCGCAGACCGCACAAGGCTTTAGAAATCGGCGCGAACACCTTGAATGGCACCCCGGGCGGCAGCGGTAGCCCCTGCGGCACCCAGCAAACGGGTGCTGGGGATGCTTGTGGGGCGAGGCAGCGTTAAGCACCAGTCAGGTCGTCTGCCTGGAGCTGCCGAGGGGTAGACTGGTCCAAGCGGGTCGGCCACTCTCCTCCGGGGAGCTTCCTTGCAACGTCCAGGACAGGCTCTAAATACAATTCCCTACTTTCCACAGCAGCGCCAGTGCCCGCAGTCACCCGTAGTTGCTCAAGCTCTCCTCCTCCTCCTCATTTGTTTCATAAGTTTACAACTCTGACATTAGCGGTCTTTAAATACTCGGTGAAGATGCTGTGCCCAAATGCTTCCTCATGGAGTAAAGGCTTTAGAAACACATTCCTCATATAGTTGCTGAACAATTTCCACTGACTGCCGTTACTGTCACTTACAGTATTCGCCGAGTTCCCCATACTCCGAATGAGGAAGCACCGCATTGTTGCAGCAACAAATACAATGGCCAAATGCAGCCCGTTTTAAAAGTCCCCAGTGTTATGTGTGCAGGGTACGCAAAATGTACATGATGGGGAGAGGGGAAGAAAAGACAAGCGCTTGTGTATATTGAGCAATCTGGCATGTTGGGCAATCGTATTGTTTATTAGTTATTCTTGAGTGATTCTCTTCATTTTTAAGTGGAAGAAAAGTCCTATAACACAGGTAAGTTTCTTACGAATGACGAATCTGGGAAAAAAAATCTATAAGAGGGCATGACTGCGATTATTTTCTTCATTCAGTAAGACGAAGAGCATCAAACGCACAGGATTTGAAAGCCATAGGCACAAATACTACACAGTTCAAGTACCTGTATCAGAGAAAAAAAGATCCCTCATTCCTCTGAGTGTATGTGTGCTTCCTACGAACAGCTAAAATAGCAACAATTTGACCCACCTTGAAGAAGGATGTGCCTATCCATACATAAGTGATAAAAGTAGAGCTGTGATCCACTATTGCTAAGAGATGCTCTGCTGCAAATACACGCAGTTTGCTGGGGGGTGGGTTCAACAAATCTCTGCACGATATCCACAAGATATTACAGATTACAGCCTGACCTTGTAGACTCTTACTCAGCCTTTACTCATGCAAACCAACTGATAAAGACTACAGACCTACTAGACCCAGAGATCCCCGGTCCGCCAGTATGAGTAAGGCTTATTCACAGCAGTACAGACTTGCAGGTCAAGCCATTTAGCATTTCATCCCGAAGAAGGGGAGAGCATATACATCATGACTATTTTACAGCTTTTTGAAAGGAAGAACAGCTCTGCCCAGAAAGCTCTTCTTAGAATGAAATATCGATTCTAATCTATTATACAGATAATGAGCACCATAACAAAGCCGTCTCTCGTCTGCATGGGCTTCAGCAAGAGAAGCACTTCCAAAGCCCCCAAACAGGGAAGTTGAAGTTACAAGAAAAGTTTCTAAAAAACCTTTTCCTGTTGCGACAAGCCAGGACAAAGAGGTTGAGTGACAGCTGAAAACTTAACCCTCAAGAGTGAGCGAGGGTTTGTTTTCCTTCTCTCAGTGAATGGTTTTCTAATTTGAGGTAGTCCAGCTACAGAAGTCTCTTACTGCCTCACTACAGAGCCTCCTGACTGAAATAGTAGAAGAGCTACGTGAAATGGTCACAGTCTGAGGAGTTTTCAAAACAAGATCCACTACCTGCAGAAGAAACGGTATCAAGGGATTAAGAAGGGCTCTGGGAAGGCAGAACATTCATATTTCATCCCAGCGTAGGAGGTGTAAGAAAAGGAGCCAGGAAGAAAGCAGGATGCTTTGTCTTAGACAAATTTCAGCCAGGCCATATCAGTGAAAGAAGGAGCTTTTTCTCCCCACATTTTCTGTTTTCCGGCATCATTCTCACCTTTGCCCATCACAGCCACCTCAGTCTTGCAGAGATCTGCAGATGCCCTGTGGAAGCAAATTTTGAGAGTTGTATTGCAGGCAGAGTCCTTGCCAGCTGGGACCAGAGGCTTTAGCCCCTGCCTTACGGCACGGGAGATGTTATTAAATTGCTTTTTCTGTCTTGGCGGTGAAATGACCTAATTATCAGATTGCATTAGTCTTCATCTCTTAAAGTGGCCAAATCTGCTTTGGTTCTCAAGGATTTTATTGCCAGCTGAAAATAGCTTAATTGTATTGTACTTGCAAAGAAAACATGGTCTGGTAGAATCAAAGCAGTTGGTTTCCACAAGATGAGAAGAAGTGCCATAAATAACGCGTTGGGCTTTTTTTTTTTTTTTGGTCTCACCATTTCCATGCATGTAAACTGGCATAATTTATCCTTTCTTCTCTAACCATTAAGTCAACTGGAAAAAATTCATCAGGAAAAGGTGGTTTCCCCATTCACAGTAAACCCCTGGGGTTTAGACATTAACTGGATCTTTATAGGTCTAATGCTGCGATCTCCAAGGAAAAATGAAGCCACACTGGTAATAGAAGGAATGGGTAAATCCAATGAAAATTCCACAGAGAGATGGTTACATGTTCGACAAGACTTGAGAGAGCAAATAAATATTTTTTGTACTTTGCAAGCAAATAGGATATACAGATGTGCAGCCAGTGACGCAGTTATATTGGATAATAATGTGTTTGTTCGTAGAAGGGGTGAGATATGACATAGGAAATTGAATTGGTTTATATATCTGAGAGCAGTGGAACTCGCACACCATTCACATTTTTTTCTCTCTTTCTTTCCCAGGTGCTTTGTGTCCACAATCTTTGCTTAAGATTTCAGGCTGTCTTAGTCTTATTCTAAAGTCAAATCACCATCCAGTGACTATATTTCGAAAAAACCTAAGTGTATACTTTCAGTCTTTGCTACTGCAGATGGTGGATGTGGGGAGCAAGGTGAAGAAATCTTGACATAATGAATTACAAACAGTAATCCATAGCTAACGGTAACCGTATATAACTAGCAAGCCAACAGCAACCCAAGAAGTTGTGCCAAAGAAAACTTAGTTCCAATGCTATATTCCATGTGGCTCGATGCTCAATAAATTAAGATGCCTAAGTTAAAGGATCTTTAATTTCCAGCTAAGCATTCAGACCCAACAAAATACGATAAATTCCTGTTGGTAAAGAGTGAGCTCTCTCCGCTCTCAACACATGCTTATCTCTGCAGGGTCAAAGGCCTAAAAATGATTAGGAAATGTTAATCTGTTATTTAATGTACACCTTGCACATTCTTTACTTTCTGGAAGCCTTGCTGTAGCAAACCAGTTGTATTACCATTTAGTGAGCTGTCTTCACAATTTAGGATTGTGGATAATCTTTCAGAAATGCAATAAACTTAAGGTACATCTGGCATTGTTTCTGACATGGAAATAGTCTATTTTTTTTCTTGTCCAGCCATCAGGCAGCTGTGGCAATTTGTCCTCAAAGGCGGCAGTGGGGAATGTATGTTTGGATTAATGAGAAGGACATTAGCATAAGTGATAAAACTGACCAAGAAATTGCATATTAATAAGGCTAATATTTTCCTATTAATCTCAAAGTTATCTAATGATCTTCCACAGTTCCCATTCTTTGGATGTCTCAAGGGAAAGGGAGTTAATGGTTAATAAAACTTGCCCGAGTGGTGAGAACATGCCCATGGAGCTGACATAGGGAACTTGACAATTCCTGGAAGGAAAAGGGTTAAGAGCCAGCAACTTACACACACAAAACTGTGTGACTACACTTTCATTCTCTTCCTCACAGCTTCAGTTGCTAGCGTTACTGGCCTGCCAGGTTTTCTAAAATCACGATAGGCTCAAGCTCAGCTGAACAGAACAGGGTAAGAATATCTTTGTATTTCTCTGGCTTGCAAACTTTTGATTATGCAAATACTGTATGTAAGTAGGAGGGCTCTCAAGGGAGTAGATATTCAATGAGTACCCCACTGTGGGCTGTCGCTAGTCAAGTCACCGACTTGCTCAAAAGCCCACGTGGTGCTCAGCCAACTTTCAAACTTCCATCTGCAGAGTCCACCGGGCTCAGGGACAGTGGCTGGGGCCCTCCCCTGCGGGCAGGAACGAAACCTCAGCCTCCTTCCTTGGGGGTTATCAGAGTCTGATGAGTTGATCCTTATAAATGGCTGTTAGCCAAGGTGTGAGGGTGGGGAGAGCTGCAAGGGGTAAAGATGTGTTTCTGGTCTGCTTCTCTGCCCCTGCAGCATCTTACCACCAACCTTCCTGGCACAGCAGTGTTCTGGTTAGCAAAAACCAGCAGTAACCTACCTTCTGGTGTTCTGTGCAGGATGAGGAAGGGGTAATGATTACGGAGCCGTGTTTCTTCTAATTTCACCATGGCTGCAAAAGGAGGGATGAAGCAGAGATCTGCTTTGGCCTTTGTCACGGCGTGTGTACCACCATAGGCGGAGATGTGGAAAATTTCCAGTGGGAAGGGGAGTGGCAAGAAGAATAAAAAGTCGGTTGCAATAGAAAGAGCTAGAAACCTTTCGTCTTTTCTAAGCAAAATTAATGCAAAGTACATGCCTTTTCTGCAGCTCTCCTTCTGACCCACTTGTATTACACAACTTGGTTCTCCAAAGTGATTCGAGTTGGGCAGCTTCACTTTCTCAGGTGATGTTTGACATTTCCTGAGAGAAAGGTGATGTGAAATATGTGGGTACGTGATGAAACCTGCTTCCAACAGGAGAACGCTATACCCAGAAGTGTCTCGGGGAACCTCTGTTAAAACCCTACACGGTTTTCCTGCATTGCAATGTGCATATTGCGTTTCTGCTGATGATCTAGTGTCACTGTATTTTATTACCTATCGGCATATCCACAGCAGTGAAAACTGCTTTTATAAACTCAGAAGCATCTGATTTGTGTTAACACCGCATAAACTACTGCTCTCCTTACTTTCTCACACTTTTTATTTTAGTATATTAGCTTAGATGCAAATGTCCTCAGTGTTTTCTATCAGTTCGTACCAGAATTTGCCTGGAGTCCATGACCACAACGTAAATGACAATATCAGAGTTTATTTTCTCTCCTGGAAAGCAAATAACCTTTGCTAAAAACAGAGAGTTACATCATTGGCCATTGTGGAAGGAAAAACACAGCAGAAAACAAGCTGAAGTTTCCTGAGGAGCCAGCGCTCTGCCTATTTACATCAAACGTGAACTTCCATCTTGATGGCAGTGGTGCAGCCCACTCCCTGACAGGAGACCGGGTGATCGTACGTGTGTTTGTGCTGGCCGTTTCAAAGCACCGTCAGCTCTGATTGAACGCAGCAATTCCTGTACCGGGTCTGCAGGTGCACCAAAGAGGGTCCTTGAGCTGCTGGAGCTGATGTAGAGCTGCCCCACCTTGACTGGGAGAGCCTGGGGACCTTTCGTAGCCATCACAGCATCTCTTCTCCCCCGCGCCTGCGCTTCTCCGCTCAGGAAGCCAAGCTGAGCAAGGAGAGCCTGGCCGGGAGACACGCCGTCCGGGCAATCAGAGGAGTAGATCGCTGGCACAAAATGGCAGTTCAGCCCCGCTCATAACTCCTGTGTGGCTGGGAAGGAGTTTGACAAATTAAATTAGCTGGCACCTTTCTAAATTTCCCTCAAAACTAAAATTGAACAGATGAGTAAAACCAAACCGAGCTCAAATTGTTGGTTAAACTTCCTGATATTGTTTTTGACTGATTATTTGGACCAGCCCTCCAAGGCTCACCCACTAAAACACCTCTGTCATTTGAAAAATCTTTCGTCAGAGAGGAAATAATCTTCAGCAAGTAAATGCCACAGCTTCCTTTCTTCTGCTATCGTGATCCTGTGCTGCTTATTTGCTTTTCTGATGCCATTTTGTGCCTCCAGGCTAAATTCTGCCTTTCATTTATGCAGAGGCGTAGGGGAAGAAGGATTCCTCACCCACCCTTGGGCATCCTGCATTAAAATTTGGGCCAACCTGCACGTCCTGTGCTCTGTTTTGACCTGACCGAGGTGGATAGACAGAGGGAAAGGATGGCGCAGAAGGAGGCTCTCCCCTGTTTTGCACTAGGAAATGTTGCACCTCAGAAGGCACGAGCCATGCGTTTCTTTGTAATCTCTCTAATACTTCAAAAGTTGGCTTTGATCCTCTGATACTATTTGAGCTAATGCCCAGACCCTATTAAGCAACCTTGTGACAGAGACCGGAGGGGAAAGGATTGTGCCATTTCCCATCAAGTATTAAAAAAACAAGTATGGAAAGTCGTGAAATGTCAAAGCTGCTGCAGTTCATGGTGACTGTGAGTCCTGGGGACATCATGGCCCGCCAGTGGCATCGCAGGTCCCGGGACCCCGGAGGTTTCTCTGGGCTGTGCTTGTTCTTTGCACAGGCGAATGGGTGCTGCGGAGAACAGGTTGCCTGGGAGGGGGCAGGGCTCACTGCCGGTCCCTTCCCTGCCTGCAGACTGGGCTGGCACAAGGGAGCATTTTCTGCAGTTTGTTGTTGGCATAAAGTGATTTGCAGAAACATGCTGCCGGTACGTAGCTCACGAAGAAGGCAGGCTGATTACAAGAAGTCCACATTCCCCCTCGGATGCCTCAGACCAGAAAACCACCTTTATTCAGAGCAGCGCTTCAATATATATTTCACTTCAATCTAGGCGCACACTTCACTTGGGAGCCAAACGCCTACCGAGGCCATCGATAACGTGCTCAGGGAACATTCAGCACCCGAGTTCTGACTATCTTGATTTGACAAAGGCCAGAGATCACATGTAGAGGCAATCAGTGGCAAAGAGTAAAGAGTGAGAGAGCAAGCGAGAGAGACAAAGAGCTAAAGAGAATGACCAGAGGCTCGTCATGTCGCTTGTTGCAGTACTGGAAGGTGCTTGTGCTCTCTCTGACAGCAAAGGTGACACAAAAACCCTCTGCAGAACAGACCAGAGCAGAGCACAGCGGGCTGGCTTTTGTTCACCTTTCCTGATGGGGTGACTCCAGTGCTTAGGATCAAACGCCAACAATGCCAGTCATTTCTGGGTCTTTTGTTAAAAACAAAACAAACCAAACCAAACAATCCTCCAAGTTTACAGACGTTAGAAATCACCAACCAGCTCATCTTTCCTTAATCACCATCTGTGATGCTGGTCACCAGAACCACCAGCGAAGCCAGGATGGGTGCGCAATTAGGGTAGGCATATTTGAAAGCAGAAGTGAACGCTGCAGAGAGGTGTTTGCTTTGCGTTATTCACACTTTTCAAGCTCTGGCAAATTGCTTTTCCTCTGACTGTACTTCACTGTAATTTTTTCAAGCTGAACTGGTTTGCATAGAATAAAAGTCTGTTCTGAATCTTCATTAGAAATGCCGATTGACTTTGAATCTTTTTGGAAGGTCCAGAAAGAAATAGACGACTTTCAAGCATCTTTGTGCTTTTGGTGTCTGGAAGTGGCTTCTCTCACAGGAGAGAAAAGCAGCAGATCTGTTTTGAGTAATTTAATCTGTATAAGGTAATTTACTACAAGGCAACACTTCAGTACTCAGCGCTTTCATTTTCCAGCACACAAGTGTCCTTGACCTCACTCTTCTCTAGCCTCACTTGTGTTTCGGCTAACTCTTGTAAGAAGAAGCCTCCCTAAGGAGCAAATCTACGAGTCCAAGTCATGACTTCCTTTGCTCAGAAGAGGACCCAGAAGACTGTATCAGCTGTACGTACCTCCTCCCTTATTTGGTTAGGCTGTTCCAGCGCTTTCATCATCTCAAGTAAAATTAGCGCTACAGTAATTACCCTGGGCCAAATATGCAGCTGGTGAAAGTGCACATATTTCAGAGGGATGAAACCTGAGATGGAATTGGCAGGCACCGTCCCCTTTTATTAAGGCTAACGTAAGGAAAGTGATGGGAACTATTTCAGTCCCACATCCACCCGTGCAGACTACACTCAGATGCGACGCTTCCGCTCTGCTGTGATTTTCCCTGCTAGAGCTTCGCACCCAACTTCTTGAGGATTGCTAATGCCAGCATAAGGTTTTCCAAATCATGCCTCCAAATCGTTGGTACTGACCATGTCAAAGGAGGTCTGTGGTTTTCGGTCTTCTGTACTATCAGCCATAGGTTTGCTGGAGGGTGCTGGGAAACGGCTTGTGGCTGGCTGGTGGCGTGTAAAGGTGTGCAGGGTTGATGTTTGGTGTGATTGTGAAGAACTACATTTGATGGCTTTACCTGGTACTTCTCCAAAAAGAAGGATAAAATGGGAGGAAAGAGAAAGAAGACCCCACGAGGCAAAGCGTTATGGGCCCTCCAACAGCGTGGCTGCCAACTCCGGAGTAGCACTCGGCTGTACCCTCTCAAATGAAACAAGTGACAAAAACAAAAAGATTTTTTGCCTGTGGAAAAAGCAATCACTGAAAAGAAGAGGTTTTAATCAGCATATATGGTGAGTAATTCCAAGAACTGCAATAAAGTACTTACCAAATTTGGTTTCCCGACTCACATCCTACCAAAGGTCACTCTGGAAACTGTCCCATTGAAATTGGTGGGGTCATATTTACTTAACATGAGTAAGGCTCTTGACCTGGGTGGGCAAGGAAGGTTTCCACTTGGGTACACTCACCAGGGTCTTTTTTGATTTCCACTTGGAGGTCTGAAATGAGACCCACCTATTTGTGCGTAATTCCTCTTTTTCATGGGCCATTTAGGGCATGGCTGCACAATGAAGTATTTATCAGTCAAAATTTGAAAATTTGCAACACACCCAAAAGGCGACTCTACCAGGACGGTGCGCTAGAGATACCGAACATGGACGTTTCACCGAGCCACAGTACAGAGCAGTGGTATTGGGGAGGCTTGGGGACTCTCTCCTCTCTACCGCTGTTTTGTACAACGGTCACAGACAGGCCGTCAGCTCATTTTGGCACCTGGACTGAGCAGAAATCGTGCGGAATGAACACGAGACCGCAGACAGTTCCTCCCCCTGTCACGCAAGTCTCAGAGACACCCCGTGATCCGAGACGGGGAAACGCAAGGAACAAACGCGATGCCCAGTAGTCGCAGCAGACCAGCTGCCTGACAGTTGTGGAGCTTCCTACACACACCGCTGCGAAGGAGAGCCTGAAGAAAGGATGTGAAGAAGGCTGATGATATAGATGGTTCAGCAGATGTTTAATTGGAGCTACTCCCATGCGTGAGAGAACGCACGAAGCTGTTCAATGGAAAATGTGCGTTCAGTGGTGGACATGGCACTGAAGAGGAGATAATTATTAAGGCATTTCGATTTTGGAGCCCTTCTGTGTGTAGCTTTACATAATAAACGTTAGCGTTGCCTTTCTACACGCACACACGCGCCCCGGTCCAAACAAACAAGCAGCTTTTTGCTTCTTGTCACTGATACCTCTTGAAGTAAGTACCTTTGGTCACAAATAGATCATTGCCCTATTTGAAAAGTTCCTGGTGGAGTGTGGCCAGTTTTGACTGGCTATATATACCTAAGCTGGCAAACGGAGCAACCTCTCAGCTTTTGCTTCTATATATAAAGGGGAATGATATAGAATAAATCAGCTGGAGGGAGCACATGTCAAATCAGGTTTTATACCCAAATAATTTGCTCTCCGAGTTTGATTTATTCTGCTGAGCCTGAGAAGGCAGCTAGAGGAAGCCCTAACCCTCCGGTCCCAAGTTTGCCCAGGATGGTCAGGCAATCCCAGGAATTCGCTGACAGCAGGTTCCGCCTGTGCCGGGGTGCTAACACCGCCTTCCCTCGCGCGGTGCGGGACCGGCGGGGGGCAGCGCGCCGTGCCTCCCGCATCGCTGCCGCCGCGCAACGCCGCGGAGCCCCCGCAGCTCCGCAGGGAGGAACGGGGCCGGGGGGCTGGGGGGGGTCGCTGCACTTCCCGGCGTTTTGCGCCGAACAGATGCTCTTGGGAAGCCCCCCCCCTCCGCGCCCTGCGCGTGCCAGCCGGCCGAGCCCCCCCCGCCCCCCCCGGGCCCGGCCGAGCCCCCCGGGCCGAGCGGGGAAGGGGCCGGGGGGGCCCCGCCGCAGCGCGGGGGGGGGGGCGGCCGCGCCGCCGGTCGCCACCAGGTGGCGCCCAAGTGCCCGCGGCGGCGCGGCCCCGGCGGGGGGGGCGGGAGCGGGAGCGGGAGCGGGGGAAGCAGCGGGGCCGGGGCGGGAGCGGCGTTGGGACGGGGGGAGCGGGAGCGGGGCGGGGCGGGGCGGGAGCGGGGGAAGCAGCGGGGCCGGGGCGGGAGCGGCGTTGGGACGGGGGGAGCGGGAGCGGGGCGGGGCGGGGCGGGAGCGGGGGAAGCAGCGGGGCCGGGGCGGGAGCGGCGTTGGGACGGGGGGAGCGGGAGCAGCGGGGCGGGGCGGGAGCGGGGGGAGCGGGGCCGGGAGGGAGCGGGGCCGGGGGGGAGCAGCGGGGACCGGGACGGGGGGAGCGGGGGGACCGGGGCAGCGGGGCCGGGGCGGGAGCAGCGGGGCCGGGGCGGGGGGAACGGGGCCGGGGCGGGAGCAGCGGGGCCGGGGAGGGAGCAGCGGGGCCGGGAGGGAGCGGGGGGACCGGGGCAGCGGGGCCGGGAGGGAGCAGCGGGGCCGGGCGGGAGCGGGGCCGGGCGGGAGCGGGGTCGGGAGGGAGCAGCGGGGCCGGGCGGGAGCGGGAGTGGGGGGAGCGGGGCCGGGGAGGGAGCGGGGTCGGGCGGGAGCGGGGCCGGGGCAGCGCGGCGGCTGGCGGTCGCAGTGCGAGCCAGGCGGGGATGCCCAGTGCCTGGAGGACGTCGAATTATAGGATCACGATTTAGCTTGGAAAAGACCTTTAAGATCACCGAGCCCACCCGTTAAGCTAACACGGCCAAATCCACCGCTAAACCGTGTCCCCCTCGGAGGAGTTACGGGAGAGAAAATTGCCCTCAATTGCTCTTTTGTTTCTCTCCTGTGGATGCACGGAGAGATTTTAGCCTGGCCTGCAAACGGGTGGCTTTCGCTAGTATTTTGTTGACGTCGTTGAATTTTTCTTAGGCATTAAAAGATCAGACTTGTTTGTAAGGAAATCTTAAATTGGCGAAGGACTTTGAGAGGACGAATGATGCTGATGGACCTAGGCAGAATAATGTGAAGTGGTTCTTTAAAAAATAATACAAGAAAAATTTGTGAAGAAAAAACTCAGGGTAGCTGATGTTTTCTATCCCCCAAAATCACCTGGGCAGGAGTCTGAAAACCTCTCTCTCAATAATGCTGTCAGTGTCTTTCCTAGAGTAATGGCAGTCCTATTACTAGCGGCTGAGTTTAGAAGCTTCTCGATATGGTTTGTCTTGAAATGCGGTCACTACCCTTGGTTAGAGCTAGAGGTACGCACAAAATTTTTGGTAGTTCATGTGGTCGAAGCGAGTGGAAATAGACTTGCCCTTCATGGATGTTTTTACACTAACAAAGCAGCAGCTGTTCTGTCTTGTAAGCAGAAACTTTTACCTGAAGGCCCGCTGCTGTTTGTGCGAGGCTGAGAGCATCTGAGGATGGGTTTGTGCCGGGCCGGAGGGGTACAGGACTTCGGGGACACATCTGGGTCCTGGACATCCTTGGGTGTTTCTGACAGTCCGAGGTAACTTTGTATTGTGGAGCACGAAGCAAATATCGACTGACAGGTGGTAATATCACAGCTTCAAAAATTCCTAGCTTTCTAGGGAGCAACATGAGCCCAAAATGAAATTACCTGACTTCATCCTGGTTTTGCCTGATGTTTATCCGATTCCCCCATCACCTCCTCAGCCATGGGGACTGACCCCAAGAACAAATTCTGGACGTAGCTCCTGTGTTGTGATTTTAAGCCCCACGAAAACATCGATCCACATTTTCCAGCCCAGACTAAAACTCAACTGCTCCTTGTTTCATTCTTGTTTCATTTCTGTCGTACTTCCTCTTGTCTGCTTGGGAGTGAATTTGTTGTCAGATGCCTCCCTAAATGGGCCTCTTAGGCCCACCACAGAAACACCAACTCTTTCTGTTTGCAGGTTCCCCGCTCAAACCCAGCAAAGATTTAAGAGCTAAAAAAAGCTCACAAGTGATTTTTTCTTCCCACACACACACTTCTGATCCCCTGAAAGGTACCTGTTATTTCCTGAAGTGAGTGTAACTGTGTGGCCGTAGTGCTTCAAGCTAGGCAGGCAGCTAAGTCAGACCTCCTGCACAGTGTGTAAGAAACAAGGGATAAACAAAGGGGTATTATGTCCCACATCTGAAAATCAACTTCACAGAAAATATGCACTAAATGATACATGATAATGGGGGAGGAAATGCCAGCTGCCTTAATGAACGGTGGTAGGCAAATCTGGAAAAATAAATTATATAATAATCTCTTATTATGTTCCCTTTGACACAAACTAATCTTGACCCAGAACAATAGTGCTACTTTCCAAGAGAAAATAACCAAGATGCAGCCATAATCATGATACGGGAGTCCAATGAGAAGTGGTTTGTGTTTTCTCTTTGTTGTTAAAATTTTGCTTCATCTGGTAAATTTTGTGGAAAAGACGGGAACAGGGTGAGCAACTTCCAGCTGAGGCAGAAAGCAATGCCAGTTGCTGCTTCTTGGGGGCTGGGAAGAAGCTGCTGAACTTCAGCCCACGCCGTATTGGCTTTCCGAAGACCCGAGGAGCACATGCAATGCTCTGGAAGAGCAGGAGGGTACTTGGGCTTCACTTCAGGTCCCACCTCACTGAACGGCCCAGAATGCAGCCAGACACTTACTTTTGGACTGGTGGGCACTTCTGTCCATTCAGTAGGGCTGACTCAAGGGTTAGGTGTGCGTTTCTGCTGTGAGGATGCACGTGTTATTACTTCTGTTGGGTTTCTGAGAGGTTTGCTTGCTTTTGCCTTGCTCGGCTCTGCAATGGGGATGAATAAAAAAAACCCAAGCGAATGGGAATCCTTGGGAAACATCCTCATTTGGAAAGAGCAGATGGGTGAGGAAGGCCTTATGAGGAGTGGCTGAGGGAACTGGAGTTGTTTAGTCTGGAGAAGAGGAGGCTGAGGGGAGACCTTATCGCTCTCTACAGCTGCCTGAAAGGAGGGTGTAGCAAGGTGGGTGTTGGGCTCTTCTCCCATGTAGTTAGCAATAGGACAAGAGGAAATGGGCTCAAGCTGTGCCAGGGGAGGTTTAGTTTGGATATTAGGAAAAATTTCTTCACGGAAAGAGTAGTCAAGCATTGGAACAGGCTGCCCAGAGAGGTGGTGGAGTCACCATCCCTGGAAGTGTTCAAAAAACGGGTAGATGTGGCACTCTGGGACACGGTTTAGTGGGCATGGTGGTGTTGGGTTGATGATTGGACTGATGATCTTAGAGGGCCTTTCCAATCTTAATGATTCCTAGTTTTTACTTTTGTTATAAATGATCCAGCCACCAAGCCAGGAGGTGTGGGGTTGCTACTCTCCCCTTAACTGGTTTAGTGGTGGACTTGGTAATGTTAGGTTAATGGTTGGACTGGATGATCTTAAAGGTCTTTTCCAACCTAAACGATTCTATGATTCTATGATTCTAAGATTCTCCCTCCTACTCACCTGAAGCTGCTGTACACCAGTGTACTGCAAGAGTCTTTCCTAGGTCTTCTTCTAGGCAAGGAGGGTGTAAGAACTGGCTCTACCAAGAGCGCAGTCAGGCCCCACCTAAATGATAAGTTCTGGAGGGAGTCTGCACATTTTGCGTGCTCGTGTATCTCTTCTACACCTCTGGCCATTCCTATCTTACCCACCTGGCACTATCAAGGATCCTTCCTCAGGTGCAGAGGCTGCAGGTTAAGTACGCAAGCTCTGGATGCCGCTGCCATGCAGAAGTGTGCGCGCGTACGTCTGTGAGCAGGGCTTTCTTTGGCTCCTTCCTCCAAACAAATGGAGTTCATGCTAAGAAGCTTCCACGGAATGTATTTATAACTTTGTGGGTTTGCTTGAGACTTGGCATCTTTTAAAGTCAAAAGACTACTCTTCACCTGATAAATCTTTCCGTGACCTCTTAGGGCATAAGATACGGAAGCTTAAAACTGTGGCTGGAGGGAAGAAAAGTAAAATGTGCTCTCACAAGGTGTGTGGTAGAGGCATGTTCTTTATTTCTGTGCCTTTATTCATAAAAACGCAATGCATGCTTTCCTATACCTTATTATACATAGTTTTTAGACTGTGATAAATGAAATTAAAATATCAAACAGAGAAACCCAGGAAAAGCCAGACTGGTTGAGACCAGTGGTTCAACCAGTATCCTGTCTCCAGCACTGGCTGGTATCAGATGCTGTAGATAAAAGTAGAAGAAACTGTATAGTAGCCTGTTATGAATTAACATGCCCAGGAGAGAAGTTTCTTCCTGACCCTCGTCAGTTAGTGGTTGACTTACATGCCAAAGCATACATTACTATACATGCTCACGTATTTATATCTATCTATACCAAGAAGCATGTGACAAAAGGCTAAATCAGACTCCTGGTACTTTCACTTACAGGAAAGTCATTCCAAGGAAAGAATTTTCTTCACCACAAGCGGCTCACACGGTACATAACTGCGAGAGGGAAAGGCAGCTTAATAGAGATTCGCAGCTTAATCAGGGAAACTACTTTTACAGACAGCACCTGCAATATGCACCTTTTGAAAGTATTTTGGAGATTTCAATTACATATCTCAGTAGTATCTCATCTTTCTGAGTAGCTTTACCTATGTAATTAAGAAAATGCTCACACGTCTGTAAGCACTTGTAAAGTGACCAGTTAAGCAGATTTCACGTTAGACATTCCCTTTTTCTGAAAATCACAGGATGACAGAAAAACAGGCTTGGAAAGATCAAGGCAAGGTTGACCATTCTGTATGACTCCTGACAGACGTTTCCTCCAACAGGCTCCCGAAAGCCACCACCACAGAGATTACACACCCCACAGATCTGTCAGTGCTTCACCTTCTTTACAACAGTGTTTCCTAATTAACTTCAATCGCTTTGGCTTGGGTTTAAGACCATGTTTTCCTGTCCTACCCACCAGGATAATCTGTACAGGCAACAGATTATCCTTCTCTCTTGAATTGCAATTTGTGTATTTGAGAACTGTGTCTTTGTTTCCTAACCTGTTTTTGGACTGAAACACCTTCAGTTACTTCCCTACTTCCTCACTGACATGTTTTCTAGATCTCCGGATTCTCTTCAAGTTGTTCCATGTCTTCCCCAAAGTGCGGTGCCCAACATCGAATAAAGCAACCCGGCCAAGAGCTTTCAAAGGCAGAGGAGCGTGGAAGGATTACTTCACATGTTTTGAAGGTTAATATTCTATTTTATACAATCCGGACGGTCTTTTTTCCAACAGCACATAAGTACTGAGACCCTTAGACATTTTCCTACATTCCTTTCCATTTTTTCAGACTATTTCCCCAATGCCTGCCAGTGCTCAAATCCAGCATACAATAAGATGTTTTCTACTGCAGTTATAGATGGATGCTGCTGATGATTCAGCATATAAAACAGGCTAATTAATGAGCTTTGGAATAACCACCTCCGCCCAGGCTTGTTAATGTGCTTGGTTTTACCTAAAGGGATCACATATATATCCAAAGACAAGTGCTAGCAAAAGAGAAATGCAAGATACATTAAAGTAATGCAGCTACACTACTATATGGAATACATTTCAGGAAAAAAGGTTCAGCATGCTAATTTTCTGCATTAAATATGATGAGCTCATAAAAACTTTTAATTAGTCAGGATGACGTGAATGACTCGTCAGAGCTAATTTTAGCAGCCTAAAGTTAGCCAGCATTTCCACAACAGCCATCTCATCTCCTTTAACAATAAATGGAGAGGGATGAACATTTCCAGGATAAACACATCCTATCGCCTTCAGCTCCCTAAAAAGCCAGAGTAAGATGGGATGAACTCACCTGCGAAGACAGAAGAACAGTTCCAGTAACCACAGAGAGCCTCGAACAGTAGGCAAACAATTTCTTGATGGCCGAGGTCAGGTGAGATAAATCCCATTTTAGGCAACCACAAATTCAGAGATAATTATTTTTACGCTAGCATGATAATTAAACACAATGCAAATTAGCCATAATCATCAGGGGAAAAAAGCATGATGAGCTATTGCTTATTGAATAATTACAGAGATGTGCAGAGCATGGAACTTCCTTGTCACAGACAACTTCAAAACATTAACATTTTCCAGTTTTCTACATTGAGCTGACAGCTGAGGATGTTGAATTTCTCTGTGAAGGATCATTTTACACAGTCATTTCAGATGAATAAAAGCATTTCGTTTTGACAAAATCACACTGTTGGATCTCCAGATTGATCTTTGTCTTTTTAAAGAGGCATAATATACTAAAAAGAAGAACAAGGCTGACATTCTGAAATGAAAGACGTTCTGTTTTAAAATATTGCACGGCTCACTCTAAAAAAACATGATCTCCTCTCCAAGGCTCAACCTGATTTTGCTGATTTTTATTTCAAACCCGAGGTCTCGTTTTGATTCCTGATCAGCGCACATGAGCCAGTTTGGCCAGCCCTCCTAGCCGTCAGAGCCACGTAACAGAACCTTCACGCAGCCCCAAGCCAGCTGACATACCGCATACCTCGAGCTGCTGAGGGAGTGGCACTGCTGGGAATGGCTCACAACAAGGAAATGAGAAAAGCTCCTCCAGGATCCCACTGTGGATCCCACAGGGCTAGGCAGGGTGTGAGCAGGTTTCCAACGCTACCCAGTAATACTGGGTTCAGTTTTTCTTGCCAGTTTGCTCCTTCCTACAAAGAACAGCCCCATAGATTCACCAGCGTAACCCCAGGATGGGGGCTTCATTTGAACCACTGGAGAGGTGCAACCGTAACCAAAGCACAGTCGTTTGTTGTGGTGATGGGGGAGCTTCAGAGCCTCCTAGAGGGACTGGGAACCAGCCTTCCAAATAAATTAGGCAGCTTTGAAAAATCTGACCTAGAGGGCACGCTACATTGTTTTTGTTCCCTGCCTAGATCATTATCTATCTCTGGGTACGTCCAACATTGGTCCCTGCAGGGTAATAAAGTTTACAATAAGTTTGCTCAAGTACAGTAGCTGTCTAGTCAACCCAAATGTAAGCTGTTTTCCTGTGCCAATGCTAATCTGTTACTGATACCCACGCTAAGCAGTATGAAGCTCCTTCTAGCAGCTCAGCAATGTATTACAATGTGGGCATGCTGTCAGCGAGGTTTATAATATAAATACTTGTGCATATGAGTTCATTGTTTATATTCTAAAAGCTATGCTGGGAGAATTTGTTGGAAGTGATTTTAATTGCAGTAAAAAGCTAGATTTGGGACTCTATTGATAACCTAGTTAAGGTCACAGCTGCTTTCTGGTAAGAAACTTCTCCAGAAGACTGATTGACAGCTGTCACTGGGTCTTCTGGATCTTCACAACTGGTGATGAGAGCAACTGCACTAAATGACTTTTGGTTAGTACTAAATGACTTGCTCTCCAGTGCTGCCATCTCTGCTTCTTTTTCCCGTCTCTTCTCAATTAGGTTCCATTCTCGCTCCTTCCGATCCAGTTGCATGGCACTGCAGTGAGGAGCATAAACTTCTGTGGTTTCTTCAAACTGTAAGCAATCCACCTTATAGTATTTTTTCTTTACATGTAAGACGTCATTAAACCTGTGGCCCCAAAGAATCTCTCTGGGGACATACGAGCTTCTTGACTGATGTGAAGTTCCTGTTGAATCACCCGTGTAGACAAACGTGACCAAGATTTCAAAGTTGTCCTTGGCCAGAGCTTTCCGGTCTAGACCATACAAGGGGCTCTCACTATCAATTTCATGTACGACCGTCACTGGTGTAACAAGTATGATCTGGTCATTTAGCAACTTCAGGTCCTTGTATTCCATCGTCATTCTCCCCTCCTTGTCTTCCTTGTAGCGCAGAAGCTGAGCTCGTACGGAGCCCTCAACCATGTGATTTGGCCGGAAATCACCAATGCGCCACATGAGGCAAAATTTATCATCCCTTAAGCCTACTACAGCATAGTAGCTAAAACGAATGGTTTGAGCTCTTTTTCGAGCTGTGGCCATTTTAGCCAAGGCTGCTCCGATTATGAAGGTGTCAATAACGCAGCTTAATACTGACTGTAGGATAACCATGAGGATTGCAACAGAGCACTCTTCAGTAACACAGCGGTAACCATAACCGATGGTCGTTTGGGTTTCAAGGGAGAATAGGAATGCTCCTGTGAAGCTATGGACATTTGCAACACAGGGGGTTATTTCTTCATCATTTAATAAATCTCCATGTTGGATTGCTATCAGCCAGAAGACTAGTCCAAAGAACAACCATGAAAGAACATAGGACAATGAGAATATCACAAACATATGGCGCCACTTGATGTCCACCAGTGTGGTAAATATGTCCACTACGTAGCTCTCCCATTCGCCAAAGATGTGTTTGAAGTACACATTGCAGCTGCCATCCTTGTGGAGAAATCGCTTCTGCAATCTTTTCATCCCCATTTCAGGGCTTTCTTGACAAGCACCTTGGTAGCTGATCTTACTTCCCTGTACATTTACAGGCCTATAGCAACCACTCTGTTCAGGCATCTTTCTCATATCTGCCTCGGGGCATCAGTTTACGGAACACGCTTGTGGTCCCACGGGCTCTTTGTTTTCTTTGTTCATTGGAAATCTACAAAATAAAATAAAAAGGTTATTTTTGGTTTAATTTCCTATGCCAGAACTCTGTAACACCAAATCTAAATACATTCACTCTGTAGCCATCATGAGCAATTTTCTGAAGAGTACAGACTCTGACATTCATTACACAATATAGCTCAAAAACTTAGGCCTGGAAATATGAGGCAGCTAGAAATTCAACCAGTTAGAAATGTCTATATCAATTCTAAAATTTGGTACGTAGATGAAAACAGAGATCAAAACCCTTTGTGGTGACCCCACTGTGAGTATCTCTTCTAATGTTCTGGTGAAGTAACATTCAAATCAGGATGGGCTCTCATAAACAGTCACAGGAATGGCATGAACCCTCTTAAAGTTAGCCAAATATCTGAGGTAGTTAATTATTTCTTTGTTGCATGTTTGTTTGTTTTCCTCCATCAGAAGAACTGCCTAGGAAAACACCCTCATTTAGACATACGACTTCAGTAGCATGGGCAGGCAAGTTCAGCGCTAATGTGTTTTAACCAGAAAATGTATGAACCACACAATCATTCATCATTATTTGTGTTTAAGTATTGCCCAGAAAAACCTGGTCATGGAATTGAACTTCACTGGGTTAGAGCTACACAGACATATTTGTTCAATTTGTAGAAAAGTATTTACATTTCAAATGAAAAAGAAACCTCTCTGAGGTCCTGGAAACCCTCACAAATCATTCCTTAAAACAAACAAAAAAAAGTCCGACTGCCAAAAAGTATTTACATTTTTATTAATGAGTTTGAAACAAACATGCAGTATGTTAATAAAATTTGTGGATGACACAAATTTAGGAAGTGATGTGAATTAGGAGATTCCTCTGTCAGATCAGAGAAAAATGGATGTCTTTGCAGATTGCAACCATATGAACTTCAGCAGTACGAAGTGCTAGGCTATACGTTTAGTGACTAATAACAAGAACTTATGTTAGAAACTGAGACCTCATCAACTGGAATCCAATAAAAAAGGAAAGACTTAGCTGAAGTAATCAGTTACAGGATGCTTATGAATTACTTGTAGGATACAGCACTGAAACAGGCAAATGCCTTTTCCTGCAGGTCTCCAGCTCATTCTACCATATCCGAGCTGCTAACACACAAAACACTGACAAGTCAGAAGTGATAGGGCACACAGCTAGAACAATTCAAAATTTTTGCCAGATGTCATGCTTCTAACTGGTATTTCTGAACAAAAAAAGCTAATATTTTTGAGGAAAACCTGTCATTAGTCCTCCAAAAATTGTAAGTTTTCAGTGGAAAAATGACATTTCCCATTTTTAAGCTGGTTTCAGCTGACAAAAGTTCAGATGTAGGTTTACAATGAAGCCAATATATTCATGGAAAATGAATTTTTTAAAAAGTTTCCTAGTGGTAGTCTTTTTCCTCATCTCTTCATTCACTTTGCCTGAGTATAAATGACTGCACACACTTCAAGGCAGAAGAGAGTCAGGCCCATAGAGTGTAATATATATTGGGTGGACTAGATTAACAGACCGAGAACTCTTCTCCCATCCAAGGAACAATGACAAGCATGCATAGACACTATTCCAAAAACACTTAAAAGCCAAACATAGTTTCCATTTCTTTTTTCTTTTCTTTTTTTTTTTTTCTTTCAGTACAGAAATGAATGTGACATATGGTGTCGTAGCCTCAGAATGTGGCCTTCATTAAAAAACACAACATTAATGTTTCCAAAAATACTTCTTGGAATACAGTCTTTGGAAACATTCATATGACTTGCTTTACTCATAGCTTTAAACAAACAGTGCAGCCTAGTCTATTGAAGACTCTTGACCTAACATTTTATAAGTCATATTTAACAACAAGCAAAAACTGGAAACTGTTGGGTTATTTTTTTAAGAACCTCATAATGTGAGGTGTGAAAATGAAGCAAATTGTAATCAGGAGCCAATATAATCTTGAATAAAAAACATACTTAGGCTTATACTGGTTTTCTTATTGACTGATTCAAACTAGAGTTCCTTGAAAATACTCACAAACATCCTGGGACTCTAAAAAGGACTAAACAGTTCATGAATCAAAGACTACTGAGTTGATTCCACTCTCTGCTATTGCCATCAGCAAATCGTCATATTTCAAAAACGGTGTTTTGCTGGCACCATCTTCAGATTTTGTTGGTGCTGGCAAGAATCATGGACTGTCACACATGCAGCTATGTGGCAAAGTCCACTCTGATTTTATGGTAGCCTGTCACACACAGGAGACAACGTTGACTGTGAGGCATCTTGCATGAGGAACCCTGACTCTACTTAGGGTCTCTCCTAAGTACAGGTTGTAGTAATATATATATATATGCTCTTGGGTGTCTGTGATGGGTTTTTGACTGGTATAAAGGAAGCCATGTAGTAAGAGGCTAGATTGGATTTTGCAAAACAATCAAAAGTATGTCTATAATAAGAAAGGGAACGTGATGCAGAGCTTCCTAAACCAGAACCAAATAATCTAGCCCAGAAGCTGGACGGAGTAAAAAAGAATCAGTGCAAAGCAACACTAACAGACATATATTGCTCTCAAGATCTGAGTTAATCTTTCTCTGTCGTGTTGAAAATTGGATTGCTTGGAGCTATTTGGCATTGCACAGTGGAGACGTGCCCCAGATGACCTAAAATCCCAAAAGTGCTTGAAAGTCTTAGGAAATAGCCTCCTCAGCCACTCAAAAACATCTAAAAATGTTGCCCAGTATTTTGGATGTGCTTAAAGGTAAGCCAAATCTGAACTTTTCCAGGCTACCTCTTAAAAGTCTCTCGAGTGCAATAATAATCATGCATCATAATTAATAACTCTTTTACATTGTCTGATGTTGCTCACAACATTTAAGTCTAAAAAAGCATCCTTCAATGTTTCTGAATTATGTAAGTCTGTATTACGATCTGTATTTCATTCATGGGGACACTTTTAAACAGGCACGTGATTTTCCTATTCCAAATGAGAGGCAGTGAGGCTGTGAAGCCAGATGTTCATCGCTCACTCTACTGAGACACGCTGCCTTTTGCAGAACAGTCTGAAGACTATTATTATTACCAAATTTTAAAAGGGGGAAGACCACAAACTTACAACCAGACTTAGGAACTTAAATCTTAGAGCCATTTCAAAAGTCTTATTTTTCAAAATGGAAATACTTTACACATCCCCGAGAAAGCCATATGAATTACACTGAAGGTCCTACTACCTGGTAAAGATTAACAAAGTGGATGGGGGAGGATTTAAAAACATTCTCTACTCACTAAAGCTCATGGATCGGTTGCTGCAAATGATTCTCAGATGTTTCCAGGAAGCATTTTCACCTTCCTCTAACACGAACACACAAACCCTCGCCCTTTTTTGTCTTGCTTTTACTTTCTGTGGTCTTTTTTTTTTTTTTTTTCCTTTATTGCTGGGCATGTTTATACACATCATGAGCCTCCTCTTGCATTCTGTTCTGTTGTTCAGAAGAGGAAGTGTGCTGAAATTTGCAGTACTTTTGCTAACTGTTCTTATAAATGTATTTCCCCCCCAAATAAAAACTTATCAGAGATAAAAATGGAGCAGTGAAGCTAGGCAGGACAGCAGGAAGACAGAAATAGAGAAATCTCAAAGATTTCATTAGGCTAACCTGCAGAGGGGGTTCAGAAGTTCTTCTAAAGCATATATATATCAGACTCAGGCTTCAGAAAATCAGCATATATTCTTAATTATCTAAGCCAAGGCTAGGATCTTACTGTGTTGGGTACTGAAACATGCTCAGGGAGATACAGAACTGCTCTAGAGACCTGTGTTCATGGGGTCTGCACATTGACCCCCCCGCAAACTGGTATCTTTGAAAACTTCACCCCAATTAGATATGGGAGAAAGGTATGGAAATTCCTATATTTCAAAGGTCATAAAGCAGTGAAGTGGCAGAAATAGGAACAAACCCAACACCTACTTTTGCCCACTGAAGAGGTACCACAAAGCAAACACTAGCAGAAGCAAGCCTTTTTACCATATTTATCATCTTCATCTAGCTCCTCTTGAATAGAGCAGCTGTACCAGAAGAACTTGAACTCTTGATTTTCATCAGCTCGCTCAGAACAACAGTAACTTAAAAGCTTAAGCATCGAGTTTAGCCTTTTAAAGACTTCCACTAAATGTAATTGTCAATTTAATCTTGATATTTTGAGTTGAAGGCTCAGTGTCTTATGAGGATAATCCCTATATTGTACCTTAACCTAATACCTAACAAGTTGTTGCGACACCCATTTTATGACTATATTTTCCCATTATATAAACAAGTAGGGGTGAATTTTTGTTCAGTGACAACTTCAGTCAACAGCCTGTTTGTAAAACATTAAGCAAAACAATGTGAAGATCTTGGTTCGAGTATAATTCTGTTCTGAGATTAAATCAAAAAGAAAACATCTCAAAACCTCCAAATGAAATTGGGTACTCTCACTCTAACCCCACACACATGGAAGTGGATCTCTCTCTCTAGCATCGGTTTAGCAATCACCTCCGTTTCCTGCTTCATTTTGGAAATGGTCTGAAAGGTTTCTAGTTTTAGTCATTGTTGTGTAACCCTGGGAGATTTTCAGCTCCGAGACCAGAAATGTGACAAGTAGAAACCTTTTGAGCTGCTCTGGAATTGACTCAAATACTTGTTCCTTTTAAAAAACCGCACCACCCACAAAATCTAAATAAATCTACTATAGGACAGCATTGAGACTCTTCCTTCTATTTTTCCTTCCTTCCTTCCTTCCTTCCTTCCTTCCTTCCTTCCTTCCTTCCTTCCTTCCTTCCTTCCTTCCTTCCTTCCTTCCTTCCTTCCTTCCTTCCTTCCTTCCTTCCTTCCTTCCTTCCTTCCTTCCTTCCTTCCTTCCTTCCACTCTTCTTTGCAAAGGGATGTAACTTCTCCTAATACTTACAGCCGGTCTTTCTGCTTCTGATATGTGATCCCTAGAGCAGGGCTGGCACACGCGATTCACCGTTTGTGTATCGTATCATGCACACCACACGACGCCCCAGGAGGTGTTTGCTCGCAGTCTCCAATAGGTATGGCTCAGGACACATGAGACCCTGCTTGTAAACTGCTGCCTGCTGGGCTTGTAAGTCTGATTACCCTTAGCCCACAAGATACAACTTATCTTTATGGTGCGAAAGCTTTCACTCGCCTCCTCTGGCAGAACAAAAAAGCTTAATGGTGTTCGTAGCTTCAGAAAGTGTCTGATATTCTCTAACAGGTCAGGTCTGAGAGCCTGATGAGCACAACTTTATGTTACAAGTGGGTTTTTTTATATTTCATGTTCCTCAGCTCAGCTCAGCTCCTCACAAATAACTAAAGGGCATCTCTACAAGGGGAGGGGGAATGCAAAAACTGAACCCAGAGCCAGACCTGTAGGAAGCAAGGACGTAGGAGAGGGGTTCCCACCCCAGAGCACTTTCAGATCAGTACATGCTTTTGTGCTGACTTTACAGGAGTGGAGCACACCCCAGCCAGGAGCTTCAATCATAGAACTTTCTTATATCCATAGTAATGTCTTTGAAGCCATTGGAGCGAAGCTTTTAAATGGCTCAACTTTCCCTTTAAAATAGAAGTTTTGTTGTTCAGATCCCTTCCACTTAGATGACTGAGTGTAGCAGAGGTTGGTAGGGCTGTAGTTCACCAACCAGCAACAGGACTCCGTCAAATTTGTAACGCACAGTTCTGCAAGCACCACCTTACAAGTAACACCTTTCCTCTCCATCATTTTGTGTATATAGGTCTTTCAACAGCAGAAGAGAAGACTGCAAATACAGAAATAAGAGAAAACTTTGAATAGGCTAAGCTCAGAGCTGAAGAAAAATGATATTTCTTAGACTTCCTACTCAATACCTCCACACAGAAACAAGACCTAAAGTATCGATACAGAAGTGTTTGTTTATTAAACATTTTTAAAGATAGACATAAATAACACAGAGCAGCAGACCTTTGCAGATTTTAAAGTCATGCACTAGTGCTTGCAATCTACACTGGAACAGCTCACAGTAACAGATATATTGACATTTAATTCATCTAAGTGAAACCAGATCTCCTTAAAACAAAACAAAACAAAACAAAACAAAACAAAAAAAGAAGTTTGGACCCGTAAGTTTGAGAAGACAGACTCTTAAAGTTGCTCCTTGATGAAGGCTGGTTAACCCATTTCAGAGCTACAGGACAGGTTAAAAGTGAACCAGCCCCCTGCTTACCACTGAGAGCATTTCCCAAAATCTGTAGAAAGCTGAAAATGTCTATTTTAATTTATTCTCACTGTATGCACTGCTTGGTTTTAGCCAGGAACAAGCAGTGGAAACACTGAAATACCATGAAAAATGGAAAGTGCTGGCAACTTGAAACTCTTGATTTCAGGCCTCACTGCCATTCTTTGTCTCAGACAATTTGGCAGGGGTGAAACCTAAAACTGTTGACTCTCAGGACTCTCTTCCTCTTTTTAACCCTCAGCTCGCAGCAGCTCCTGTACCAGGGTGAGCGGACACAGCATGCACTCGACAGCACAGTGCCCGCATCAGCCTCCCCTAGGGCAGACGTGGGTGGGCACACGTGGCCCTCAGGCCAGGTGCAGCTTGTGAGCAGTCATAGAATCATAGAATCATAGAATCGTTTAGGTTGGAAAAGCCCTTTAAGATCATCCAGTCCAACCATTAACCTACACTACCAAGTCCACACTAAGCCAATCAAGGGTAGACCAGACTAAACCATGTCCCAGAGTGCCATGTCTACCGTTTTTTGAACACTTCCAGGGATGGGGACTCCACCACCTCTCTGGGCAGCCTGTTCGCAGCAGTGCTGGGGCTGAGCTGGGATGGCCCAGGGCTGCCTTGATGAGCCAATTCCCCGAGCGCAGCAGGGAAACAAAATGAACGGGAGCACCTGAGCCAACCCTCAAAGGCGACGCTGCTGCGCGTCTAGCACAGCCCACACCTGCGATGGAGCAGCTGGATCCACACAGGGCCACTGTCATCTCCTCCTGCCTGAAAATTCCTCCTTCTGGTTCTCTTCCCATGAGCTATGAGCCATTTGCATTTTGGTACTGAGCTGACAGGACCAAAGAGTCTCTATTTCTGGTCAAGCCCCTGTAGCCTCAGTTCTTAAAAATGGTATAGCTGGTACACATCCTAGACCTGAAAATGGCACGCAGACATGGAACAGCTGAAAAGATGTATTTTATATCCAGTCTTCTTCCTTTGGAAACCAGTAGCCAACTTATTCCTTTACTTCAGCAGGCAGAATCCCCTGGGCTTTAATGAAAGTTAGCTGTGAGGCAATCGAATACAAGAGTTAGCGCTAATTATCATTTCCTCCTCCCTCCTCCCATGACACACCGATGTCTGTGCCGATGCACGGTGAAGGTTAATTTCAATAGGTCTGCAGATGCGTGCAGTGGGATTTCTCCACACGTTGAACCTTATGGATTACATTCAGCCTCCAGAGGCACCGAAAAATTCCTCGAGGAACTTTTCCACCAGATCTTGCTGGCAGGGAACAGCAGAACACTTTGTTGCAGCTCTTAATAGACATGATGTAATGTAATAATGTATTCAACAATAGGTAAGTGGCAGGTCATGAACGACGATAGAATCAGATTAGATAATGCTGACCACTTTCATTTAACGGACCCAACACCCTCAGCTCTGTTATTTGCTGCAGTTCAGTGCTGTTAAGTTTCTTCTCAAAACACAACAGGTTATTAATAAAGTAGGACTTTGGGGGCGGGCAAGAGCTGATATTCTAAAAGGGTTCTTCCAGTCTCAGGGGCCGTTTCCTTTACGGCACATCGTGCAGTTCTGCTTCCTGAGGCAGAAAGCATACTCCTTTTTTTTCCTGTTTTCTGGAGTACATTGTAAACCAAATATCCAGGGAAGGGCACTGTGACATAAGAACGCGGAGTCACTGTCTTTCCAGTTGTGCTCTTTATTCAAGTACGTCTGTAGAATAAGAAAGATAAGGAGATGCAGGGCTGTACTTGTGGCACTACAGTTAGCTCCTGCAGTCCTATGTACTTCAGCGCTCCCTGGTCCTGCAGCTCTCTGGGTGCGCACACACAGCAAAAACAACTGAGAGAAGAAAAGGTTATGTGGCTTTAACCAAAGGGTTATGTGAAGATCAGAGAAACCCTTCTATTGCCTGTGCAAGTTTTAATCCTGCCAATTCAAAAGGCTGCAGCTTTGACAATGGAAAGCCTTGTGTTGGTGTCAATGGAGTTTGGATCAGATGCCTTGCTATTGTATTTCATGTAAGGAACAGAACAGAATAAAACAGAATCCCGAGTTAACAGCATGAGTGAGCTCTGTTCAACAGATGAGAGAAGTAAGATGTGAGTAGGAAGGCTGAGGATCTCTGATTTTTTTTTTCCAACCATAGCAGAAAGTTCCCTAAGATGTAGCTTGACACCAGTTATTAACTTCTAAGGGCTATCCGGGGCAGATGGGAACACTAGCAAATGTCTACTGATCTCAGCACTGGGCTACTGACCTCAGCAGGAATTCCACTATAATACCCAGAAGCTGTCTCATCCCGCCTAATAAAACATCTCAAATGCCAATTAAATCACCAAAGCCTTTACATTTTCAAGACGGTCTAACAGTGAAAATATCATTTTGCATTACTTCTTTGAGGAAATGGAAGGGACAAGGAAAAAAAAAATCAAAATAAAACATGTAAATAAAATGAATCACATCCACTATGACCTTTTTTTTTTAGGAAATACCACAAAAACCCCTGCTGTCTCAGCTTTCCGGACTGATTCCCAAATCAAAGAGGCTGAGATAAGTATTAGCTAAGGATCAAGTCAAACAATGTATCAGTGCTTTTTTTTTAGGAAAAGCACCAGAAAATTCTGTGACTGCCATTAACACATGCAGTCAGATAAACCAGGCAATCAAATACTATGCTTCAAGAAGTCAGTTTATCAATCATTACTAGGGTCAAGAATGACTATTTGCTTTTCTGAGCAGCTTTGTATGACTCCCCTTTCATTTGTGAATATAGATACAGCAGAAATCCGCCTCTGATATGCCTAAGTATGATTTTCTCTCGAGTCTGGCAGAGGGTATCATGTAGCTCCTATGACTGGAGCTGCTCAGCCAAGGCCCATAGCCCTGCATGGCATCCTGAGTTTCAGGTTCTTCATCCAAACCAAAACAGACTTCCACATTTTTCGGGCTATGTATGTCACCACTTTCTAAAAGCCTGTGAAATATATTACATGGTTTCAGAGATCAGAGGCGTGATCCAAATCCTACTGAAGTCAGCAAAGGGGTTGTCTTTGATTTCTTGTTTTGGATCAGATCTAGCTGTTGGGTTTCTTAGTATCACCGCAGGCAGTATCCATCGTTGCTCATCAGAATTGGCTTGGCTTGCTGGGATTACAGCAATACTTTCTAAGGAACAAGGGCTTTTTTAAATCTTCATTTTCTTTGGTTCACAGACTTCAGCAGAATGCTGACTTTCCATATTGCTACTTAACTCCACTGGGGTCTACAGGAAATTTGGGAATGGGATGCTTCTGTCAGAGATGACTTTCAACATCTCGTAGAGCAGATGGCTGAACCTCTGCGTATACATGCTCGTGAGCCTCAGTCTCAGCACAGCTGCATGTGATCTGGAAAGGCAGGTTACTCTGAAACTCAGTAGTTGTTTTTTCAAAACTTCTACTCAGCATGATGTTGGCCACTCTTGTTTTCAACTGTCACTGTCTTCCCAAGTTCAGCGGTCTAATTTACAGTATGTTGGTGTTTTGCAAGTCAGATAATTAAAATAATGTGGAACTGGAAAATCACGTGTGTGCGCGTCTGGACTATACATTTAAGAATTTCAATTTTAACTCAGTGTGCGGGTTGCATAACTTCCTTTTCAATGTCTTGAAGCTCTCCTACAGCTTATTCCTGATCACCCCAGTGAGTTTCTGGACACGGTGATTAGTATTTTAAAAAATATGAAGAAAAGCAGAATCTCCTCTTAAAGCTTCTCTTGTCCCCCACCTTTAAAACATCATCAGATAAGTTACTCATTCCTCTAAAGATGGGAACACTCATCCTGAATCAGAGGTGAGTTTTATACCAGTGCCCACTCTTCAATGGCAGTCCACATCAAATATTTAATGGGACAAACTTTATTCATCACTTACGACTCCATATACAAAGTTTCTCCTCTCCACTCCATTCAAAACCATGTGCAGCAGACAGATGCAGTGCTTAATTCTTATGGTCCTTTTCAATATTTGCACCAATACTAACTGTGACACCCTGATGACTCATTACCCATATCAATATCCCATTTTTTTTGATTAGTCAATCACCTGTGTATCAGTGTTTCTCAGATCTAATCCTCCTCTTTTTTATGTCTTCTCACTCTCCTGCTTCTCAGAGTTGTCTTTTGGGCATATTCTGAGTTCTCAAAGGTGTTGAGTGAAGCTTTTTTCCTTGCTGTGATCTTGCCTTACTGTGCATGTGGCATGCATTGCAACAGGTACTGAAAATGGCTTTCACAATCTGCCTCTCACAGTTTAAAAATACACCTTTTGTGATGGTAAAAACCTTAATTCTTGACCTTGTTTTATTCTTTATTTGATTTGTGTTGCCTACTAATAATATTTTTAATGTAATTTCCTAAATTTTTTCTTCATCTTTGTATCCATGTTTCAAGCACTATATGCCAAACCTGCACTTGCCAAACTGGTTTGTGAGTAAATCCCAATGACGTCTTCCATGGGGTCCCCAAGGAATGGGCCCTTCAATCATAGGCAATCAGTTTCTTCAGCTCTTGCAGGGCTTGAGAGGAATCCCAGGCCACGCATGTGGGATAAGAACAATCTAAGAGCTAAGGCATTGGGTTTAAATCTAAGAAAAACATTCATGCATATGCTTAACTATAAGCACGTAATAAGAATGAACGTAAGCCTGCTTCAAATCTTCCTGAGACTGAAGCCAGAGAGGTAAAATACTTGTTGAAGGCTTTACAACGAACCACTGGAGGAACGCAACAAACTGGTTTCTCAGTCCCGTCATAATGAACTCAATCAGCAAATCCCTCAGCTGTCTCAGGGAAAGTTAATACTTTATTTTCTGTTAAAAAATATCAAATTGTTTCCAAAAGTGACAGTGCTTATTTAAAAAAATAAAATAATAAGAAAGTGAAGGGGGGGGGAGGATAGAATTTTTGTCTTCCAGTGATTTGCTTAGAGGCTGACTATGCCTTCCTCAGTGCCCGTGGTCTGTGGCTCTATGGCTGATCTTTGTGTTGAAGACTGTCACTCAGCAGTACTACTGACTGAATGAGCTACTTATGGGAGGTTCAGCTCATTTCAAGACGTTTGTCATGAACCTGTTCAGTCAGCCGTATGTTTTTCCTGTTCTACTTCTCAAAGGCAAACACTGTGAACAAGAGAGCAGATCTTATCAAGACAATGTTAACAAAAATACATCAAATAAAAAGCTGTTGTATTACAAATGTCAACAGTCACGAAAAAAGATATCTGAACTACAGTAGGGTTGATTTTATTGCCAAAGCAATTCCCAAAGATTGTTTTGAGAAACAACTTTTCTGTTTTTCCTGATAGGTGCTATGGACCTGTGAAACAAATGTGTCTCCTGTTTATTACACATTAACTTTACAGGGGTGCTGTCATCTAAGGCAGCAGCATGCCTAAACAGAATTTCAGCCTCTGGTTTGAAATGTACTTTCACTGTCCCCTGATCCACTCCAAATTAGCTGGAAGTTAGATAAGTTTGTCAACAAAATTAAATTCAAGATTGATATGCCCAGCCTAAGTGGCAGATGCTTTATCCTATATTCTCTCTGGGTCACTTTTATTCATGTTTTCACTGAGTAAAACTGAGTAAAAGCATCACTTTCTCCTTCCACAAAGCCAGAGTTACTCAAAAGTCACACAAATCCGTAGGTGATTAATTAAACCTCACAACGCTACCAAGGCCTGACAAGCTCTGAATCACATGAGCTTGGATTGGTGGCATTCTTCCTCAGGAACATTTTGTATAGTGCTAAGCTGTATTCACTTCATACTGAAAAGGTCTTCAGGGAATGAAGTCTGTGAAAAACATAAAGCGGTGTTTCCCACAGAAAAAGCAAGCCACACCACTTGGGTGTCTTAGTCTGGGAGCAACTGCAATGCTGATTATGCTCAGGAGAGAAAGTACAGATTAAGGAGACTAAAAAGTAACCTAAAAGGTTCTGGAAGGAAGCCAGAAGTACCGTAACAAAGGGAAAGCAATCTGAAAACAATAATGTCACAAAACATCCCGCGGAAAGAAGCAAGGATGAATCTCCAGTCCATATGAATGCTAGATAGATGAAGTTATCTCCCAGCTACTGCCAGCACAAACATCATTTACGACGCTTGACAGCTGCATAGCAATTAGGAGAGGAGCTTGTGTTTACTTGTGTTTAAAGGCAGAAGGAGCGAGTGGATTCCAGCAACATTATGACGCGTGTTGATAATTATGATATTATGCCATTGATTTGGTCTTCGGGTGTTTTTCAAATCAGAACTTGAGATCTCTTTGTTCTCCTGTGTAAAACTCAGCTTTGAGGTCATTCTTCGCCTTACACACCCTTGGCTGTTTATGAACATCCTCACAAAACTCAAAGCCCATTTCCCATTGAGGAAGACAAGAAACAGGTTGTGCCATTGTCTGGCCGAATTGTTCTTCATAACTACATAATAATTCCGAAGAGCGGAATACTTACTACCTTGGAGTTTTATTGTTGTAAAAGCCTCATATCAACAATGAAAGGATATGCATAGTACCAGATATATGATTGAGGAGAATCTGCTTTTCATATTAAAGGAAAGTGAATGAGAACGACATCCATCTATTTGAAAGGAAAATTGGTAGAAGGTTCAATGGGGTACCCACCTACAATGAATGCTAAGGGACATTTCTGCTATCTTGCCACTGAAATAGATGGCTCAAGACATCTATGTGTGACAGAGGTCCCCTACTGACACCCCAAAGGATGCCAAGCCAAGTTTTTTATGCTTTTATCTTCAGGGTAGAGGGACAGACCTTGGCACCCTAACCTGACATTTCCTTAAAGCTGCAGGCAACATACTCTCCTGTCCTGATCTTATGCATTGTTACTCTGAGCTGTGGCTGCATTTTATTAGTTAAGACAGCACTCTGGGATCTTTCAGAATAAAAGGATCGTTATTGCAGAGTTGGAAAAATGTCAGCAGAAGGGATGAAATATTGCCCCATGCCCTTGCCATACTGAACAGGGAACCTTTTCTTCCAGTGTTGGTTTAGGACTTAATTCTGCAAGGTCCTGTCTGTCAGCAAATACAATCAGGTTTAAGAGCATGAATAACCATCCTAGAAATCGCTGGAAACTATTTTGTTAGTGTAAAATTAAGCAAGTGCAGAAGTTGTCCAATAGACTTGGACCAGAGTACTCAGCACCCTGCAGAAATGAGCCTTTAGTTCTTAGAACCATTTATTGTGTCCAGAACAGCCATTCATTAGGGCTTTGTGCAGAGAGGTTGAATTTCACTCACTTGGAAGATATTCTTTCTAACCCCCTGAGACACACAAACTCTTTGGTTGATTTGGAAAACAAAATGATTAATGGCATTTTACAAGTTTTTCCACTAGACAGATTTCAGTTGAAGTCTGCCACAAGCTAAAGAATTTGCAGGAATAGTGTCAATCTGATGACATAGTAGCAATAAATCCTATTGTACTGGATTACGTTTTTACCCATTAAAATGCTTTGACCTATTGTCATCCAAGTAGAACCACATTCCACTGGCTGTTCAAAAGGTTCTGATTTCACTCGTGATTGTTACCAGGGAAACTGCACCTCAATCCAAAACTCTGCCGCACCAATCATTTGACTCGATTTCAACAGACTCGTGTAGGTAAAGCAAAGCACTAATTATTTATTCCCATTGAAAAAGTCTAAATCAGATCTTTCTGAGACCTGAATAAGAAACTTATAGAAGTTGAGGGTGGCTTGGTTTTTTGCATGAGGCGCCAATTGCCTCATTTGTTTGGGGAGTAGCTAGCTGTGGCGACAAACTGCCATTAAAAGATCAATATTCTTAGTCTATCCAAAGCAAAACTGCACTAGAAATCTCACCACAGGCCGCTCCTGGAAAGAGTTGTCACTCAGTTGTGGAAAACTAAAAGGTTTTTCATTAATGGTCAAACAGCTGGTTAAGGCTTGTGAGTGTAAGTAGAAATGTTGGAATTATCCCATTGAGATTTCTGGTGGAAAGTAGGCTGTGTTTTATGGCATCTACTTTTATATGTATTAAGTGAATAGCATCTCAGTTGTTCAGATTTGTCTTCATTTGAGCTATCTTTGAGAGGAAGAATGCCAGTTAGAAAATGTACACGTTCTCCCATAGCTGCTAAGGATCAGCATTTTTTGGACAGCAAAATGGGCCATCTGGCCATGTCGGAAATCAGGTCAGTAAAGTTACTTCAGGTCCGATCACTGCCAGGATGCAGGTTTGCAAAGAAACAAAGAGGTGATGCTGGTACTGCAACACAGAATCAGTGCCCTGAAGTTGATGTACACAAAATGAGGTGCCAATTTGAAAACAGTTTGAGAGAGAACATTTTAAAAAGAACTGGAGATCCTTTGCGTTCGAGGTTGCCTCAGGAATGGAGATGCCTTTAGTTCTTATACATGGAAAATGTCCAGCTAGTTTTACTCTTTTATCCAGACGAGTCTTCATTTCACACCACCTAGTGAATCCCTGTCTTGGTTTTCCTTTGGGGTGCAGGAAAACTTGTCTGAAAAATGGTTGTTCACTGAAATTGCCTCTATTCAGTTTGTTTCCCAGACTGCTGATTTTTATCAAATGTCAGTTCTTAGATCTTCTCAGGCTAGTACTGACCTACTATCCTCTACCATGTTGACAGCAAAAAGAAACCAAAAATTCAATGCTTCCTCAGCTGAATCTTTCCACAGGAAATTAAGGGCTGAAATGCTCTCCACTCTTCCAATTCTCCAATCCAGCGTGTCACCACAAATAACATGTGCGTAGTTGAAGCATATTCTCCCCTGTCTGCACTCTCAAAACACGAATTTAACTGCTTTAAAAAGAGGAACCAGTGCTACTATCATGTCTGCAAACTACAAAAAATGAAAAGTTCCTTGTGAAAAGCAGCACAATGGCTTCTTGGGTTACAGCATCGCCTCCTGCCAGACAGGACAGACAACTAGTCTGCTTTTACAATATAAGATGAAAAGATGAAGAATCAAATCAAGCTCTTATGCCAATTTAAAAAGCAAACAGAAAAGAAATCTGAGGTTGGTTTTGTTTGTTTGGCTTGTTTGCATTTATCATATGGCATTTTAATTGCACAATAGGTTACTGGAAAGGGCTGTTCTGTTACCAAACATTCCCACCAAAAGTTCATGGTGAAAATATTAGGCAAGAAAGGTAACTAATAAAAGAAAGAAGGGCAAGGCATCAGCCAATCTAGAGAATCTTATTCACGTTGGAGAATACTGAGCAAGATGAATTAGCAGTGTCCCGTTGAAAGGCAGAAACTTTCTCAGTATGAAGTGTTTTTCAACCAATCTTTCCAAGAACTATTCAGAACCTCTTCTGGCAGAAGGGTTTCTCAAATTTCAACCTTTTTGTCTGGTAACAGTTCTTTTGCAAAAGTTTGTTTCTTTAGAAACAGTTTCCTGAACAAATGACTGATACATCAGTCCCTGCTCTTTCTGCCCTCAGAGCGACAGACAATAGAAATCTTGGTAAGAACTTGACTTGTATTTCTGACATTTCTTCCCTTCTGTTGCAGTGCTGAGTTGTTACAGTTACACTACTGAAACCCATCTAAAATACGGATTGCCTGGACATTGCCTGAATTTAGCGAGTTTGCAGCTGTTAAACTCTGATTGATCAACTGACATTTGCTAAGCAGTGCTAAACCATTTATCACCATGTATTATAATCTTGTGTTTGACAGTGCATAGATCAATTCTCTGATCTCTAGGGAGCTTGGCTGGCTTAGTAGCACCAATCTCGTTACATCAGTACATTCACCCCCCTTCAAAAGCAGTAATGAAACAAGTGCATCAGAACATTTTCCTCCATTTCAAAAATGCCCACCAGCATTGTAGAATGTGTCATGTAGATGCCCCAAGCCTTCTTTGCATTGCTTTAAATAATGTAAACAAAAGGAAACGAGAAGAGGCGAGACAAAAGTGCTATGAGGCTAGTTAGTGAAGTCTTTGTAGATCATGAAAGCTGAAGAATTTTCCTCCTTTCCCTCTTTCAGTGACTAATTTCTGTTACTGTAACTAGCAGTAGGAACCAAAACTGAAGCATTTGCTTCCTCTTCTCCGTCTCCTATGATCACTTGAAAAAGCACTTCCCTCTCCATTCTGGCTCTGGCAGGAAAGCTGATTATAATAATAGTAATAATACAAAACCCACTGTCTATAAAAGAATTTCTTTTGTATATTAAAAGCTTATAGTCTCACTCACACATATGACCATGCCCACGGGGAATGAGTCAGGGGTAATAAGAAACACCAGCTCAAAGTTCCCAGGAGACCACGCTACCAGAAGAGAGGAAGGTGATGTAATGCAAGGACATTGCAAGCTTTTTTAGAGTGACGGTCATATGGACAGACCACCTCACAGACCCCCTCTAATCTGGATCAACTCTGTCTTCTTCCCAAGCTCACAGCTCTGTTGTAGCCGCTGCCACGGGAGGAGAGATTCCATCTGAAACTACAGCACAGGCGCAAGTATTTGAGAAAGTTTAACAACAAGGAAGATGCAGTAGCCGGTATTACATAACCGAATGCCTGGCGAGGGCATTGCAACCCATGCAGTGAGCAAGGTGACGGTTGTATTGTCTTTGCCATCTTTCAACTTGTTCTGTCTGTTGGGTTAGTATTACTAGACAGGTTATCTTTAGCAGGCACACCTTGGCAGTAGGAGTGAAAACCCTGAACACACGGCAAGGAAAGGAAATCCTGTCCACCAGTTTGCTTTCTATACGACCTTCCCAGAGCCTTGGCCTACTCAGAAAGATATCACAGCATTTTCAGTACAGTTTAAAATGTTTTTTCACTGTTTAGAAACATAGAAATAGGGGTGCCTCTAAGGTGGATGAACATAATTCTTCCTTTCTTACCTTTGTCTGTGGATTTTCATGGCATACTAGGCATCAGAATCTCTCAGCAGACCCCTTACACATACACATTTCTGCACAAGTACACATTCACACAGGTCCTCAAGCACAAACACTCAGATCTAACAAAATTCTGTCCATTCTTGTATTCCAGGCCTTCACTACTAGGCCTCCTCTACTAAATCGTTTCAACAAACTGGTTGCCCAGAGCAGACGCATAAGGCAAGCTCTGGGGCAGAATGATTCTTCTGACTCACAGTCATTTCAGCCAACATTTCTCACAGTCTGTAACCTTCAATTTCCTCTGGTATGAGCTGAAAGTGCCTCTGCTGGTCTGCCCTCCTAACTCAAGAATTCATGCGGGCAGTTTTGCTGCACCTTAGCTTTGTTCCTCCTCTGGTAATGACAAGTTGGATAAACCCCACCAAAAATGGACAGGAATGGAGGAATGGAGGAACTGCCAAACTGGATGAGACCCACAGTCTGTCTAGTCTCGTATCCTGTCTCCACCAGTGGTTAATACCAAATGCTCCAGGAGAAGGTGTAAGAGCCCTGCAATAGGCAGCTTTGGAAGAATTTCCCTCCTCTAACAAGTTCTTATCCTGATCTTCAGTAATTAGAGGCTAGCTTCAGCCCTGAAATTACACAGGTTAATATCCTTCCCAAACATGTATTCATACAAGCAGTAAAGCTCTGCCTCTTTTTAATATTCAAATGAACACAAACTCTCCTTCTGCATTTCGGAGAGAGAAACTGTGTTTCCAAACAACAACTAACAAGCTGCCAGGTTACAATGCAAAACACACTTCCAGTTGAACAAGATAAACAGTTTATTCCCATACAGGTTGTTCAGTTAGCTTAAAACTCTCTAAGGTAACAGAATGTCTGTTTGCATGTACACACAGAGACAAGCATAATTAAGGAAATGAGAATCGGGCTTTACCTTACTGTCTGCCGAGATCTGAAAGAATCTCTGCTTCACTCCCTCCTTTCCTTCTCTCTGTCTCTCTCCCTCTCTCTTGCATGGCTGGACTGACAGGTTGGCAGAGCTGAGAACGACAGGTTGGGTTTGTTTTTTTAGGCACAACTCCTCCCCCTCTCAAAGAGAGAAAAAAATGCAAGACTGTTTGGGAAAAGTTCACAGAAAATCCCATCCTTTCAGCACATTAGAACTAATGGGAAATATGCTACATTTGGGAGCCCAGCAGTTTTCCAATTTTTTTTTCTCAAAAAGGCTCAAGGTCTACTTTGCAATAAGTATGAAGCAACCAGAGGATTTACACCAGGAACTACTTTGACCCCAAACCTTTCCCATTTCTCTGATTACTGATCCAACAGATAATTATAGCCCCTTTAAGGCAGCCTTGACAAGAAGATTTTTGTAAAAGTGCAAAGGGTTTTTTGCATGCAGCACAAATATCCTTGGTCCTTGGGTTTTATCCTTGCATCCCACCACTGCTACGTATAATAAAAGCCACCAGCAGATGTCCGAAGTCCTCATTTTTCCCCCAGAACCCTCTGCTGCTGCTGCTAACCTGCCTGCACTCACAGCAGAAATCAGGTTATTTTAAACTGTTCTATTCCCTCCTCTGACTTGGTTGCACAGAGACCAGCTCGCCTTCCGTCACTGTCACCTGAAACGTGACAGTAATCCCAGAGATCTGGGAGACATCTTTAGCAGGCCACACTGGCCACAAAAATGAGGTCAGTGTAAAAAGAGGCATTTGCAGTACAGAGCAATGCTATCAGTTGTGTGCTTCCCCAGGCCTTCCCAGGTGTCCCGGCTCACCTAGACAAAATTCCTGGAAGCTCCTGCTACTACAATGGTTTTTAACTCAACCCATTTAGAGCGTGTTACACACAAGATGCAGACAGCGATCCTACCCTAAACCTATCAACAGGGCCTTCAGATTAGGGCTGTGTCAAATGAACTCTGCCTGCTCCTACTCCTGTGCACCGCTGAGGCTTGTGCCTGCGCCCACCTGGCCACAGAGCTTTGCTGCTGGGGACCCGTGGGCAGAAATTTTTGTTAATAAATGCTAAGAAAGAGGAGCTAAGAGGTTGCTGGCTGGTGATGAAATAACCTTTATACTTCCACTTTCCTGCAATCTGTCAAAAGAATTGAGAGGCATGTCTCTTTTGTGCTCTAATACTTTTCCTAAGATGGCAGTTTGGGCACAAATCTGCAATTTCTATGGTCTCTTCTCTGCAGAGCAGCTTTCTCTTCCTTACCCCACTGTTTCAAGCAAACATACAGTAGACTAATGACAGTGATCTGCATAAATTTGCATCACAGACTCCTTGAATAGAATCCATATCTCTTCTGGGTCAGATTTGCAGCTGGTTTATAACAATGGAGTTTTACAGACTTCATTTACCTCCGTCACTACGGCTGGCATTACAGTATTCAGTGTGCTGATTAAGCAACAGCTCCACAAAGCCGTAAGTATTCCAAAACTTCTGGAAAAAAACAGCCAGTTTAGTTTAACATTATGGTGAACTAGATTAGAGGTGAATTCAATGGATATATCACACAAAGTAAGTATGGCATCATATACAATAACGTCCAGTTCCACCTCTTGCTAGCTAAACATCTTCAGTATTTCCTATACCAGGGGAGGGCCATGCCCATCTATTCCAGGACCGCCTTCCATTCCTCCCCAGTCTCCTGCAGAATGCATTTTCTGTCTCTTCTATCAGGCAACAGTTCTCAGTCGTGTTCAGCTCCCTACTTAAGATTTCCAGGGAGATAACACAAATGCTCAGAAATCTTTCCTGCCAGTGGAACAAGTTAACTGCATCCAGACAAAACTGGCCAAGGCCAGCACCAAAGTTCAGTGATAATGAATCATGGCTGAACGCACCAGTGCCTGCTGAGTGCCTCTATGAAGTGAGAAACTGTTCTTAAGGTTGCAGCATGGTAAGAGTCTTCATGTTTCTGCCTTAATTTCTAATACAGATGGGCTGGGGATAAGAATGTATTAGCATTAAGTGCATGCCAGTCTCAGCATTGCAGTATCAAAGGCAGATTTGCTAGCAGAGAGATCCAGCTATAGCTTGCTTTGGCACTGATATATAACAGCCTTCTTAATCCTCCCTCCTCAGCATTATGAGACTGGAGATCCAGATCCCTCTGAAGATTTGCAACTTGCAGAATCCTTAAGGAGGCAGGGTAGATCCAAGGGCGTTTATTCCTTCTGCCAACCCCGGTTACCTGCCCCAAGACCAAAGAGCTAGGAACTAAAACATTCCCAGTACAACACCCCTGCTTCACCGCTGGCGTATTGACCCCACACGGGCTGGCCGGCCTGTGGGCTCCTGGAGGAGGAGAGAAGCTGAGCAGCATTGCAGCAAGGCAGACTCTGCCAATCCCCAGCTATCGCTTCCTGCTCAGAACCAGAGCAACCCTGTGATGCAAGCCTGGAGCGTGACATGCGTTTGTGTGGCTAGGCACCCCAAGAGCTAAGGGTCCCTACAAGCCAAGAGCTGGCCCATAGTTCTTAGCAGAGTTGCTATAAGAGCTTAAAATCAGTCAATAAATGCACTTCAATTAAGCACTACAGTGAGGTCAGCTTTCTTGTTTTTCCTGTTTAACTAGCAAGTTTCAAGACAGTCTAATAATGAACCCTCAGAGCACAGCTTATTACAGCATCAGAAAGGTTGCAAAATTGCATACAACTTTGGTTTATTATACTCAATTAGTTACACTCCCTTAAAAAAAAAAAGAGGAAGGAACATGTCTCATAATGTAAGAACTCAGTCCAAAATGTCTTGATGCCAATGACAAGATTCCTGTGGCTTTCAATCAACTATGGATCGATACAACTGATGCAAATCTGGGATTTTCACGTATCGCTGCTGATGTTAGAGTAGTGTTTCCCATTGATTTTCAGTTGGATTCTGTATGCCATGCTCCCCTGTCTTGCTTTGAAAATATCTGTCTCAACGCATACAAACAGTCGTTTGTCTTTGCAAGTTTCTTGGGCAGGTATAGCTGAGAGATAGCAATCACACCAGAGTCATCTATGTATTGCAAAAGGGGAAAGGGGAAAAAAAAACCAAACAAACCACATTTCAATTCCAAGCTTTTAGTCTTTGGGAGTGTGGATCATTCAGGCAACCTTGCAGTGGTCACTGATCTACATCGATTACCTCAAACCCCAGCAACACCGTGCATAATCCAGGCTGCCTTTTTTGAACTGGCTGAGTCTGCTGGTCTAAATTTCCACCCATTCAAAGTTCAAACTCTCTTTTTACTACCTATAAACTGCAGGTGCTTAAAGTTTGATAGGGAGGTGAGAAGCCCCCTGCAGAGAAGAGCAGCGAATGAGACAAGGTATGCTGTCTTCTGTGCTTACAGATTGATGGTCCCATGAAAATCAGCATGAAAGTTCCTGCTAACTTAGAGGGTGCAGATGGCCGTCACAGACCCGCTGGCACCTCCGAGAGGACATTCAGACTGTTGGAAGCTACAGAAGGGCTCTAACCCTTTTACATGTGCTATTGCACAGGGAGAATATTTCAGTCTGGGGACTGAATAATTCACCAAGAAATCAGCTGGCCAGTGTGGAAATAATTTTAAATGAACTGAGCCCTTAGGTATTACATTAACTGGATCTCTAGGGAAGGATGTGGATTATTGCAGCTGAATAGAGCCCTTATTTATCAGATGGAAAAGGTTAATGTCATTTCCTTTCCTTTCCTCCATGGTTTTTCTTACCACATCACCATTTATGGATAGCATGAGGTGCAGACAGTGTAAGAACATGTGCTTGATTGTTTAAATGACCAGAGCTGTTACTTTAATGGGGGGGAGGGGGTAAGAAATTAAGATTTCTTCTGGTTTCCTGGGGGGAATTACAGGGCTAGGAAACATAAAACACTGAAGAAAGGAAATGGGCTTGTGGAGCACCTGGTCTTTGATTTGACATCCAAGAGTACCTAACTGAATGAGGGAATTTTTGCATTCTCATCTACTGTGTGTGCATAATAAGAACCAGAATCAAACTAATCTAATATCCTTATTTCATACTTTATAAAGAAAGAGTGTATTAAGAAAGGTCATTTTTTTTTTTTACTCCTTAATGAAGTTTAAATACAGTTAAATTAAGTTCTACTAATAAAGAGTCTATGCTTTTTTCCCATTTGCCTCTGGAGCCTCAATAGCTGTTGACCTAAAGATAAATATCAGAGCAGTTCAGCTATCTATTATATGCTTTACTAATGATGTCAACAAGGCAATTCTAATACCAGCTATGGAGACTATTTCCATGGCAATAAGACTGAGAGCAGTGAAAGCTCAGATTAAGAGAAGAAAACTCTTTTTGTGGTAAAAGACTCAAGAGACCTAAATTTATTTCCCTGTCTCTAGCACACTATATCCTTAGGTAAGCTGCTTAGGGATACCCTCCTAGTGTAGTAACAAAGATGGACCTAAACCACACTGTCTGTTGTCAAAGTTCACGAGAAGGATGATCACTTCTGACCACTTGGGAATTCAAGGATGCCAGCCAGGACCTGGCTCCCTGTATGAGTCAATGGAAAAAGAAGAATATGGCATTTGTGTTAGGCTTCTCAGTACAGCCCTTCCTTCTTCTCAGTGTCTAGAGGTATTCAGATCACTCAACATAGGTGTCATGCATATTTCTCCTTGCCGTGCCCTAGATAAAAGATGGTTTGAGCTCCTCACCACCGTCTTGTTTCCAGAGCCATCAGTAGAACTTAGCTCCATGCTAGGCCCCATGAGAAATCTGAATACAGTTGTCGATCTCTCTGACTACACAGAACTACAAGATATGAAATTGCCTCCCAGCTTCAAGGTCCAGCTGCCACCCTCCCCCTGAATCCAAGTCCCTGTTGGAGCAAAACTCAGGCATGAGTTTCCTCTCTCTACATCCCACTATCCACAGAAAGAAATCCAGACTGAAGGGATGATGAGGGTCAGGACCTCTGTGTATTTGCTGGGTGATTCAGAGGTAACCTTGCTGCCCCAGCTTCCCATCTGTGAAACCGAGTCAGTAGCATTACCTTACCGTGCAGAGGTGTCTTGAGGACAAAAAATGAATATCTGGGGGCACTGCAATGGGGATAGCTAATTCCAGCTCTGAATGAAATGAGGAGAAAGATGCCCATTGACTTAAATGGGATTTCGAATGAGCTCTTATTCATTTTACATTAGCCACCGAACAGCCATTTGAGGATAGCTGTGAATAACTATTAATACTTGTGCAGTTAAACAATCAGCATCTAAGTTATAATGGAGTAAATTAATGTATGTATCTAAGGCAACCACAATGTGACTATTGAGTTGGCTTCACGAAGGGAGTATTTGCAGAATATGAAAAGAAGTACATGTAAAAGCTGAGTGCATCTGTTCTGAGGGGGGTTTTTTGCCCATAAAGGAACAGCTTTCCTGGACAACCAAGCAGCAAGACATTATAGCAAATGGTCTTTCACGTAAAGCCAACCTTGACTTTGTTATAATTGCTATGTAAATATAATCCCACTCATCAATTAAATGCTACTTTCCTGGGCTGGAACATTATACATGTTCATTGAGATGGAATCCCTGTCAATTCAGTTTGCTAACTCAGTATTCATGTGCATTAGCCTTGGAAAAGAGAATGTGATTGCTTGAATAAATTCAGCCACTACCTTCTGCATCCCGGTATCAGTTGACACGCGTCAGTCTGACTGTAATAGGGGTTCAGAAATATGTTGCCATGGAAATCCTAAATATTCAGGTCTTGGCAGGGGAATTCAAATGGGATACCTGATAAATAGAAATAGTCAACCGCATAGCTAACCCCTTGGTCTTAAGATGTTACTGAGAATCAGGAAGTCATTTTTTTCCAAAGTACTTGAAGAAGAAAGTGTCTTAATTTTCACTAACATTTGTACTGCCAGGTCCCAGATTCCTTACTGAGTTAGGAAATCTCTCCCAGAACTTCCCATTGTAGAAGTACAGTCTCTCCAGTGGGGTTACATTATTTTTGAGCTGTCTGGATCCAGCCAGTTCCACAGGTCAGAGGGTAACTGCTAATGGTCTCTGACCACTTAGGTATCGCTACTCAGCAGTAGCCCTTGCACTCAGGATGACCTATGTTTTCCTTCCCTGTACACCACCCACATGGGGCCAGCCGGTGTCTGACCCCTTGTTTTATGGTTATTGTTCTGTGTGACTGAACATTCTTAATAATTCAGCACGGTTCTATAGCTTTGCTGTTTCCTAAGCATAGTTGCAAACTTTACAACCCAAAATACAACCCGTAAATAGATTTCCCTCTTGGGCAGAATCCAGCAGCTGTTGAACAACATAAAACATCCCCTGCAGCAGTTTAGCACAAGAAGTAATGTGTGTCATACCTAATTAAGCTGTGGGCAATTCAGGCTGGAGACCAATTCTTTGCTCTGTGTTGGTAAAGCAGCACAACAGACCATTACTGGGGGCATTAAGTACTACTGTAATATTTAAAATGTCAGTAATTGTTACTGGGGAGGAGAAATTAAGTTCCACAGAGCACAGTGAACATTCTCCATAGACACTGAGGTGCTGGAGCGTGTCCAACGAAGAGCAAGGAAGCTGCTGAAAGGTCTAGAAAACAAGTCTTATGAGGGAACTGGGGTTGTTTAACCTGGAGAAAAGGAGGCTGAGGGGAGACCTTATCGCTCTCTACAGCTGCCTGAAAGGAGGTTGTAGCAACGTGGGGGTCGGTCCCTTCTGCCAAGTAACAAGCGATAAGACAAGAGGAAATGGCCTCAAGTTGCATCAGGGGAGGTTTACATTGGATATTAGGAAAAAATTCTTCACCGAAAGGGTTGTCAAGCATTGGAAGAAGCTGCCCAGGGAAGGGGTTGAGTCCTCATCCCTGGAGGTATTTAAAAGACGTGTAGATGTGGTGCTTAGGGACATAGTTTAGTGGTGGACTTGGCAGTGCCAGGTTAATGGTTGGACTTGATGATCTTAAAGGTCTTTTCCAAGCAAAACGGTTGGTTCTGTGATTCTATAGTAAAGCCAGCTTTGGGGGACAGGACCACCCTTCTGACCAACCGTTCTTCCCCAAAGCGCTGTCAAAGCCCTTCGACAGCTCCTGCCTTGGAGGTGCGGGTTGCAAACTGACTCGAAGCCAGGGGGAGCGGCCCCGAGGGGCAGCGGGAGGGCGGGGGGGGGGGGGGTGGCGGGCGCTATCCCTTCAGCACCACGGAACCGCGCAGCCCGCAGCGGGAGGGCCGAGAGCGACCGCCAAGGGCACTCAGCAACTCCCCCGGCCTCCCTAGGGTATGAGTTACCAACTGGAAAACTCTGCCTGTTCCAGCGATTATCTCAAAGCTTCAACCTGAGAGCAACTTCCTGAAGCGGGGACCTGCCGCACGCTGCCCCGCTCATACTGAGCGGGATTATCTCATTCTTCTGCGGCGGAGCGGAAAGAAAAGAAGAAAATGCCTTTCTCTCGGTTTAGGTTTCATATGATTTTGTACTGGAAAACAAATTAACCTAAAAGGATTTTCCGAATTTGAGCTAGGAACAAAAGACAAGGTGAAGGTGTCTGAATTTTGAAAATGTGCCTAAGTCCCAGACTAGCAAATGCTTTGTCTGAATGCTGTCTTACGTTTCATCAGCGCTAAAAGAATATAAGGGAAAACGTGCTTTTTTTTTTTTTTTTTCTTTTCAGTTAACAAAAAAGAATCTCTAAAAACTATTTTCAGAAAAATATTGATTAAGCTTTCTCCTCAAAAAATGTTTCTCTACCTAGAATTACGTCAGAAGAAAACTAAGCAACCATGCAGTCTGTGGATCTGATCTGGCAATTTAGATAACAGTATCATTTGGGTTAATGAAGGTTAGAACTTCATTTTCTAAGGCATACATCTCTGCCATTCTCTTGAACATTAGTAATTTCATTTTTGGCTGAGACTGTTTCATACTCCACTATTGCAAAATAATCTGCCTACCAGCTAAATAAACTTAGTTCATCGCATGCTTGTTCATTGCTTCAAGTTGGGTCTGGAGGGAGGAAACAGCCGTCTTTAGAATTGAGCAAATGCCTGGGAATCTAATAGCCTCCTATGACTCCAAAAATATTTGGTACACTTATTTGCAGGTGAGAATTTTTCCATCAAAGACAGAGATTTTCAAGTTTCTGTTCAAAATCAGGACCTCCATTGTATCCCTGTTTTCTGTGTTATATATTTAAAACATATTCATAGCTGGCCAGAAGAAACATTGAAAAGAAATGTTTCTGCTTCTATTGAGAGAGGAAATTTCTAAACACTGGTGGAAAAGTTTGCTTACAGGACTGGATTTCTCTTCCTCCAATAGAGTTTATCATTTACATTTTGGCAACTTTCAGGCCTTTGTGCTGAACAAAGCAAAGAATTGTGCAGAGCAGATTAAGAATAAAAAAAAAAAAATCTGCATCAAGAAGGGCTGTGAAACAGGAGTAGGAAAATATTCTTCTCAGGCAAACCACTCTCACATCATCTACACATACAAGCTAAACACTTCAGATCCAACCATGCAACCTTCCTGTACATTACAAAGCAAAATTTTGAAGCTCTATAATGGATGATACAGCAGAGCATGGACTGCACCAGTGTTATATATTCTGTAAATCACAGTGGCTTTCAAAAGCATGTGAAATAACCTTATCTGCAGTCACTGGTTTGCATGTTATTTATTTTGTGTTTCAAAATACTAAGAACAATATAATGCTTTGTTGGCTTAGTGGTGGAAATTAGTTTGGGTTATCAAACGAAGTATGGTAAAAGTCTAAGGTGCCCTTACTGAATGCTTGCTCCTCGTGTTTGAACCAGAAACACGCTATCTTCTTGAGCACGTTATCAATCACAGTCTGTGTGCTTGGCTCCAATCGCTATAAAAAGTAAACAAATACACTTCAGATTGCAGAATCTACCTGTCCTTCCCCAGTGTTTATTACTGTTCCTTTTTTCCACTGCCCCAGAGTTTTCTTAGGTGCTTCATCCTTTGACTCAAATGAGGAATGCTACTACACGACTTCTTAAAAGATTTTTTTGCAAAGCTCAGAGATCCTATGCAGCTCTGACAGCACAGGAAGAACTGAATTGCCAGCAGAGGGGGAGAGTTAGAGAGACATTGTGATTTGATCTAACATCCACTGAAGTCAGTGGAAGTATTCTCACTGACCCTGTCAATAAAAAGAAGGAAAAAACTTCCACTAGAGACCTTTGCGCGGTATTTTCTCCAGTTCGTAGTTTTCTAGGTCCTCTCCATAACACCAGTTTTCCTCACTGTTTATAGTAAAGAATGTTTGTCACTTTTTCTGTGCAATAAAAAAAAAAAGCTCTGGAAAATGCAAGGCCACATATGGTCTCACAAATAATGACTAAGATGAAAAAAAAAGAAAATCCCCCTTGACCAGAACAAAAAGGCACTGAGCAGCTTTAAGCAGAGGATGCCGTATGCCAACCCCTCATGCCCCTAATAAATCTGCATTTGATCGTGCGCTGTAAGTCCTTAAGCACATTGTAGAAATGGGGCAAATCCTCTTTTGGAATTTACTGACTTAAAAAAATGAAAAGCAACATAATTCCATTTATTTTAACATCATTAGATTCTGAAAAAGAAACCCCGATCGTATCATGGGATAGTGTTACAGTTATTTCTATGATTACCACTGCATTTTAACACTTGACACCGCGCATTGCTGCTAGCCAATTGAGCCTTTTGCTGCGGAGCTATGCAGGAGACGAAAAGCACCTTAAGAGCTGGAGTGAGGCACAAAAAGCAGTTACTGCTTTGCACTTTTTCCCCCAAGAAAGTCTAATCCATTTATTATCAGAATAATGCCACTGAGCCGGGATGGGGCAGTGGTGCTGGAGAAGGATGCTTTTCTGCTTTCTGTTTGTATGTCTCTGAAGTGTGATAAGGCAGTATCCTAGGTATCCTACCCTTTAGTATCACCAGAATGTTTTTGGAACCAGCTCCTAGCATTGCACTAAAAAAAAAAAAAACCCAACAAATCAACCAACCAACTAAAAAAAAAACCCAACAACAAAACAAAAACCAAACTCAAAACCAACCAACCAATGAACCAAAACCTCTACAGGGCTCAAAGTCTCATTGGGCTGGCATTCTTGCTGCTGACTCTGTAACACCAGCAGAGCCAAAAGTTAACTCAGGCACAAGCAGCTTGTCTGCTTTTAATACAGGCAATATAGAATTTAGCCACTTGTCGTTCCCCACGTTCTCCTCTGGAAGAGCTCTCAAGTAAGTTCCTTATCCACTTTTTTCTTTAACCACTTCAGTTCTGAAGCTGAGTTGAGGCAGCTCTGTTGGCCTAAGCAATTAGCCAGGAGAAAGCAATGAAGATCTTCCCTGGTTCCTTTCTGATATGTGTTTGCTTTCACCAACAGACATAGTGTCCTTTAAGTCCGATGAGAATTCCAGTTCTCACTGGTCCATTGGCTCCTTGGCTCCTTGTCAAGCCCTTCATCTTCAAAGCACTCAATCCCCTTTTGATGCCAGCGTCTGTATTTGCATTTCGTAGCACCCAGAACAAGCTAGGCAAATACGTTTAAAGTCCAACATATTCTTTGTAGAATTGCCAGATTGGAAAAAAAAATGCTCAGGAAATGGAGAAATCCATGGACCCTTAACAAACATTAAACTCCTGACAAAAAAGAAGGCAAATTCATCTTCTGCTGACCTAGGTCACCTTTGAACAGACACAAGGTTCTTCATCAACCTGCCAATTCTCCCATTCTTTTAGAAAACGGGTTTGTGTTTTGTTGTGTTTTCTTTGCTTGTTTATCTCTCAGTCTTTGAGTAAATTGCAAAATCTGAATTTGGCATTGTAGAAACAGGTTCAAAGCTTCATAGCTGACTTCCCACTTAGTTCACAACCAAGGTGCCAGTCTCTTGAAATTCATGCAACTCCTCATTTATTTTTTCTATCTTATGATTCAGATTTTCATAGTCACTTAGGCCCATATTCTGACATCCTTCCAATGCATACTAATTTATTCCACCAATACTCTCATTCATTTCAGTATTCTTCAGTGGGAGTAAAGTGACAGAATCTAGCTATATGTGATGGATGTTTTGGAAATAGCGGTTAGCCACATTATCATCCCTGCATCAGCCCTTGCTTATGGTGCCAATGATCTTTAGGGCTAAATAAACAGCTGGATCTGATCAAAACATGGAATAGCAGAGTTTTTTTCCTGATCTAATAGGCTTACAGGAATCAGAAATGTGTGAACTACTCCCAAACAGCTATTTATAGTTTATTTTCAGGAACTATGAAGAAGCTGTATCTTCACAGCGCTTAGTGATCATGCCACTTTCCCATTTTATAACGTGCCTGCAAACCTTTGCTCACAGATTCCTCAGTATTTACACACCATATACATTGATTGCCAATATAGCTCAAAGACAATGTAAAGGAACTGTTTTACCCTGAGGGCAGCACATACCATGTTGCAAATGCTGCCGTAATATAAATCGAAACGGAAATGGTGTAGCTGCGGTGGCTTTAGAAATCACCTCTCCAGCAGCACTCAATAGATTTGGACATGCTCATCCCCACAAGGCAGCAGACACGCAGAAGTACAGAGAGGAGATTGCACCTGGGTCTTCTTAAAGAATGCACTGGGGCTGAGATGTTGTCTGCTTAGACGGAGATCACACCTGACTTACAGGATTTACTCATGGAGTAAAATGGTTCTCTGAGCAGCTGGAAACAGGAACAATTTGGTTCTTTTACTGAAGTTTGTAAAACCCATTTCTATTAAAATGTTATTGTTTCTAAAAATGTGTTATATTTATCTAATGTGTAATTATACAACACAATGAACAGCTACGTTTTGAATGTTTTTAAGTACTTGTTTTAACTTCCATTCTTGATCTTCACTCAGATTTCCTTTGATGCATGACTATGGCTAAAGTTCAATTATATCATTTTCCATGTAAATTTATGTCACAGCAAATAAAAAAAAAAGAGTTGAACAAGTGAATCCTTCTCTCTGCAAACTAATTTTGAGCCACCACATAGCATACACAAATATTTAACATTATTTTAAAACAAATATTCACACCGTATTGACATAGTAACCAGAACAATTGTGGCACGAGTGTCGTAGTCATTTCTGTACTGTGCTGATGGGTCCCTGCCTCACCAAGAAGCTTTCTTCTAGAATTCAGTTTACCCTAGAGGAGAGAAAAAAATCAAGGGTGCAGGATGTATGCAAAACAAATGGTACTGCTGGTTTGCGTGAGCTTAGTGAAAGGACTGATGTAAATTCAGATCTTCATAGTGCAGTCATGCCTCCCCACAGCGAGAAGAGGCAGACCTTTTCAGACTGGAGAAGTACAAAAGCAATTAGGAGGCAAACTATAGTTACCAAGATAAGGCTATTGGTGTGAAAAGAGCAATGGAAAGCAGCGTGTGTGCACCCGTGAGTATGTGAATGTCTGAATAAATTCACCGTGCATTCTCTTACACTATGTACGCAGACACTTTTTCAATCTGTGTCAAATTAGGATGAAATCAGCTGGATGTATCTAGTGATTCAGTTTAAAAAAGACACAATTAAACAATGCTTGCTATTGACAGGTTGTTCTGCCCTAACAGAAATGCAGAACACAGAACTGTGCTTTCCCATGTATAGGTATGGAAACAATACAAAAGGTACTTTACCTTTGCTCATGCCTCCGTGAGGAAGTTATTTCAAGGGTCTTTTGTTTCTTCTGTGCCAGCAGCTGTGCAACTGTAAAGAAAAACAGGGGTTGGGTTAATAATAAAGAACGGTACAAGCCGTAGACTCCAAAGACTCAAGTTAAACATTTACTCCAGTTTGTTCTTGTGAGCAAACTCAGAGGGTCTGCTTTGCTAACTGCTGGCATCTTGAGAAACAGGTGACAGCCAATCTGCTGCTTACCCAGCTACTTCCCTGTCTGCAGCTCGGATACACACAGCAGAAAGCCGAAGTCACCTGTGCACATCCAGGCTAGGATTTAAAAAACAAGAAGCAGGAAATTGTCCCATGTAAGAAAAGCCCTTCGCAATTCAAATAGTACTTCAAATATTTACACATGGGATTGGATTTGGAATTGCCCACTGATACACCATTTTAGAATAAACAGGTTCAAGTTTATACTTACCTTCTGGTTTATTTATTCAGATTGTTTTTCTACAGGAAGTCTTTGTTTCTATATTAGCGTGAGGCTAAGGTAAAGATTTCCAGTCTACACCAGAAGTGCAATCTCCTTTTCTGTTGGAGGCAGAGAGCAGGTAGCATTACGTGTCAGTTCCTGCCAGGCAGATACCTGGAAAAAGGTAAGAACCAGGATGGAGTGCAGCCTTCGTCCCTGCTCAGAAGCTCTGCTGCTTCAGGACCTTTCTGAAAGCATACTAGCTCCTGCTTTTCACTTTTCACAACATTACATTCAGGCTGTTCATTTAGGCACTTGAAGATGTATTCAGGCACTTAAAGATGAACGTAGGCCATCTGAATTTCTAGGTATGGTTCTGTACCACGCAAGGTCAGGAGCAGACCAGACAATCCCCGCACAGAAACCCTGTCCATTTCTGGACCTTATATATGAAATGAACCTGTTACAAAACCAAGCCAACAGCAAACCCCAAGGACTAAACAGAGAAATGAGCTGCTGCAAGGTGGCATGAGGTTTCTGCAGCTCACACAGCCAGCCATCAACAGGAGTCAGTTATGCTAACTCGCATTAATCTCGGTTTTGCTGAATCAATCTCACCCTATCTTGTGTTTGGATACAAGAAGGCAGGCTTGTTTCTTTTAATGACAGCTCTGTTCTCCAGAAGTGTACTCCAGTAGCGGAGGTACTAGGCTATGACTCAGGAGAGATGAGTACAATTCCTAGCTCAACTGCGGAGCAGCTATACAACTTAGGGCAAAATGCCCTTTGTCTGTCTGGTCTATTTAGACTACGGGCTCTTTGAGGAAAGACCAGTCTCTGACTGGATATTTGTACAGCACCTAATACAATGGCAATCCAGTTTCAGTTTGGTAGTTCTGTAATACAAATTAATAACAATAACTAGACTTGACTGCTTGACAAAAAGCAAATAGTTTGGAAAAAGCTGTCTTAAATCTTTCTATCCCACTTCCCCAGACCAAAAAAAATCTACAAATGTTATTTCTTTTGGCAGCTGAAACCTAATCCTACCTTGGTTAGCATAACAGAGAGAGCAGGAAGCACTGTAAAGGAATTTTTCATTCCCTGGGACGTCTTTGATCCACCTCCCCTCCCTTTTCCTATCAGGTAATTTTCAAATCTTGATGTTTCCAGTTAGTCTACGTATCTTCTTGTTTTGTCTACTTCGGTCAAGCGTTATTTAACTTCCATTTCATGGATGAAAAACTGGTCTGCGTTTAGACTTTGCTGTTGTGTAAGCCGGAACCTGAGAACTTCAGAATCCCAAAAGGGAATACAGCTAAAATTCACAGCCCTTGCTGGTGGAAAACCAATCATTGCTTTGCTTTAACACAGACAAGGTGCATTCATACATTACATAAATGCTAAACAAATCATTTAATCATTTTCTGTTGCAGCCACCACTTTTTGTCACTTAGAGTTAGTGTCTCAGTTCAACTTTCCAACATATGGAGGAAATCTTTTCACCATTATACATCTTGATTTATGCTCATCTAAAATGTGCAAAGCTCAAAACAAATTAATGTCTGTTTAATATTTGGGGTTCTGAAGGAATGTGTTGACCCTTATTTCAGTCCCACATGGAATGCAAGACTGCATCTCATGTGGGCAAGCTTTTGACAATAAAACAAGTAATAATTAAAATATGCATGACCCTCAAAGGGCTTAATTACCACACACTGCTGAGTGCAGCCTCACGCTTGTAGCAAAGACAAGTCTGCAGCACTACAAAGCAGGAGATGACAACACACGCAAGATAAAAATGAAAACAAGATCATCTTGGAGTCAATAATACAACATCCCCTTTGCCTGCAGATGAGTGTTCCCGTCACACAAGCTGGAGCTTCAGCAGCACGTGCAAAGCACACCACTTGGAACCGAAGCGGCTGCATATGTACTGTCTTTTTTACCTCGGCTCTTCCTGCTTTGAACCAATCACCGTTTGCCCTGCCTGATGATTGCAGCATTCTGCGTTTCTTTTTAGCCTTGATTTATTCAGATGGTCCTTCTTTTTCTACTTACTACCTTCTTTACTTCAGTTGCCACTGGCACTGTCTGCACCTTCAGGTTACCGGTCAAAAGTTCCTTAGAAGTCAATAGGAGCAAAGGCAATAGCCTGTTGTAGATATTACTCTGACTGTTCAAACAGTTCCATGACCATCTTACAGCTGCTCCTGGTCAAATACACTCGTCTGCGGCATGACGGGGTTAGCTGCATCTGTCATCTACTTCAAGGTAGGCTCAAAAAAATATCTGTTCCCTAGGAGGGATTTAGCTCTTGATTAACAAAATATCTTACAGTCCCACAACTCCATGTATTCCAACCTGGAGTAAGAATACTTAGTCCCATTGTATGGATAGCAAATGGGTGCAGAGACAACAAATGACTTCAGTCAGTATAATTACACTTCACTCAAAAAAAAAAATCAAGCAAAATACAATCCAACAGGGAAATTTCAATTAACTGATTTTTTACTCACGCATACACAAATCTTGGTTTCAGGAGACTGCTACTGTGACAGTCCTCAATGGAATAGCAGGAGATGTATCCATAAATCCTCATACCAGTCCCATACAACGTAGAAGCCCCACTATATCTTTTTTTTTTTTCCTAGACCATAACATACCTAACATTTACTACTAACTATTGTGCATGCTTCCAATTGTCTAATAGAATGACTAACAATAATTCTCCTTGGTAATAATGAAGCAACATTGCTTGCACTGGCAAATAATGCATGATAATCACCAGTGGTTTTGTCACTGATTCCTTTATTTGCAAAGCTGTCTATAACTGGAAGCCGCTGGAACAGGTACCAACTTGCTTACATGATTATCACAACTGGTGCAGCACTGTTAAGCCTGAAAGATGCCAACAGAACTGAAATTAAACTCAAGTCTTTGGTGTCTCTCTTTCTCCCCCTCTCCTTTTTCTTCTTTACCCAGCGATGGCCAACATTGCTCCTTCCTTTTCTCTGAGAAGTTACAATAAAAGCTACAAAAGGGACTGGAAGGCAGAGTAAATATATAATTTCCCTGCTCTTTATGGCTTGAACTTGTGAAAATCCAGGAACACTTTTATTATTATTCTGTGTTATAACAACCTGCACATGGAGGTAGATTCTAGGCCATTATTGACTTCACTGGTCCTGAAAAAAAAGGACATTGCTCAGAGCTCCATTTACAAAATGTATACAGCACTGTTCCACGCTCTTGATTCCAGCTACTTATAACTCCCCAGCACCTTGGAGCAAACAGCTGGGGAATGAGTTAGGGACTCAATGGCACTCCTAGGACTCAATGGCACTATGCTCTTCTCTTCCATTTTTCTTCCCTTTTAAAACTGAATTCTTTTCAGCATTAGCAGAATAAGACTGGCAAACAAAGTGCGCACAGAATGAGAAGGTACAAAGGCAGGCGATATCACCAGCCTGATGGTGCTCGTTTGTCACCACCTGCGAGTACAGATGCTGTGGAGACGCGTGGCCTAAACAGGAGCTTGTGCCTCGAGGATCAGTGTGCACTGACTATGCACCGACCTTTAAGTGTGTGTAATGGGCTGTGCCTGGCAAGGACCCGCCTTTTTTTCCAGTCCTTCTGGGGTGGTGGTTGCTGAAGTGACTTACACAGGCTGGAACTGCTCTTAACTTTATGTGGGTGACTGCCTCATCAACCTGTGCAAGAGCCAAGGACATGTTAGGTTCCTTCCTACTTATCTAGCAGAAGGATGGAAGAAGAAATTATAGACTGTGGTTTCCATTGTTGCAGGATGTAACATGAGAAGGATGGACTTACCTTGCAGCAAACAAGAGGAAATTAAATGGAGAAATGGAGATTCATGCCCCCCCCTTTTTTTTTTTTTTTGCAACCATCATAGAAACATTTGTTCATTTGCAGTTCGTTTGCAACCGTCTTAGAGACATTTTCTCCCATTCTCAAACACAGGCCTCTCCTTGGGCTTTCAAGGCTGAGAGGGAAAGGGAGCAGATCAGAAAGAAGATGTAGCAGGTTTTTATTATTTTTAACTGAAGTAATAAGCCTGGAAAATAATAATCACTGCCTTTGCTTTGGAGCATTTCTGGGATAAAATGGCAAACCCTTCCGATACACAGCACCACTCTCCTGCAGGTCCCAGCGTCTCATGGGAGCTTGCACATAACCCATCTGTGTTTCTGGGCCAGCATTCCTCTCCCTTCAGCTGGTAGTTATGTGAACTAGAACGTAAGAGTTGAGAAAGGAAATCTGGGTGCTCTGGAATGGGCTGCACTGGAACCTGCTGTGATGGGAACCCTGGCAGGCAAACAAAAAAATACAATAAATAAAACACCAGAAGGAGAAATGTAGTTGTTCTCGGTGAATGCTTTCTGAAAGGGACCCAGACCCCTTAAGGCTAAGTAAGGCCTGGAACAGCTTGCCTGTGAGCACAGGCTTTACCAGTGGATGCTTTTCCAGGCAGGCCATGGTGGTGTCCCTCAGGAAAGCCTCAGACCCCACTCATCCCCCTCTGGCGCCACAGGCGGGATCCGGTTATTTTGTATTTTACACCCTGTTCTCCTCTCCCTTGACCATACACATCCCACACCGTGCCCCTAACGCTTACTTTCCCCACCAAACAGGCCCTTTCCCCCCTCCTCATCTCTGAACAGCCCCTCCTGGGGAGGCCCGAGGGGCTGCAGGCCCTCCGCCCCGCCAACACGCGTTCCCATGGCAACACCGCACCGCCATCCCATGAGGGGCAGCGGGAAATGGCGGGGCGGGCGGTGTGGCTCCCTCTGAGGGGGCAACGGGGGCTCTGGGGGGGCAATGGCAGGGTCCCGGCGGCCTCCGGCAGCGCTGAGGGGAAGGCAGGGGAGGAGTTCACAGAAACAGAGAAGGCCAAGGGTGTGTGAGAGGCAGAGCAGCCCTCAGACAGCCTGACGGGGCTTCAAAGCAAGGCCCGAGGTAGCAGCTGGGAGCCATCTGGGCGCCATCGTCGCCTCTGTCAGTGAGGGCTGCACAGCCGCCCTCAGCCCCTGTTCGGGAGGCTGCAGAGTTCAGGCAGGGGCCAAAAGCAGGAGGCTTTGAGTTCTTCAGTGTTTTAACTTTCCCCGTGGCAGGGCCTGCTCGTTAGAGAAATAAAAACGATGAAAGAAGGTGGCAGGCTTGCACTGGCAGGTGCGCAGGCAGGGGCTGCCCGCCTGTGTGCTCTTTAGGGCAGCGGTGTCAGGCCACTGACTCTTCAGAAACCACTTCGCTTCTGTAACCAGAGGTGGGAGCCATCATGGGAAGCTTCAGCATCCTAAGGCAAAGCAAACTCCTCCCCAGGTTCTGACAGATTTTCTTTAGGTTTTTTGGAAGTTGAGTGAAGAGGCACAGTGCGAGCAGCATGCCGTCGGCGACAGAGTGGTTTTTGCAGGGGCTGAACCTGTGTAGGAATTACTGACAGCTCAGAACACCGTCAGCTTGTCAATATGTAAAGCCAGCGAACATGGTGGTTTGACCACTTCCCTTCATCCCTTCCCTTCCTTTCCAGCAGGATTTAAGGGAGCACAACTGACAGAAAATGAATTTGAGAAGGTCATTGGGGGGAAAAAAAAAGTTGGCATGACTGTACAGATAATAAGACTTAATGATTTTTATTCCCAATTTCATCTTTCTGCTTTCTTATGGAAACAGTCTATTTTGGGGTGATAGTTCTTCATTTAAAAAAAAAAAAACACAAAACCAATTAGTGGAATGAAGCTGGAATAACAAACTGTGCTACATTGTCCGATCCTTTTATGCAACTATTCTAGTAGCCTTAATGAGTTGTAGGCATGTTTTTTCTTGCCTGTGTGCCTTCCTGGCTTTCAAAGTGCCAGTATAGAAATCGTTATTTTGAAAAGCAACGCAATAAAATTTTATTAGACAGAACAGGCTGGTTCTGCCCTGGTACGGACCAATTGCAGTGTAGGACGGAGGAAGCAACATGCCAAGCACAATAAGGAGTGAAGCGCTGGAATGTGACATTGGTATTTGTCTCCGATTGATTCTTCACCTTGGAGGAAAGATTTTACTCCGCAGGAAACCCTTTCCTCTTATTCATTGACAACTGGGAAATAATAGAGTTGTTCATCAAACAGTTGTCGTAAAAGACAAAAATAGCTCTGAAGCCCTACAACAGCCCCTCGGCAGCCCTAGGAAAGACCTCTTTGCTAATCCTGTCGGCTCCCCTGCCAAGCCAGGACTGTTCTCTCTGCTGCAGCTTCTGGTGCTTTGGTTAAGCTCGTTTCAAATGTTCCGAGTGATGTGGCCTCTATCATTGCTCTTTGCAGACTGTTGCAGCCTAAGAAATAGCAGTTTCAGAAAGTTTTCCCTGCTATCTAGGGCATTAGTTTCCTTGACTTCATCCCATTAGTTGTAGCTGTGTTTCATATACCGCACGAAGCTATCCCTTTCCAATGCTGGTGTTACATTTGGTAAAACAAGGCGTGCAAACTAATAGTACTATTTTACTTTTATGAATCAGTGTCTCCAGCTCCAAAATCATTGTTGATCGCTTCTGAATGCTGTCCAGTCTGATGACACTATTTTTGTATGATATTACCGAGAACTCAGTACCCTCATTTCTTTACAAATAGTTGTTGAGATATTTCCTCTTTGTTTCACCTGCATTCTTTTAACTTTTTTTTCTACTTCTTTGGCATATGTAGTGGATGGAAAATGCTACATATTAGTAAATTCCTTTTCTGTACAGAGTAATGTTAGACTGAAAAAGCAGGCCTCAAGCCTGGGGTCAGTTCCAGGTTTCACATGACTGTGGCCAACTGTGGTGTTCGCCTACATATAAAGATGCAAATTATATGTACATGCTTTGAAAAGGTAACATTTAGTAGCTAAATTCGTTTTTATAAGCACTCATAAATGCTGTTTACGTAATACATCATGATAATCAGGTTTTTAACTGTGACTGTAATACGGTCTTGTAAAGTGACTTTTATCTAAAGGTTTTATTTTTTTTAAACAAGGATATAGCACAGCCCAGTAACTTTGCTTCAACTGGCAGTTGGCTGGAGGACGGCACAGCACTGAGGCAGCGCTACCACCTCCTCACGAGCTGGCTTTCTGCAACAGGCCCCCTTTTGGTGCCTTTCTCTGTAGTGAATTCCTGGCGCTCTGTGCAAGGAGTTCAGGCACTTTTCCCAGGCCAGAAAAATTCAGTACGTGGGACCACATAAACTCATGTTTGTCAGGGGTACCTGACAAACTATTTCTACAGGCCAAGCTTGATACCCACATCTTTCACATTAAAGCATATAGTAGGACTTTTTCAGACCTCTAAGTGGAGGATACAAACCCCAAAACCTGTGTCACTGGATGAGCATGCAAGAATTTCTTGCAGAGACTTGAAGAAGCTGTTTTCTAAATTTAACATCACTTTAGTCATTGTGTTTCTAATAAAAGTAATTAAAAACAACCCAAAACAAAATATTGTCTAAAAGAGCATGTTTATAACATATCATTTATAGTAACCACCAGTTTAGTAGAAGTCATGGCTGACAAACTAGAAAAGTCCTCATAGAAATTTTTCTTGGGAACCAAATGTTTTTGACTTGATAATCCTAATCAAACTGGTTTTCTTATCAAAACAGAACACACCCACAAGGTTGTAAAAGTCAGAAGCAAAAAATGAATGTGGGCGGGGGAAAACGGTTTTCTTGTGAACTGGAGGAGATTATTCAACTGTGTTATGGGGATAAGCATGACCTGAGTTTCCTCACTGAGATTGAAATAGCTTCTGTACGTCTTGAATGCATATTTCTGAGAGGTATGAGAGAGCTGAAGACTGTTGCCCAGGGATGTCGTTTTTGATTAAAGAGTGGGTTAGGCCAAAACCACAGATCCCAAAACCTCTTAAACTTTCCCAAAATGTAACTCCTAATCTGAATTTAACATCTGTCTCTGTAATGAGCTGAACTAAAGCTTGACCTCCAACACCAATGAACTTTGGAAGAGTTCAGTTTCCTGTTTGAAGCTGGGTTTCTTCCCTCCAGATGAGCTATCCCAGGAAATCAGGAATTTGGTACATTGATAAATCCACAAATAATACTTCTAGGCCTTCTATATACAGGCTATTTGATGCCAAAATGTTATATTCAGCTACCTCCAGATGATATCTATTTAGTGAATAGACATGTGTGAGGCCTCATACACCTAAAAGAATTAATAGCAGTGGAAACTATTTGAAGAATTGCAGGTGAGGCATTTCATTGCGCCCAGGGGTATTTATGACCTGGTTTTAATAATGAAGACGGTGTTTTCACAAGGTCACTAACAACATTCAAATCTCTCCCAAGAAATGCAGCTAGCAAATAGTTGGGATGAAGGAAAACATCAACAGATACGATAGTATTGTATACCTCTCGCCGCGGATAAAGTGATCTGGCTCTCCAAATGCAAAAGTCCAAGGGGTGTTGAAGGATCGCAGGGAAACTGCATCCCCAGTAGACACAAAACCTTTCAGGACAGTGAGGTGTTCTGCAGTCATGGTGGGAAGGTTCTCCAGAAAGACTCAGGTCTGCCATGCGGGAATGGCTCTGTGGCATTTGGAATGTTTGAGATGTTGCTCCGGGTGCTGGCGTCTGGAGCTGGTATTCGGGATGGATGCAGGCAGAAACACCGGGCTGCTGAGCATCCTTCACGTACCTCCAGCAACACACACAGAGCAATGCTCTGCAGCCAAGGGAAATATTTGTTTTAGCAACCAAATGTAAGCGAATAAATAAAATAAGTAATATGAAACATGCCAGTATGTTCCTATGTGGGCAAGTCATTTAATGAGTACAAAGATTTAAGTCTATTGTATGTGACAGACACCACTGAATAGAAAAACAATGCCCAGTGTAGCCTCTGAGCCCTGAAATAGCAATTCTTTGTGCCACTGATTCACTGTATAAATATTCTGAGGTGGGCAAAATGGCTAACTCATTATCCATGAATCGGGGAATAAGCTTCACCGGCTACGTTATTTGTTACCCTGTAGTTAGTCTCTTGTTAAATGGTGTAAGAGGTACTGCATCCTAATGGAGCAGGGAAAAGGGGAGTGGAGATGGTTCTGTAGGTAGCTCTGGATGCACTCGTGCTGCCTGACTGCTTAGCGATCGTGTCATACCTGCGTTAATGATACACGGTGAATAATCCACGGGTCAGAAATGCGCGATGATTTCCATCCCGTAATTGCACAATAAGACACACAAGGCTGTGCATTTCTAGGGGATTATTACACTCCACTGAAATCTGAAGTCACTCGGCCTTTGGCCTCCCAGAACCACCCAAAGCTCTCAATAATCTCCAGGGCTCTGCTCCCTGTTGTGTCTTTCTCAGGCAAATGGAAAACACATTTTCACTTCAAACTAATCCCCATTAAACGTCACTGAAACCATGCAAACCCTTGAGCTGATTCTAATACAAAAAGAACGTATTTAGAAGCAAATTAGTCTTGTAACTCGGGCACTGTAATATCATTCTGTGAAAACCGCTGCTGGACAGCTGTGATTAGCTGCTTTCTAAATGCTTTCCTGGGCCTGAGTGACAACTAGCACATTTCACTCAAACACGGAGATGATCCAAGCACTCTGCAAGCAGTTTAAGTCTTAACCTATGTGGCTGTGGGCTTTTCAGCCCTGTGAAATTGCACAGCAGTATGCTTTTTAGGGAAGGGGAGAGCCAATTCTGTACAAGCAAGCTAATCCAGAGAAGGGAACTCTACCTTGCTCCTCCAAGCGCTGCTGGCTTCTAATTAAGCACCTTAAATGCAAAGTGTGTGCTGTTGATTTACTTAGGATACTGAGCAAGACATTGTAAGAGTCTCAGCTTTGGGTTACTTGTTAGTGAAGCCCCAGTAAGCTATTTCTACAGGATGACGAATAAAGCCCTTCCAGCTAAATAGCATTTTTCCTGGGCCACCTTCAATATTGCATTGATAATGCCTCAACAGATGATACCTCATGGTCTGTCAAGTCTGCTATCCAGCCACCAGCAACACTCGCTGGTTCAAAAAGGTGAAACATTTCTGTGGTACACCTTGCCAATATGTTATTGTTCTTTGGGGAAATACATTTCTTCCTGATCCCTGCAGTGATCGGTTCATGCAGTGAACATTTTCAGATTAGTGTCTCCAGCTGTGGAGTTTGCTCACATTTGGAACATGGTGTAAAGCTCATCTTTCTAGCCAAGCATTGTTTTGAACATCACTTGTGAGGGCTGGGTTCTGTTTTGGACTGGTCTTTTTTTGTTGTTGTTTTTGTGAGTTAAGAGCTTTGCATGGAAAATTGCTGTGTGAGATCTCTGTTATGCGCCCATTTGAGCTAATGTGTTGCTTATTTTTAATTCTCCATTCTGCACTCCAGTCTCAGTGCACTGGTTACATCCAGCGATCATTTAAGATGTGCAAATGTCTTAACAGCCTATTCCAAAGCCCACTGAGGCTTTCTGTTTTCTTCAATAGACTTTGATTGGGCCATAAGTAAATAACCAGGAAGTTTGAATTATTTTAATCTTTGTCCTACCTTTCTCCTTTCTTGCACTGACTGTTTTACTTGCTTTTGTTACCTCACATCTATATTTAAAGATGCAAATTCTTCAGATTAAGAGTCATGCCTTTAACTTTTCTCTCTTTAGCTTTTACAGATTTTGATTTATTAGTTCTAACCACCTTAAATGGCTTAGAAACAGATTTGTTGTGTAAGTGAAAATGCTGCCAGTATTAATTTTTGTCGCCAGGTCTTTGCAGCAAACCCATTAAGAATGCAGAGGATAAATCTCTCGAGGGGTTGTGCTATATTTTCCCTTATTTGGATGCAGTGCCATCACTCAGACACTGGCTCAGGAGATGGACAGCATGTCCCCTTCTTATCCCAGCCTCCTGTCTCAGGTCACAGCAGGACAAGGCTGTGGTCGAGGAGGGTCTGTGCTCTCCTTACTAACGAGATAAGAGAACGGTAGCCATCGCCTTTGACCCATGGAAGATGTTCTGGAGGCCTTTTGCTGGTGTGTTCTTTGACGTTACACAGTCAGGGCTTCATTTGGCCATGGGTAACAGCTTCTGTTCCTATCACTTCTGTCTGTTCCCCTGCCCATTCCCTACTGTTTCACGGGGCAGCAATTATCAGAATGATGCTTTATGTGCCATGGGGGCTTTCTGGTGCTCGGAGAGTAGCAATCGGAGGAAAAGGACGAAAGAATGCGGAGTTCAGTCTGACTCACTTGCCCTGTTCATCCAGGAGCACTGGCAGTTCCCCTGCTTTTGGTGGGGCAATGCTTTGTATTTTCTGTCCTTCTACACAGTGTACTTTTCCACTGATTCAAACACCGGCTTGCATTGTCCCATGTATTTTAGCAAATCAGTGCCAGATATTTTACAGTGTCTTCATTCATCCTGTAAATAGGAAAATGGATTACAGTGTGTCGTGTTACCTTCAGGCTATGCTTGGCCTTCCCTGGGGCAAAGAAGAGTACTTTTATTCTTCTAGGCAGTCCTCTCCAGGGAAAAAAAGAAGTTTCCATCTCCAAAAAGTCTGAGAGGGTCAAAGTCTTTGCTTTGCAGTGGATAAATTCAGATCATACTCAGTGTTATACCCTGCAGCTACACTGAGGCCAGTTACTTGGTATTTAATGGCTTTTATTATGGTCTTAGTTGGCTTGAACAGGAATAGTTAGCAAATAATAGTTAAAATTCAAACAGCCATTAAAGTCTGGTCCTGACAAGATGCAACTACTCTGTTACTAATGGACTTTCCCCCACAAGGACACATTTGTTAAAGGAAAATGTTTGAAATATTTGGCCAGTTGACAGTGGAAAAAAGGAGAGAGCAAATTCTAAAGTTCTTAGGAAGCTGTGGTGGCAGTATCCAGTCTGCACACATCAGCAAGATCCACTGATCAAGAGAGGCAGCATTGTCCTTAGGAAAGTTTTCCACGAGTTGTCTTTATTTAAGCAGATTTGTGCTCACACATCCCCATTAGCTTGGTGGAGAACGCTCAGAGGATAAGCTACTTGAAGATCCAGAAATAATGTTTGACCAGTCAATGAGCAAAATAAAGCCTCTAGTTGCTGTTGAAGCCTGGAAGTGTTCAGCACTGCTCTGGTACAACTGTAATATTCTGTGTAATCTATGTTAAGAGGAGAAAATGAGTCAGAAAGGCTCAGGGGCCTAAACGCTCGAGTTCTGCAAGGTAACATGTAGAGCTGTAGGCGATGTGGGAAACACCATACCCAGCATTTGGGACAAGAATTGGGAGGTTTTGCATCAATGTCAAGGAGGCAGAAGCACCTGCACAGATGGCAGTCTACAGGTAAAGGTAATTTGGTTTCAGTGCTTCATTTAGGAACACTTAAGCTTTAAGCAAGTGGATATTTTGCATCAAAACAGTGTTGATTCTTGTTTTGGCCCTGGATTTACTCCATGTTGCTCTGAGTCTGTAAACGTATGGTATACAAATGTACCTGAATGGATTGGCACATGAAGTTCTCCCATTGATGAGCAGAAGGCTTTCATTCATAAGAATCCATCACCTAAAATGCCAATACAAAGACATATCCCAGAGGTGATAATATTCGGAAATTTCCATCTGACGCACCCAGCCATTCAGAAGATCTTTCCAGCTTTTCAGAAAGCTTCATTGTGTTAAATGCATAAAGGCCTGGAGGCAGTTGGAGTGAAAGACGTGTTATGTACTACATGATATCACTTTGTTCAGATCAGATACAAGTGCAAATAATATAAGCAACTTCTTTTAAAATTGCAGTTACAAAAGAGGAAAAAAAAACCCCTAAGAATAATTACACTTTATTTTGTTTCTAATAAGCTGCAGGTGCTAGAAACCAATCCAGAGCTACTCTTTACATGGTATTTGCAAGCTCTCTCTACCAAGTGACCTCTTGGAGTGGCAAGTAGAAAGTTATTAAGCCTCTTGACCCTCCTCTGCCTCTGTAGTAAATGTATGCTCAATGCCTGTGATTTGTCATACCTTTTAATGAAGTTTTTTACTCATTGCTCTTGCACTTCCAGTTCATCTCTCCAGATCCCTGAGTTTGGATTTTTTTCCTGCCATACCATTTCTGTTTTGAACTCTCAGCAACTGCCTGTGGAGAATATGAAGTTGCTGTGTGCCGCTTCAGCATGGTGGTAGTTGGCACAAAATGCTTCAGTCTCTCTTGTGCATGTCAGAACTCTCAAAATTGCCACGCGTTATCTGCAAACACTGATCTAAATGTGTCATTAATAAGATACTCTTTCCCAAATTACCCAGAGTGTTAGAGCAGAAGCTAAGTTCTCTCATCCTTACACACATATTCAAGATACCTCAAAGGAATCTGAATGTCTCCTTTCAAAATGAGAACCTGTTAGGTACCTGGTTTGCACTTGAAATATTGGTCCCTATGTTTTGGCCAAGTTGAATGCGATTTAAAGGTCATTAGGCAATTTAGAATCATAGAATGATAGAATGCTTTGGGTTGGAAGGGACCTTCAGAGGTCATCCAGCCCAACCCCCCTGCAGTGAGCTTTAACCAGAGCAGGTTGCTCAGAGCCCCGTCCAACCAGACCTGCAATGTTTCCAGGGATGTGGCCTCCACTACCTCTCTGGGCAACCCATTCCAGTGCGTCACCACCCTCATTGTAAAAAATTTCTTCCTTATATCTGGTCTAAATCTCCTCTCCTTTAGTTTAAAACCATTACTCCTTGTCCTGTCACAACAGGCCTTGCTAAAAAATTGTCCCCATCTTTCCTGTAGGCCCCCTTTAAGTATGGAAAGGCCGCACTAAGGTCTCCCCGCAGCCTTCTCTTCAGGCTGAACAACCCCAACTCTCTCAGCCCGGCCTCGTAGGAGAGGTGATCCAGCCCTCAGATAATTTTTGTGGCCTCCTCTGGAACCGCTCCAACAGTTCCTTGTCCTTCTTGTGCTGAGGGCTCCAATTTAGTATCAATATAAATGAGAACAGGTCTTCCTGGACTTCAGCTGATAGCAGCCACTTGCCTATTTCTTCATTGGACTGTATTTCTTTATAGATTTTGTTTCACTCAACACTGATTAATCCGAAGACATTGTGCATACATTTAACTATTTAACAAGATGTTTGTAAAGAAAGATCTGGTCCCGTGAGCCAAGGCCACTTTTTTCTGTTGTATTCTCTATCGTGCTGGCCCATATTGCATTCATGTAAGCAATGAATGATAATAAAAACATCTGGTGTGGCTTTATGCATTTTGTTTAACGTCAGCTGAAGGAATACAGATAAAATTCAATCATGAAAGACCACACTTGCTTTGTGTTTCTCCTCCCAAGATCACTTTTAACTTCCCCATGATGAAATGGATGTTAAGAAGAGGGAGAAACCTTCATTCTCACCTATAAAAGTTGCAGCTGTTTTCCTGTTTTTATAGAAAGCAGCAGGCAGATTTACTATAAAAGAGTAAATACTCTACAGCAAAGTACTGTTCACCTTGAGGGATGATGTCAGAACCATAAATAACACTGCGGGAATACAGATAAGTCCTTAAAGGCCCATAAGAATGATGTGAAAAGGAAGTGAAAAATAGGCAAGCGAGTGTGCTATGCACAGCATGCACATGCTAAACAGCACTTTAATTTGGATTTGGTCTCAAGCACAGGAATGGACGGAAACATCGACAGCATAAAGAAATGTAATAATCATAATGAAGTTGGATGTGCATGCTTTCAGAGACAAACAGAATAACAGGCACCGAATGCACGCGTAGTTTGGGGGGAATGGAGGAAGAAGGCTAGTGGTCTGTGTGGCCATGCTCTCCTGTCTGTGAGTGTTCGCAGTCAAGGTGACTTAAAGCATCAAGCACAATATTCAAAGGCTATTGTTGAAAGACATAACACATCTAATGTTTGTTTTCCTTTTATTTTTAATAAGGGAGTGAAAAATTTGTGGAATGAGATCTACAGAGCTGTACTAGTACCAGCTATCAAGGAGTATGCAAGGTGCAGTTTTTCAAACAGTAAGCAGAATAAATGTAATAAGTCTGGAACAGAATTAGATCATTCTATTGAATTGTTCTCCCCTTTTTGTCTTCAAAAACTGTTAATTTTTGGAAGAACTTAATATGCTTCTAAAAGCAGTTTAATTACTTAGAATGACTATAGAAAAGCGACACAAGTATTCGAGACAAAAATAAGAAAGTTAAGATTCAAATTGAGTTTCATCAACCTAATGATAAAAACTCAATCATAAGATATTCTAGAAATACCAGAAAAAAGCAGAAAAGGAAATAAAATGGTTTCTTCTTTGGAAGTCAGTTGTGCATTCTTACGCTTCCCACTGAGCATTTCAAAGGTTTCCATAGTTAGTTAAAGAACTAATGGTGCATCCCCTTTTTGGTGCAGATTTCATATTTGATTCGCCATTCCACCAAGTAAAGAGAAGCATGCAGAATATTGAAGAAATTATTGCAGTTTAAAAAAAAAAAGACATATTCTTCCAGTTAAAAAAAGTGATCTACAGTACTGCAAAACCAGTAATATTTTCCTGTCTCTGAATATCTCCTCTGATATATTCTAGGGCTGGATTCATCTTTTTCCTCTGTTCATAACCACATCTTCCTCTTTTCCCTTTTTTTAATGTGTTATACTCAGCAAATATGCAGCAAATATGCAGCAAAAATTCTTGCTATTACCATTTATGCTTTGACACAACATGTTGCTAAATTTCCGTCTCGCTGCCATTACTAAGACCCTTGGAACTGCTTGGTTCTTCCTTTTTGGTATTTCCCTCCTCCAGCATCCACGTTTCAACCCCAATTTTTTAACATGCCCAAGATCACTGATGAAAACTTTAAAATCAGTTTAGTTTGAAGACTGATCCCAAGGAACCTCATAGTTGCATTCCTGACTTATGCGTTACCCCTTGAATGAAAGATCCTCTCCTTCCATCTCTTATACTAAACTTGATCTTCTTTAGTTTAATGAATATCTTTGTATGAACTACCTGCAGTTCATGTAGATTTGCATCCACTGTCAGGAGATCAGTAAACAGTTAACAGTAAAGAGGTTAACAGTTAACAGGAGCAGTCGACCTTGGGAAAACCTTTGCTGATCCTTCTCCCCTTCTGTTAGACATTTCTCACTGAAGCCAGGGCCTGGCAGTGTAACATGCTGACAAAGTATGCTGTGTGCTGTGTGTGCCTTAGGGAAGGAATAAAAGATCCTTTTTAACTGCTCCTAGGTGCAGATTCTCTAGGACAGAAGGAGGAGGTGCTCACAAAATGAGACCTCTTTTTCCTCCATCTGTCCCACCACTGGCACCACCCAAGATGGCTGAAGCTGCTCTGCTTCCCATCTTCCTTCAGAGCCAGCCTGCATCGCCTCTGGTATCTGCAGCTCTGGCAAGGTTTGGTTGCTTAGAGAAGTACAAAAGGGAAAGCAGCAGGGAAGGGAGAGGGTAAAAAGCTGCCTTCTGTTCCTAAAAACCAGCAACGTAGTCAGAGGAGGTAAGTTCTCTGAACATGGCTTCCAAATGGCATCATCAGTTCATTCTTGTGGTTTTAGCTTGAAAACGCTTGCCATTGCACTCTGAGCAGAACAGCTGTCTACCAAATGCTCCAAATGCCTCGAATTAGCTACCCAAGAGCACCCATCAGAAGGGAACGGTTCTGCTGGCACTCAAGAACATCAGGCTTTTATGACATGTCATTCTTTGCTCTGTCCTCATTCAACCTCGCATTGTTTCCCAGGCAGGGCATATATTCTGAATTAGAGAAAGATTCGTTATTGGGAAAATATGGAGACTCTAGTAATTGTACTAGCTTGTGTAACCTTTGCTTAAGTTGGATCGCACTCCTTTAACACCAACGGTGACATAGTTTTCCTGTAAGGCAATGGAAAGAGAAGAGTGTCAGGGCAGAAAGAAGAGGGATCTTCAGTGCTGATTTGACACTTTTTGTTATATAGTTGACACAAACATTTTAGTGAGGGGAATAAAAGGAAAACTACATCCCTAAGTTTTCTGCAACTGTAGCTCTGATGATATCAGTGCAGAAATTGGCTCCAGGTTTCCCGTGACAGCTAAGATTCTGGTTAATGACAAGCGTGTTCAGAATTGGATCTCTCCTTCCTTATCATGGTCCCATGGTAGTTTCTGTGAGCCAAAAGCTACTCAGGTAATCACAAAACATGCAGCAATCAGCCAAAATCAGCCAAGACACTGCTAATTTCCAGAAGCGTGTTACCATGGAAATGTCTCCTTTGCATGCTAGGCAGCATCTTGCTTGGAAGAATAAAACGAAGGGGAACACTTGCCTATGTTAAGTTATTGGCATCAGAAGCGTAGTCAGGACGGCATGCAAAGGCCTTACGGGAAAATAGACCTCAGGACGTTCACTTTGGCTTGGAGTCAGGTCTTATGCTTTTGTTTGGTTAAGTATCTACCAGCCTTTAAGGGTTTTTTTGGGTTTTTTTGTTTTCTGCTAAACATAAATGGAAAAATGGCCTCTTCCTTTGGGAGAGGGAGCCAAATTCTGTACTGGTAAAAATAGTGTTTTGTTTATTTAAATCCCATATTTTTCAAAACAACGGAATAATCTTATACTTGTAATTGACACATGTTCATTACAGAAAGTGCTCCTAGAAAAGCTGGAAACTTGTTCAGGGCTATTATCTTTTAAGCATGCTCCTTTCCAGCAGACATCCCACAAGTCTGGAAGTCTTTGCTCTTCTCTCGCCTTCTGATGTACCCCTGTGTACTTCCCACTGTAACACTGGGCTCAGCAGGGAGTTCTGCTCCTACAGAGCAATTCCTGTTTCTCAAGGTGAACCCTACCAGCATCTTAAAAAAAAAAAGTCATGCAAGGGACATTTAAGTCATGTAAGAGAGATTTTTTTTCAAGTATAAATTAATTAGTGGTCAGCTCAAGCCATCTGTAATACGATGATTTCTAGCTAGCTTTGAAAAATTGTGCCAATATTCTATTTAAAGAGATTCATTATGCACATATAATTTTCTTAATCCCCTAAATTTGTGATGACAATGATCTCTTATCCTTTTATTTGTACAAGGCGTAGAAGAGTCCTTATTCATCATAGCAGCTTATAGGCACTAGATAATAATAATAGCAGTAGTAACTCATGTCTCATAGTAATGAGTTTCATGAGTTGCTTTGTTTTCTAAAAGCTTCCTTGTTTCTGAATTTTGCTGCCATGAAGTTTGTGGGAGACTTAGTTTAATATTATCACTTAGGGTGAGTAGAAGCTAACTTTTGTACATTCAAAACTTCCAGTCTCTCTGTCTTCACTGCCAAAAGTTTTGCATCGATTCAAAATAGACAAAGGTTATATTTTAGAAAGATCTGCAATTCAAATTCATTTCTCTTTGTGGGATAACTGCAAAATGTTTGTTTGCAAATGCAGATCCAGTGCCCAACTTGTTGTTTGTTCACAGCTTCTTCAGAATATAAAACCATTGTGACCCGCTGATCTGATGATCTGCAAAACATAGACAAGGGGATTTTGCCCAGTAGTTTGTGTATTAAGTTAGTAACTTACGTTTTAGCTGCACATCTTCAGAAATACGAGCAATATTCATTTTCCTTTAGAAATACAGGAAGTACTGGATTCAAAGACATATTCCTTTCTAATTTATTTCACACTGTTCACAAATATTTGTACAGGGAAGTGTTCCCTGTACAAGTGCTAAAAAAGTATTTCCTAAGATCCTTGGTTGAGACAAATATTTCCAGTTCTTCGGTCATCTGATCAGTGCTTTAGTAACCCTGTAGATAAGCTGGTGATGTAATGAATGATCTCATGCACTTTAAACTTGAACTGGTTGCAGCTGAATCTAGAAACTTTACTTAAGTAAAGCATTTGTAGAACAGAGGATGCAGAATATAGACAACACTTCAGCCTTTCATCACTACATATCTCAGAAATGATCATGAAAATGGGGAAAACAGCTGCCTCAGCTACATCCACGACCCACTGGCCAAATGGAAGAAAAAAATCTAGGTCTCCTTGCCTTCACGTCCAGTACTCTGTTAGTGCACCTCCCCAACATCATGTCATGGTTGTGCCTACACAATGTGCTCCCTCTCTTCTCCGCTGTACAGCCTGCGATGAAGGACAAGTTAGCAAGGCAAAAGAGGACAAATACTGCTACCCAGGAAAAAAATCGCTACTGTTGGTTGCTAAAGGCTGTTATCAGTGCAGCAGGGGTGGTGCATTGGGTTAGTAGCTGAGTTCCCACGAGAAATTTCTGCTAGAAATAAATGTACCCATGTTTCAGTGCTGGTAGGTAAACTGGGATTCCTCGTAATCAACTGGTTTGTGTACATGTTTGCTTACGTTCTTGGTTCTTTCTCCAAGGTGAGGAGGGTCGATAAGTATCATTTATTTTTCCCCTCAGAGGTGCATGCCTTGGCCGTCCTACACGCTCCTTGAGCTCAGCAGCCTTCATGCACATTCAAGACCCATGCTGTGTCTGCAAGTGAGACCTGTCCCCAGGGTCCCTGGGGGTGGCAGCTGTACCCGGGCTGGCTGCAGGTGCGAGCACTTCCAGCACAGCCGTCTGAGCTTCCCCTGCTCATCGTCCGCATCCTACACAGCCTTCCTCCTGGGCTGATGGGCTGCTTCTCTCTGCAGGGACTTTCACTGTAAGGTGACTCTGCGCGAAGCGTCATTGTAAAGGGCAACTGGGGATTATGTTTTGTCCCTAACACGATTTAACATCCTATGCCACCTTCCTGTTCCTGTTGAAAATATGTGCTCCTATTTTCCTCCCTTTGCCTAAATCATGCTTTTCTGAGCTTCATTCTCAAACGATGGGTCTCCATTTATCCAGATCAGTGTAGACTAAGCAGGATTATAAACCCAGATTTATTCAGGGCCATAATACTGTGGTTCCAAGGAACACTCTCCGGTGGCTGTGAGGTGCTTAATCTTTTAGATTAACTAGAAAGATCTATGGCTTTAAACTGCTGGTTTGCGTCATGTCCTGAAAGCCGCTTTATGAACTGGTTAGGAAACAACATAACAGTGATTAAAAAATTGTCTCTGATCATGGATTCTGCATGAAAAGTAGAAGTGAAAGCATCAGTTCTTGGCAGTTTGATTCACCTTTGTCCTCCCAAGTAGTCAGACTTGCATGTATGATGTGGACAGCAGTGCTTTCATGAATGACCGAGTATTTCCTGAAGACATGGAAAAAGAAAAGGAAAACACCAGGACATGCCCTAGTAACTCAGGGGAACGCTGTTCTCTTGACACTGCTCAGCTTACTCTTTAGCCCAGCGCTCATGCTGTGCTGTGCTGAAACAGACTTTTTAGAGCCATGTATTAGGCAGAAAATGAAAAATTAAATAAACCAGGTACGTACTGTCAGTGAGAGCTTTGCTACAGGCCAGCTCTTGGCTGCAGAACATCACTTCTTTTCTCCCCCTGCTAACCTGGAGGATCCATATCCTCCCACCCTCCGGCTTTTCCCATCTTATCCCCTTTGCAGTGCTTGCTCCATCCACTCCCTACTGAACCACGCCACGTCGCGCCGACGGAGGTGGATGCCATTTACACTGCAAGAGTAACTGATTCACAGAGCCCACGGGGTAATTAAGAGTTACGTGGGACAATCTGTGCGCATCGTGTTTGGTGCTTGAATGGCTCACATCTTGGTCTGAAATGGCTCTGCCACCTCTAAACACGCTTCCTTCTCCCAACAAACTATGTCCGGCTGGTGGGAAAGAGGTCACAAGGCATCTCCTCTGCCTGCCGGGTGCCTGCATGGGACTCCTGATTTTCATGAATTAATAAGGTTGCTTGCAAGCGCCTGGGATTTTTTATTACTTGTGTAGCAACTGAGATCATAAGGACAGCTATGAAATCTGTGTCCAGGTAGAAATAGTCCGCAAGTGCTTTCCTGGTGATAATTTTTTAAAAAAGGAAACAACCGAGAGAAAAAAGGTTCCATAAATTTGTTTATAGAACATTCAGTGACCGTGAATTGTGCTATAAATATACCAGGCTATAGGTTTCAGGCTTTCCTTACCGGGTTGGTACAGTGGCTTGTAACAGACCTTGGTAACAGTAGCTTCATGATGGTTGTGATAAACTGTTTTTATCCTTTATCTCTCTCTTTACTCCTTCCTTCCAGTTACACCAGGCTTTTACACATAATGTTTATTCCTCACCTCATGGAAAATTTTTGACCGAGAAAAAGATCACTTCTGTTGAAAAACCAAAAATGTCCAGCCAAAACCAACGTTTTCATTGTCTGGCTGAAAATGAGAGGTTTGCCATTTTAAGCTTAAAGTTTTTGGTTTGGGGCCAAAATATTTTTGCCTTTTGCCCAAAGTCTCCAATAAAAATTCCCAATTTTTCAGAGAGGCAGACACTTGTTTTTACATCAACAAGAAAAAAGTTAAAAACCTGATTGCTCACCAAAAACAGTTTAGACAAAACCAGTTCTACAGAACAGTCCCTTTTCTTTAAGTGAATATTAAATAGCAAATAGTTTCAGTTTGCCTCCCTGTTACATGAGCATGGCAGAGCTGAAGGAGAACGCTTGCCAAAAAGATTCATGATTGGAACAGAAATGATGCCGTGTGATTTCAATGTTTGGTGACAACTGAGACAGTCCCTGCTTGTCCTCTGCATGGCAAATCGCAGCTTGTGCACAGTTCAGAATTCATGAGGAACAGCGCTGGAGAAGGAGCCTGGAGCTGCTGTGGTTGTTGAAGCACCAGAGCTTTTATAACGACCGTTGTCAACCCTGATTTCTGGTATGAACTTCAGTGAGGAGGTTGTGTGCGGACTCCAAAAATGCTAGACCCTGCTTATAGACATGGATTTACACTGCATTAGGGAGTGGGATTTTCCTCATTGCCATTCCTGAAGTGACTCTTTAGCCACAACAAAAAATTAAATCAGTTAAAGCTGGTTTATTTCTGACACCATATCAAGAATTCCTATATGCAGTGAGGAGAGGAACTCATTTGCAACTCACACCACCACATGTTAGTGGGCCCACAGGAAACTATACAGTATATCCAGGTGCACCGCTGATGATTGACTTTCTGCATACGGCCGGTATGCACTTCTGTTTCCAGGGATTTGCCATTTTGTGGTAGGGCCGAAGTAACATCTAAAACCCTGTGTGAGAGTTTTTAAATGGGGAGGTGAAGACAGGAGCCGCAAAGGAGTATTACTACTCTTGTCATCTTGTGGACACCTTGGTGCAGAACTCCAGGCTCAGCAAATGCCAGCAACACCAGTTTGAGTGGTACTGACCTAAGAAGGTGGGATTACAAGAAGCATGCACTATAAATATAAAGAAATTACAGGACCTGGGCAGTCGATAAATGATGATTAATAAAAGTTTCAGTAAACCAGGCTATTATTTCATACAAGGGAGAATCTTTCCAAATAGCTTCATAATGGTCGTCTTGCTCCCCTGCATGTCTGCAAGTGCTTTTTTGCTTAGCTGCTTTTAGTTATAACCAGTGCCTGTGACTTCTGTGGGACTGGGTTTTTAATACAGCTTTCAGCTGACAGAAGGCCACAGGATGGAAAGGGCCACGACATATCAAATGAGCATCCCATGTCTCTGAAATCTTTGCTGCTCCTCTATGGTAGGGGCACCTTAGTGATGCTTTTTTAATCCATGTCAATGAGATGTAGGTGGTAAGGATCAAGCCAAGGAGTAATTATCCACCCTGGGAGTGCTCCAAAAGGAGCCTAAGCCCAGTTCTACCTAGAATCCCCAATACCTTGATGGGAACTGGGTAGACCATGGCAAGAGCCTAAATGTGGCATTTTTGAATGCCAAGAGATGGCCCAGTAATTAGCTAGTTTTGGAGTGGATATCTTCTTTTGCTACCCGTGTTTGTCATCCTGAACTTCAGACGCATTTCAGCAAAACGTCTATCAGGAAATTATAACACGGAAAATTGGCATTTTCTTATGATTTCCATAGAGCAATTTCCAACTAGATAGACATCCTGTACAACAGTAGACCAAAAAAATGACAAAGCATTGATTTTCTTAAGAAGAAATTTGTTACCCTCCACAGAAGTAAGGCCAGCATTGTGGTGGTTGTTGGGTTGTAATTTGTGCATGTTTCCACAGTATCAAACACCATGCTATTATGCTTGGCTAATACTGGAGGTGAACAGTTCATCAGAGCAGGGAACCGGTACACATCAACAAGAGAACCGACTTAGTGATATATGAGTAAGCTTGAGTCACTCTCAAGTAACACCATAAAATATACTGACACAAGCATTATAATAACTGTAAAGCTTTTAAGTTGGTCTTCAGGCATTTCTAGGTCCCGAGTTGAACTTGATATGAATAATACTGATTTCATTTAAACTTCAGGTTTAGTGTTTTGGTTGGGAGGTTTAAAGATCAGTTTAATGATTCCTGTACTTATCATACTGGCATATTTTCCAAGTTGTCGGTATATTAATATCTTAATGATTATCAAAGCTGTTCAGTTTAAAGAAACATCATCACTGGGACCAGATGAAAGAATGGAAAGAAGTAATGATAAATAATTGCTCACTGGTATGAACAGTGGTTTCAGCACATCCGTTTCAAGTATCTTTGCTAGGCACTGTGGCATAGGAGAGCTTGAAGATAGGACCTTTTTTCCCCAGAAAAATTGGTTTAGACATTGGTAGATTTGGGGTAATTTTTTTCTTTCATCCCTCTGTTCTTTTTCATGCCATGTATTTCTCAAGTAATTTTATCCCTGCATTCGCATATTAAGAAAAGAAAAAAAAATTAAATCTGTGGGTTCTCATTTGTAGCAAGTTATGGTTTCCTACATGAGTTTTCCATGGAATTTGTTTAGGAAAAAATGTAGAGTGCACCAAAATGAGATAATGATGGGGTTTGGTGTTTATCAAAGCCTTTTTTCCCTCGTCATCAAACTGCTAACGTCCCACTGTCTACTGGACGAGAGGGTGCTGCACAAGCCAAAATGTGAAACAACCGATCTCTTGTAAAGGTTCTCCTTTTCCGAAACCAGTACAGAAACCTGGGACGTTGTGAGGATCTGTGTCTTTCCGCTTCTAGCATTAATTTCAGATGAGGAAGATGAGTATGTTCATCAGCATACAACAATGAAGACTCAATAATTGATTCCGTGTCGTATAGATCCCACAGAAAACTGAAAGAGCCCCATTTCTCGTACCTAAATCCCCCATGATGTGGCTACCCCTAAGTTAAGCAAACTAGTGGCTTAGTGTGGCAATATTGTACAAGTGAGTGACCCATTCCTACTGACTGCTTTGGAGCATGGTGAGTCTCCTTTTCACTAGCACTTTTCTGTGACTCTTTGAAATACACTCTTTCGATGAGAGTTTTGGTCATCACAAATATAGCATCTTAAATATTGCCAGTTTTACCAGGTTTTTTGATCCTGAAAAATTCTTTGAAAACTCTGTGTATGACTGCATACTTCAGGGCAATGTTATTAGGAGGTTAATCATAAAAGTAACCTAATCTGTCTCACCTGTGATGGGTTATTTCCCTTCTGTTTTGCCTTTCTATCATTCTTCAAACCCTGAAGTTTTACAAATTACAACCCAGAAAGTATGTTCTTTACACACTTTCTCCTTTAAAACTCAGAGGATTTCACAGTGAGGAAGGGCTTTTTTTTTTTTTTTTCCTTTCTTTCTTTCTTTCTTCCCCCCCCAGGAAAAAAAACTAAGTGTTTTGTGTTTTTCCCATCTTACTGTGGGTGAAATCCTTAAGTGGTATAAATCAACATAGTTCCACTGAGGTAGAAAGGCTCTACTTCCACTTATAACAGTGGAGAAAATCACCTATTGAATTTAGTCTTTTTCACCAGTTATAATAATTTATAAGCATTTCCGATTCTCTTTTATTTCATGGATAAAAACGGGTTTTATGTGTATAACTCCTAGGGTGATAATAGCAGGGAGTAGTTTTACTGCACACATATAACTTTTCCTTAGGCCAAGAAAAGCAGCCACAGTGTTTCATCTACTCCCAGCAAAAATTAAGCAGGATTAAAAAAAAAATAAATCTAATTGATGGGGACAGAAAGTGGTGGGAGAAGAGAAGCTGAAGTATGCAAATTAACAACATGAAGTATACAAAAATCACTCTAACTAGTTTGTCCTCTATTTTAAATGTTTTTGAACTCTGTCAAATTAAACTTTCAATTAAAGAATCATATTTTCAGTATTTTTTTTTTTCCCTACAGCTACATGGGACAAAAATCAAAGGATGAAAAATAGAAACATGAATATTTAATCTGCGTTACTCTTGGTGACTTTTCAAAGCGCAGTTTCCCAGCTGCCTGACTGCAGGGTAGAACAGCAGCACAGTCATTCATGAGAGCATCCTTATCCAGGAAAGCTCATAACCTTTACACTAATAATCTGCATGTGGGGATCTTAAACATTTGCAGAGGAACTGTCCTGAAAATGAGCCTTAATCTAGAAAAGAGAGGAGGACAGAAGGAAGGCTTGGGTGAAAGAAAGCCCAGAAAGACCCCCCCCTTGGAGCAGCATGCCCAGATATCTGAAGTATTTTGTAGGATTCAAGCTGTGCAGTAAATACAAATTTAAGTTTATATATATTCCATAAAAATTTGGTTCAGAGAGAAAATGGGTTTTCAACAGCATTGCACATTTTCATATAAAGACATGAAAGAGGATCATATTATATATCTCTCTGCCCTATTCCGCAGAGCCAATTCTTTAGTCATAGAAAGCAATCAGGTTGTTCAGGCATAATTTGCCCTTGGGAGATCGGTGCTGAATTTTGCTGCTTGTCTTGTCCTTCACATGCCTGGGATTGGCTTCCATGAGGACTTGCCCCACAGTCTTTTTAAGGACTGGCCGCTGTTACCCAATGAATGCCAAACAGTGTTGAGAACTAAAAGGGAAAAGAGGCAAAGATCCAGTAGTGTCTGTTTTGAACGTAATCTGTGCGTTTTAGAGACCTGAGAGCCGCACGCAGTTTCCTGTACTATAGGTTTTATGGACAATAACTAGAGCATCTGAACGCAATTACCCTCTTACTGTTTCCCTCCACTCAGCTCTCCCCACTGCAGCCAAGGCAGTTATTAAATAGCATTATAGAAAATTACAATTAGTTCCAGGTAAAGCGTCACCCAACTTCAATCTGATATTGACTAGGTTGGGGGAACAGATGGTGGGTTGAGTTTGGAAGATCCTGAGGCTGGGAAGGGGAAATAGGCAGCAGGAGGGAATTAAACAGCAGCATCAATGTGCACAGGGGATCAGGCTGCAGGAGCTGAGCTGCTCGTGGGTGTGTATAAATGTTAACTGTGTGATGGTACTGAAAGAACATAGGGACCACACGAAAGAAGAAAAGGCCCTGCATATGCAGGGAACAAAAAGCAGATGGCACCAATGCGAGAGAAGTTTATCGTTGAGGTGAATGTATGCAAGGGTATCTTTCATCCCTTTAAGGATTCCAAGAAAGCTGAAAATGTCAGTATAAATACCCACAGTACTAAGCTCTTCAGTGCCGTACCTGTTGAACTTCAATGTGAAACTTGAGAGTTAGGTGCCAATTAAAGAAACACTGTTCAGAAGTTGAAGATATGCCAGAATTTTGATCATCTGTTCTGATGGATGTATTGTTCATGGCAGGTGTTTTCAAGCTTTGACAGAGGATGGGTGACGATGTTTCAGCCCTTATTGTGTCCTTTGTAAAGGTTAAATGTATGTGGTGGAGCGGCGAGGCGCATGAGTGGAGCATTATTGGCTCCTGTTAAAGCACTGGGATTTGTTGATCCGAATCAATGGCACCAGTAAGCTGTCATGGCTTACAACATTGCCTTCCCTCTGTGATCACCTCTTCTCTTAAATGTGCTGTGTGAGTCTCCTGAAGGCCACAACTGACTGTGTGGACATGTGTAAGTCTATGTACATATATATGAGGAAGACACTACATGTACATACAGGTAGGATTTTGGTTTAGGTTGCCTGTTCGAAAGAAAGTAAACTAGATGGTTTACATAAGCGTGCTTCTTCCTGAAAGGCTGAGCTATTTTAACAGTGCATACCACCAAAATGAATAATATTTGGCTTTTGGAGGCAGATTTTTCTGTGGTTACAACCTCTTTTGCACATCATAAAAGTCCAACCCCATCCTCTTGCTTTTCTTTCATTAAAAAGAACAACAACTAACCTTTAAAAACACTGGATTTGTCATATGCTTGCTTGGGTTTCAGCTGGTGTGATTTATGCGTCTATCTTCAGAGTAAATGTACTCATTGAGGAAAGTAATCAGCACTGCAGAAATGAAGTCTTGGGGTGAGAGTGGGTCATAGCAGATGGTGCCGCTGAGGACGTGGTCTCCTTAGCGCTGACTTCGCAAAGGGGTCACTGCTTAGGCTGGGCTGTAAGTCAAGGTGGGTTGTGAGTCCAAGCTTTGGACTGGAAAACCTCCAAAGCTTGCAGGTGATCAGTGCGTACAGCAGTGAACTGAGATGACAGCGCAGCGCTCCCGCCTCCACATCAGAATGTCATTGTCATGTTCTGTTACCAGGATGGGTAAAACCAGGCTCCTAAACCCCAAATCCTCACACATTTTACAGTGTGGATCACATTAGTAATTTGTGGCTCTGGCTTACCTCCAGTTATAGCCTGACTGGTCATTAGCACCTTCAATTAGTTAACCAGATTCTGTTCTCAGCTGTACCACTGCGAATCACAGGTTGATCCTGCAAAGTTTAAAAACAAACAAACAAGTAGCGCTGAAAGAATCTGACCCAGCATAAATAAATTTGTACCTTGACTTAACAATGAAAATTTTCAGCTGGTGCAGATCTCTCCAGTTCTGTTTAAGACCCTGGACGTATCCCTCTTTACACAAGCAAATGACCAGATCCAAATTGAGCAGGATTTCTTGGTAGAAGGGGAAAACTATTTGAGGAGGGAGTAAACGGCACTGTATCGTACCAACTGTTCAAAATTTGTTTTGCCAAAGCAACAGGAGAAAGCTGTTAAAAAAAGATTTTAATTGTAAGTCATTTCAGCTTTCCCTGTAAGAAAACAAGGAAGAAGCAAACACAATGGCTAAAGAACATGAAAAGATCCCAAAGGTTAAGAATGCTCCAAGAAAAATATGCTCTCAATCTGAAATAGTGAGCAATGGAAACATTATTTGCACTACTTTCAGTGCTGTTGTTGGTTGCAACAGGCAACAAAGCCCCTGTGATTTCCAAGGTCTGGTTTTCCTTGCGAAGGGGGCAGGAGGAGAGAAACCTCAGAGGCTGAGCCTTTCTGCCCCGTTCCCAGAGAGCTCAGACGGTGCATTCGGCTCTGCTGTTCTCCCACCACAAAGGATATATTTGCATAGCTCATTTGCAGGGTGAATGAGAAGACTCAAGTGGCAAATTGGATATTGATAACTTCCAGAAGACTTTTTGGGACTGCTGTGTTATTCCACTCGTCTGAAAAATCGACAAACATTTGCAGCAAAAAAGTTCCCTTTCTGGCAAAAAAGTATGGCTCCAAATGAACTAACTTTCAAAAATGATATTTAAGGATGTTTTATTAGTCTGATGTCTCTCCAAGTCTTGCCAGAGCTATCATGTTGAAAAGCTATAGACTCGGTTACAATAAAAGAGACGTTCTTTGTAATTGTTTCCTCTCAGCCTTACCCTGTAAGGGTAAAGGCAAGTGGAAAAGCACTTCTCAGTGCTCCGCTCCATCTCCCTCATGTTGCCCGGTTCATATTCTGAGCTCCTAATGATGGACCGAGCAGGGAGGCCTTTGGGCGCTGTGTAGGAGCTTGTGCTGCGTGGAAGTGCTCTCGGGGACCTCCACGGCATGGAGCAGAGCAGCCCTGTACCTGCGCGAGAAGGCAGCACGGGCAGCGTGCAGTCCGTCCCACCACCGTACTGAGCGCAAGTCTGCGCTCTCCCGTACCGCCACTGGAATATTGTAATTCTTAACAGGAGGGAGAGAGGAGTGCCTTTTCTTGTTTTGCTTCTCTTTGTTTTGCTGTTGGCTTGTCTTTGTGTAATGTTTTTATTAATTAAGGATGAGATTTTTGGTTTTTGTTTTTTTTTTTGAAAAGGAGGCAAGGATCCAAGCTTAGACTTTTCACATAAATATTGGCAGAACAGCTTATATGGGAGAAGGAAAACAAAGGTTATCGTGATTAGCACATGATTTTACTTAGGCAGTGTATCAGTTAAATTAGTCTCGAAATTATAATGTTTCAGCTGCTGGTATTTTCCATATTAAAAATAAAATTTAATTTTCCAGTTTTGCAGAAACAAAAATTCCAAGCATTTGTTGATTTCCACCACCACCACCACCACCAGGAGGGAAGAAAAAGGAAAAAAAATAGAATGAAATACAGCCTAATCCCCCAAAATAGATTTCCACAAAGGCTATTTCTATCTGGGGGAAGATGTCAGTGCAGAAATTTCAGCCATCCTTGGTGTCCGTACCGTGTGGCATCTCCCAGATAGCTGCATGTGCTTCATAGCTCATGGTCTCACTTGCTGTGGGGCAGACCTCACCTAAATCTTCCAGACTCTGTGTTTTTACTCTGTATGTACGGCTGTGTAACCCAGATCGGAATTTACCGCGGAATGTGCACGGATGCTCCTCATGCCCTCTTAGTCATTGGACGTGAATTAATGTTTTGCGAAGCAGCATCAATGTGCACGCGGCCCGGCCGGCTCAGGCGGAGGAGTGCCATTTCTGACCGTGTGTGGCAAGCTTTTTCAATGCTTGGTTTAGTTCCATTCAGGCTACAAACCAGAGAACCAACCCAAAAACAGAGAAGAAAAAAGAAGGAAAAAATCCTTTCTGATTTTCAGCATAAAGCTAGGATTACCACCAAAGAACAATAAAAATTCCTTTACTACCAACAACAGGAAGAGCAAAGGAAAAAAAAACCACAGAAAATCTTTGTTATAATTTTTCCATAACAAATAAGGTCTTTTCTGGTCATGTTTGGCTTTTTTTTCCTTAAAATTGTATCTGTTTAGGAAAAAAAAAAATCTTGTTTAGAATAAAAACAAAACTGCAGAGGAAAAAGCATAGCTCTTATTAAAGAGTTTGACATCATAACCCATCTATTAAATAGCAGTATTCTTAAAGGAAAGTAATTTACAAATAAAAGGACGGAAATGAAAGGTTGTATGAGTTCCCGAACCCATTGTTGAGGCAGTAAAGCACAGAAACTTCCACTATCTATAGTCGCTGAAGTCATGTATTAGCAGGAACCAGCGCTGGAGGTTCCCACAGGGAGAAGATCCTTGTAGAGAAATACGGCTGTGACTCGCCTTTGTATTTCTCTGTTCCCCACACTTTTTTTTTTTTAGCTTTTCTGTGAGTGACCAGGGAAGATAAAAGTATCAAAGGGGAGTGAAATGCGCTGCTTCTCTTGGCTAGCAGCTGTGACGGAGCTGCGTCCCGCGGTGCCCTGCTCTCCCTGGTCCACCACGAGAGCTCCCACCCTGCACGCATGGCCGAGCATCAGCTGAAGGCCAGCTCCTGTGATTTCGAGGGGGATGTGCGTTGTCTCCAAGAGCTTTTTTTATGCTCTCCCTAGATTTGGGGGCTGGTATGGTTTTGTTTTCACTGGGCTTCTGAGAGAGAAAACTCTTTTTCCTCTTACAAAGTCTGGCACGCTTTCTTGCTGCACTCGGTGTTTGCTGTGTGTGGCTCTGTCCGATGCTGATTAGGGTTGATAATGTGTGGCAGTGAGTTATTACCATGTGCGACCGTAAAGCCAAAACGGACAGATTCGACATAAAACAGTTACAGAAATGGTCTGGGTTTTTCCTTATCTGACTGTGCTCTTGATAGCAAAGGCAGCCTGGTAACAAAAGATTTTGTTCCCTGTTAATCCATAGTGAGAAGTATCAGGCAATTCACCCTTCCATCAAAGAGGTCTGTGTGCTCTGATCCTCTGCCACGGAGTGACAGGAGATGCTGCTAATCCAGACCTGGGTAACGGCCGTCCCAGAACACAGTGGCTGGGGTCCCCCTGGGCACGTCCCAAACGATAGCGGAAGGGCAGTGCCTGGGTTTCCCCTTGGCCAAACAAGGGACACTTTTCCCAAAGGGCCATTGGGTACAGCTCGAGGATGAAACAACAAAGAAGCGAAGTTCCCATCAAGTTTTAATGGGATTGAACAAGGAATAAATTCCAGGTTCTTTAATCAACTTCTTAAAATTATAAATATTAAATTGTTGACAAGAGCCTCCTTATCACGATACAGCTCTGTCCTGTTCCTTCATTGCTACCCTCCAGCTCATTCCCACATCCAAGTACCTCTTGCATTGTCTTGAAATCAAGGCCTGAATTGAGCAAAGACTTGTGAGCAGGTTTAGCTATGGGCAGCTTCATTGGTGTCAGTTCCCAATTCCCTCTCAAAAGATAATTTGGGGTTGCATGTGCCTGAAGCCCAACAAAAGCCCGACTTACTCTGTGCTGGGATCTTCACTGGCATGTGAAGCTCTGAGCTCTTCAAAACAGAATTTAGAAATGAATGTGTTTGTGCAGCACCAAAGGGGTCCAGTCCTTTTGGCCACCTACATTGTGTTGGTCAGTGTCAAACCTCTGCTCCAGTTAATTTGATAGCCAAAGGGGTCAGAGATTCTCATTTTGTTTTGAACACTGATGTCTTAACTCAGAAAACATAATCAAATCAGTCTAGAAAAAAATAAAAATACTCTGGTTCCATGTACGTATTTCCAGATGTAAATACTCCTTTAATTTAGCACAAACTTATTGTACTGTAAATTCTTTTATAACATTGCTAGGTTTAATTTTTGGTTTTGTTTTTCATTTTCTTATGTATTTTGTGGATTTGGGGTCCAAACAAATGAGAGGGTACTACCAATGACTTGACCTAACTTTTAAAAGACATCTTTTTTTTTTTTCCCCCTCCTTGCACCACTGTTTTTTCTCTCTGACTTCCTCATCATGGACTTTCTCAGGAGGGCAACATATTTTGCCATAGCATGTGATGGGAGGATTAAGATTCCCATGGCCAAACCCTTTCCTGAGGTACATTTGTATAAATATTAGAGGATCCCTCAAGATGAATTCTGCAATATATTTTGGGAAGATCATGGTGGTGAAATGATGATACATCTCATCTAGAATCTGTAGGAGGAAGATGTCCCAGAAGAAGAAAGCCAAGTACTAAGCAGTTGTTCAGAGCACAGTGTTCACATCTACAGTCAAACAATTGGAACAACCGAATTGAATAGCATTGGGTATTTTTTGGTAAAAGAGCTGCTGGGTACAAATCTAGATCTAAGAACCCTACAGAAATAAGATGCCAAATCAAAGCAAAAAGTTATTTTAGTGCTGCATGGAACAGAGCGGAGGTCAGGCAGGGCTGGGAAGAGACGGGACAGCAGGGAATATGGCCAAGGGCCTGAGCTGCATGAATTTCCATGATTTAGATAAGGTGTGGAACAGCTTTGTGCTTGGGGCATAACATGTAAGGATAATATTTACCTGTTCTCCCATACAGCATGGTATCTTATATAAAACCTACACTTAATAACATTATTTTTCTATTTTGCAGCAGGTGTTATAGCACAAGATACTTCCAAGACATGGAAGACCTTTATCTCAGGTCTATCCGGCCATGAGCTTCCTATTGTCCATCCATCAGTCCATGAAATGCAATACAATGTCATACAGAGAAGGACAGAGATCTGTTCTGATTCATTCTTTCCCAAAGACACTTTCTTTTGAGAACAGTGGAAAGTAACTTTTTTTTTTCCATGACCATAATTTAATTCTTTATTTTAACCAAGTTGCTACGTTCTTTCTCCTTGATAACTCACGAGTTTGAATGTAAAAAATGTATTATTACAAGAGACAATTACGGGGTTCAAAGCATTCTGAAGCATTCCATGCTTCCAGCTTCTGGTACTGATATAAGTAGAGGAATATTTGTGGGTTTTTTACTTGCATGAAGTGGAAGAGTTCCAAGAGCTGGTGGTAAAAGGCCTAATGAAAGTCTGCCTTCATCAGACACAACAAAGACCCTGCATCCTGGGAGGTTAACTGTTTATATGGACATGATGCCCAAGCACCATCATACAACTCTCTTTCACAAACAAGCCCTTGACCATGTAAACTCAACCATTTCATGCTCAGTCAAAAATAACAATAGCAAAATAATAAGAAAAAAACAAATCTTGGTTTTGTTTGGCTTTTTTTTTTTTTTTTTTTTTAATACAACATTACTTTGGAAGTTCAAGGTGTGCAGCTCTCTAGTTCCCAAAGTTTGTTTGGACTCAAGATGTGTCTAGCACCTTTGGTAGTATAGTTGGATACCAGCAGGCTGTAGAAATAATGTCTGTTTTGAAGTACGCATAGTTGTTGCACAAACATCTGACTGCTGTAGTGCAGGAGGTTCTTTCCTACTGAACCTTCTGTTTGTCATTTATTTTTCCATTTTATAAATACTGATTGGAAACTTCTTCTTGGAAGGAAGAAGGAAATCTTGTGGATTGTAAACACTGAGAAGAAGATGAATTGTTTAGGATGGTGAAAAGGGTATAAGGACTAAAAGCATAATGTTAAGTAGAGGAAAGTTTAGGCTGAATAACAGGATGAACTTCCAAGTGCTGAAATCTTATTAGACTGTGGAAAATTCTTCCAAAGGATGTGGGAGAAGCTCCACTGTTTGAGCAGTTTGCCACTAGATTGGACAAAGGACTAAAAATAAATCTTAAATAATCTTGCCCTAGCACAGGGGGTGAGCTGAAGAGGCCAAGTCAATGTATCTAACACCACCCTCTTTGATTTCATTGATCACAAATCAGTCCATGCCCAGAGAGTGACAATATCCATGAGACGTGTATGTCTCAAGGCGAGGTCACTCACTGTGTTCAGCTCGCGGGGGTGGCCTCTGACTCTGTAACCTGATGAAGAGAAAACCTGTGTGATGCAAGGAATTAGGAGCTGCCAGGAGCCTCCCATCTCAGCAAGAAATACAGCAATTTTAAACCAGGAAAATGGAAAGTAAATATATATATATTTGAATTGCTTTACTGTCCAGTGGGCGAGTTGTACCCTGGGGTTCAGAGAGCCTTCTTCATCCATGTGGAGTGGCCTGGGAGAGCACATGAAGAAAATTGGAAAGACACATTATGTTTTCAGACCATCAGAAAGAATACAGAAATCAGTTTGACACAGCTGAGCCCAAACAGAAAGATATTATGCCCTGACACTTGCCATCTGTCCTTAAAGGACGTGTTGAGATTCAGCACCAGCGGTGATACCCACGAGAGAAAGAGCAGTCAGCAGTAATTGCAGATTTGCTGCGTCACTCTGGCAAAATAATTTAAGTGCCTAGTATCAGATGGTCAAATGTTCAGCAGAGAATTTAAGTTTTAAATATGCATGTGTTTAAGTAATGGGCTAATAAAATTGTTGTCAGGGTGGATAACTTACTATCAGATGATCTGAGTTGCTAACTTGTTTTATGTAGTAATGGCAGATGACATGAGGCAAAGAAGATACAGCAGGATTTACAGCTGTAACAATTCGCCAGCACAATTAGTAGTGTTTTGGATGTTAAATCCACTTGCTGCCTTTTTCCCTTCTCTTTATGGAGATCTAAAAGCAAATTCTGGGGTTTTTTTTTTTTAAATCCATTCATGATGGTATTGACCTGAAGTTCCTGAAGAGACAAGAAGTCTGCCCACTGACTTTGCTGGGTCCTTGGATTTTATCAGACCGTCTGAATTTATTACATAAACACCATATTTCTGAACTGTTTGCTCCGGGGACTCATTATGAGTCTTCAAAATTTGATCTGAGTTACTTAACTCTGACTGGTCAGATGAATCACATGGTGGCGTTTCCAGTCCTGAATGGAGGCATGTGTAAGCACATCTGGTGCAAATATTTCCTGGTAGAAACCGAAATGTCAGTTTCTGTAAATACTTCTGTGTGTGATTCTGAAATTTGCTCTCCACTACTTTTTTGGCCAGTAAAACTTGATAACTCAAAAGTTCTTAGAAAGCAAAGACAAAGAGATGTGAATGTGGCCAAAGTGACTTTATTGCAAATTTGGATGAATCTAATATCAGTTAAAGCACAAGTTAAAGCTGCAGTAAAATTGAAACTTTTGTAAAGGCTTGAGAAGATGCGCAGCTATTGAACTAGTAGCAGAGCAGATGGAAACCTCGGGGTTTTAAGTTAGAAGCAAATCAGCTGGGATCATGTCACTGTTATATGCATGGAAATATAGAATATATACTTTTAATAGATGGGAACAAAACACAGCATTTATGTTTATGTGTCTATTTGTGTCTGCTGGGCATGTTATGTTAGTTGAGAGGGCATCTGAATCCCACCGCAAGCAGAGGTGTACTAAACCGGTCTTCTACGCATGCCTGTAAACATCACTAAAAATCATTATGATTAGGAGTATCAGACTGGAAAGAACTTCTTGGTTATTTCCTGTCTAAACCAAATCCTACTTTTTTCCCAAGGAATTGATGGATATCAAAATTAATTTGAACTTTGTCCCTGTTATTTTTTTATTATAATTCAAATGTTCTAGAACCTTAGTGGTTTTAGAGCCAGAAATGTGATTTCTAGCCTACTCTACTTGTAAATGATGTATTTATTTTTTTTGCCAACAGATGGACTCTGTAGTCTTGAGGGAATCTCACCAGACCTGCCTACAGCAGCTATCTCATCACCGCAATTACTGTCTTAGAGCCAGGCAACCTATGGCAGCTCCAGCGGCAGTAGGAAGGGCTAGTGGTGGTCACCTTTCCTTGGTTGATCCCTAGCCTTGGTTAAGAGGATCCAAATTGCTACAAGTCTGCCAGTGTGGCCACAGAAAGCCTGATGCAGTCGCAGCGTGGGCTCGGCTAGGGGGAATTTCATTCTCTGGTTAAGTTAATGGCAAAATCCTTTAATTACGCTGAACGTGCAGGAATACATTCCTATGGACACTTGACCTTGGGACCCAAAGATAAAGGGACTTCTTGTGTCCTTTCAAGTGAGGCATATTCTTAATTGTTGCATTTAGCAAGAGATTTCTCTTCTTTATTCCCCTTTCTCATATCTCTACGTTGTCTCATTTCTTTTTGGTTTTCATTTTTTCCTTCAGACTAGTCTTTTCTTCCTTCCTAACTTTGTCCTACACCTTTCCTTAACACTACCCCAGATCTTTTTCCTTCTCCCACTGTTATGAATCCTCAAGGGCCACAAGAATTTTCCATTTTCCTGCCCTAAACTCTTCGTATATCTCTCCCCACCTCGTTACAATAAAATAATTCTTCCATTTCGCTGTCACCTCAATTTAGCTCTCTCACCCTCCACTCCCTCTTTTTCCCCTGGTTTAAAGACCGACCAGCATTTCCTGAATTGGAAAAGCCACAATAATATTTTTTCCATTGAAAATACCACAAGTACAGTATTTCCATTGAACATACCACAAGAACAGTGTTTCCATTGAACATACCACAAGGACGGTGCTTTTGAGGTATCTAAATGCTAAGATGAACTCATAATGTTCATCTTGGACTCATTAAACCAAAGCCCCTTCTCTTCTCAAAAAAAATTTCCTCAGACAGAGAAAGAATTTTTATTCACAGGTTTCAAAAAAAGAAAAAAAATACAATAAAAACAAGACCTAGACAGAGCCAGGACAATTTTGCACTTGCTTTGTGAGTAAAATATAAATAGGTTTTAGCAAGTTAAAAAAAAATCCATTAAAAATGTTCAGAGCGGTTGAACAGCTGGAAAAGCAACTTTTTTTGATAACATTTAAAGCTGCTCAGCAGCTGGGGAAAAAATCGCCTGTAAAAACACTTAACATTTACAGCCACTCAGTGGCTGGAAAAGCAACTTGTTATAAAATTGATTTAACATTTCAGTGGCTGGAAAAGACATACACACACACATACATATAACTGCAGTGTTTTACATAGCTATTTATGGGTATTTAGACACAGATAACGCTATAAATAGATAAGCTTGGCATTTCTGGTGATGCCATTGTGGCAGAGAATAATTTCCATTCAGAACATTCGCCGTTGTATTTTATTTTCTGGGAGTTTAAAACTAAGCCATTTAAATTCCCATCAGTCTGAAGTCTGGCATGCCTGGATGCTCAGCCATCCCACCCAGCCCCCAGGAACGTCTTAAATCATTTTAGTTACAGAGCACTTTATGAAATAATAACTGAGTTCTGTATCTGATCAGCTCACATGAAAGACTGACTGAGGCAGCAGAGCCCAAAGTGTTTTACAAATAATATTTGTAATCAAGGGTGCTAGACAGGGTTGTCTCCATCGGCTCACCTGATCTGACAGGAGCTGTGTGCTGCCTTTGTGTCACAGCCCCGACAGCTGACAGCAGCCTTCATGCCCAGAAGTGACAGGGACAATAGCTGATTATTAAAAAAGTGATGTGAAAAGCACCGTGTAAGGAGTAATTAAGCGTATTTGTTTCTCCCTGAGATTAGAGTTCCTTAAAATGCCATTTTAAAGCGTGAGTCATGTAATAAGCCCTGAAGCATCATCAGGCAGTTGTGCTCGCAGCCCCCGAACACCACGCAGCACTTCTGGTCCCTGCGTGCAGCTGTGCAGTGCAGAGGTGACGTGCGGGCAGGTCCCGTGCTCGGTCCCGGTCAAAGCCCCTAGAACCGGGACTAAAGCTATTGCCTAAACGTTGACGCTAACAGGCTTCCTGCCAGAGCCTGAAAACCGTGAAACACTTCCATGGAGGAGAACCTTGATGCGTGTGGGCATACACTGGAAATAATTGCTATATTAAATTACCGTAATAATGTAATAGATCTGTTTGCAGCACAGGAACTTAATTCTTCCCTAGAATGAGTGATTCCCGTTTTCCCCAGCGCCCGGTAAAGCAGCTGGGCTTTCTGTCACTCTCCCTCAGACTTCACCTCTGTCTGACATTTCTACTTCATTTTGCCAAGTGCATGTCTCGGACAAAATTAACTGGACGCATCCGTCGTGCTTGGGAGATGTCATAGAGGCAGTTATGGCATAGATGCCATGGAGGCAGTTATCGCACTGTTACAACAGATTTCTGCAGTAAAACGTTTCATGCGACGCATGTTTCGCTGGCGGGGGGCAGGCCAGGCAAACCAAGGACCCCTGTAAAACCGAGTGATCCAGCCTCGCTCCCCAAGAGCCGACCACAGGCTGGTGGCAAGCCCCTTCAGAAGAGAACAGTGGCTCCTGGAGCAAAGGCAGCTCATTACGTTTTATTTCCAAGCGAGGATGTCCTGACTGGCTGGATTATGGCTGAGGCTGGGTGAGCGATTGCTCCCTACCCAGTAAAGAGGGAAGAGTAAATGTTGCCGTGATTGGGCGTCGTTTCCCCAAACCTGACAGTCCAAAGCTGCTTCTGCAGTCAAGGGTAGAGCCCAAAGTGCCGCTTAGCTGGGTTTGATGCCAGCTTTCGGAGCTAAGATGAGAAACTGGATGTCTTCCCTCTGCCGATAACTCTGCAGATAATGAGGCAATGTTCTCAAAGTATCTGAGGCAGGGATCTTTCAAGTGTAATACTTGTGAAAGTGGAAAAATAATAATTACCTATGAATATGTGAAGACGTATATTCCTCAAGGACAGACAGGAATTGTTTAGTGTTGTCCGGGTGAAGGGAGGAGGTGCAAAAAGATTTTAAGAACAGTTTTCCTGCCAGGGAGAGCTATTAGGCACTGGAATTATTTCCTCAATGAAAGCAGAGGAAGGCGATTCCTTCAGACATTTAATAATAGATTGGGCAAAGAATTAGGAAATATAAAGAAGAAGCCTGTACTGGCAGGTAATTGAGCTGATCAGAACTAGTAGGACTTAAACTTTTATTTTTTTTAGGATCATTTAAAGTCAGCTGCAATAGATATTTCATTAATTTACAGTCTTTTTCATTGCAGGCCAATACCCAGGAGTAAGGCAGAACAGCTTAATATTAAAAAAACACAAAACCAGTAACTGCTGAGAACACTAGGATGATGCAGTGCCAGCGAGGCGAGATTTCATGGGCATGCATAAAATACACAAGCAAGTTCGCAAGCAGGCCACAAAAGCCAATGTGGAAGAGAAGGGGTAGAAGGAGCCAAGGTTTGATCTGGAAAATAAAAAGGGAAAAGCAAGGATGAAGAACCAGGGGATTGGACGAGATGGGATGGGATGGGAGGGGGTCCTGGAGAGGACTCTGTCTTGGCAGCAGCCATGGAAAATAAAAGTACAGAATCAAAAACTGCTTTAAGAACAGCCCGTGATCAAATACCAGACTGGCTAATTTGTATTTCAGGGGCTAGAGGAGAGGATGCTAGCTGCAGTCTCAGTACCTTGCAACACATTTTGTGTTCCTGGACACACAGCAAGTACTAAATCACGGGCATCCGGCTCAGACTTGAACTGGGGTGTAAAGGCTGAGCAGCATCAGACTGAGTAACTAAATTTGGGGAAAGGCAGACACTTCAGAGCACTGTGGTGTCTGGATTATCCAGAGGATGACTAAGCCAGGTACTTTTTTTCTCTCACTGTTCATCCTGAACAGCATGGTGGGTGCCAGGTTTTATTCTTTCATCCTTTCTCCTTGTTCGGCATTTTTAAAATAAAATTTAGAACATGCTGTAATTATTCCATATGGGATTATTAACCAGTTAGGTACATCGCTGGGCATGGTCCGGTGATGGCCAGGATGCTGAGGTCAGGAGGGGACATAGCCTGGGGCATCCCATCAGCTGCTTGAGGGACTGACAAATGTTGCCGAGTGCGTCTGTAATCCTTGCCAGCAGAACCCCAGCTCCCCGCTTTCCCAACCTAGGACATGCGGTCTCTCCTGCAGCTGGGGGGAAAAAGTTTGTTCCTAAAATAAAGCAAAGAAAGAAGGAAACAGAAAATCCTCAGATGATGTCCTCACCCATAATTTCCGTCAGAGCTGAGTAAATGCCAATGAAGTTTATTGCCTTTTTCACAACTTAATGGCATTTCAGATTATCTCTAGGTTGATTCAGCAATCCATACCCATTATGAATAACAATTACCTCCAGTTGTAATTCCACAAAGGCCATAAGTGCTTATCAATATATGGAAATGTTGGAGTATGTGTCCCAGAGGTGTCAGAGCCAGATTTTTGTGTTCTTGTTGACTGTAATGGGTGGAGAGGTGCAGTCTAACACACTTGTTCTGGTTTAATAGCCATTTACTCCACAAGCGTCATCACTTCATGACGCTAATATCATTAAGCCTGAACAATGATACCAGAACCTGGCCCTGTACTTCTACAGTTATTCTGTAGCCTGGGTACAAAGTCCTCAGTACAAATCTACCCCTACTTATTTCCAAGCCACTCAGAAGCCCAGGTTATTCACTATGTGTATGCACAGTGACCAGAGCAATTAGGTTGTACCGTGATTGGAGCCTGGGATAATCCCTGAACTACAGCCACCCTGGAGAGCCGCTGTCCCTCTCGGCTCAGATGATGGCAGCTCCAAGGAACACGGTGCTCAGTGTCCCTCAGTGATCCCCGGGCAGACATCAGAGGTGATGTGGTTAGAGAAGCTTTTGTCTTCTTGTCTCTTTGAGAGAAGAGGTATCAAATACAGAAGAGAGAGGAATATTATGTGAGTTAATTCTGCACAGGTTGCAGTACAGTCAGACCCAAGGAAAAAGTGACCATGAAGAAAAAGAAAGCTGAATCTCTGATTTTGGATAATTGCACTAGGAATAGCAAAGACTTGCTTTATGGAAAAGTCACTAACTTCATGCTGTACTGTACCACTCTAATTTATACCCTATTAGAAGCTGATATCACCATTAGGTTTAAATTATAGCTATATTAACATCCATCAGCAAGCTGACCTAGAAACTTATTTATTTAAGAACATAAGTGGTCTGAGTAAAAGACTTATTTCGGATGCCAAAAACAAAAACAAAAACAAGTACAATGGGTTTTGGATCTAGACAATGGTTGGGAACCGTATTGGCAGCCATCAAGTTAGAATATTTGATCTTCACAGCTTGACGTCAAGAATGGCTTTTAAATCTCCTGGCTGGTAAATATGTCTGGCTTGTGCGTTGTTTAACATTTGAGGCGCTTATAGATATTGTGGTTACAAAGTTGATAAAACATGCAAGGCATTATTTGTAGGAAAAACATTTACCTTACTGGAGAGGCTTGACATATACAGAAGGCTCAAATGATTTCCCGTGTGCTTTAATGCATGAAGCAAAGTGGAATTTGCTTTGAGAATCAGAAAAAAAGGCAGTTGTTCAGATGCATACTGCTGCGTCTGGTGTGGCTTGTGAATGCCTATAGGTAAGTTCAGCACCATTTTCTTTTGTGAGAGAAAACTTGCTCAAAAAGTTGGAAAACATCTACGTTGTAAAGCAAAGCAGAAAGAAAATTATCTGAGATTTGAGAACTGAATATGAAAATTGTGGTTATCGTTTCAGTTTTCTTGTTCCTCAGTCAATAGAAAAACCAAAAAAAAGAGAGGGACGAAGATTGGAAAGTAGAAAAAAGAGGGAAGGAGAAGAGTAGAAGAGAGAAATACAACAGACATTTTCAACACCTTAGTTGAAAAATGGACTCAAGATTTTCCGTTAGAACGTTTGGGCGAAAAAGAAAGGTCCCGTTCGGAGGAGGTGGTTTGAAGTGAAATAAGGAAGGAGGTGGGGGGCTTCGTGTGACGAGATCAAATCTTGTGTCGCAGTGGGACACGATGCAGGGGCCTGCCTCTCTAATTGCATTGCTGCCTTCAGCTGGGTGACGCTTCACCGACCTAGAGGAACCAGTATTTTAAAATATTTTCTGTTACCTCAGCACAGCAGTGTGAGGCAAAGACTGAAAAATGCAGGAGCAATTAAGGAAAACTGCAGCGGATTGAAAGAAATGAGGAAGGGAAAAGGACTAATTCTCATCCTGAAAGCTACTGAAGCAAAAAGGAGCAGCGTCCGCGGTGTGCATCTTCCCTTCCAGGCAAAGGGGAGCACCAACAGCCTTCCAGATCCTTCCATTTCCATCTGCCGCTGTGCTTTGTGGCGTGCGACCCTTCTCCTGTGGCCTCTGAGATGCCTGCAGGCTCGTCTGGCAATGTCCTAAGGCGAGTATAGATGGTGTAACCAAAAGTCTGACATACTCCTGATGAAGCTGAGCCCCTATGTTTGCTACCTCTCTGGACACAGGTATCCCTTAGAAGACACTCTAGTAAGAACCATTCAATTGCCAAGAGGAAAATGTTACTTTTCCCCTCCAGACTTTTCAATTTTTCCATTCCTTCTATTCTTCAAGAAAGAAGAGAGGTCTGACTGTACGGCGAGAGGGGGGCTGGCTTGCGTGGGTTCAGCTCCGTGCTGACGTTGCTGTTCTGAATCATAACTGAGATAAAGATTATCCTTCCACTCAGCTTAAAAATACTCAAAAGCCTTTTCCTGGAAATAGTTTATTTTGAAGCAAACCAGTGCAATTTGTCCGTGGCTGCCATTACTCTGACTAACTGCAGATATAAGCTCTTAATAAGCCACTCTCAGAGTATTTTTGCAAGAGTTGCGTGGAGGTAGGTAGCCAGGTGCAGGGCGAGATGCTATCGCTGTCTCTGCTGAAGGATGCTCAGCAGGGTGAGTTCAACCATCTGTAAACCCCAGAGAACAGACACCAAAGAGAAACATTAGGAAACTCCCAACAGTGGGAAAAGCATCAGCTGGCACTCACGCTTGCGTTAGACATCAAAGAATCCAGCAGGCTAAAAATCCATTGAAAACCAGGCTTCTCAGGAAAAACTTTCATTTCTAACTTTCAAAGTGTTGAATTTATGTGGGAACTGCAGCTTGCTTTATTTTGAAGGTTGGTTTCCAGCAGATTGGATGTATGAGCCCTCCAGACTCAGAGGCAAGAAAGCAAATAAAAAGCACCAATTTTGATATGTTTTTACTAAAAATAATAAGGTTTTTTAAGCCAATCCCGAGAGTTTTGGGCATTGACTCATGAATTCTGAATGCTTTGGACAGACAGTAACGGTGACTATCCAGTAAGGGAACCAGAATATTACCGCATGAGCTGAATAGCTAATGAGCGGCACTTAAATTGCAAAGGTCTTGCATACCAAGAGCTATTGCTGAGAAAATTTATGAACAATTTTGAATAACAAATTAATTTGAGAGTCCGACAATTTGTAGACAACCGTCGAACAAAAAAGTTCCAAACACCAAGTCCAAAGTCTCAGGATCAGCAAAGGGTATGTACAAAATTCTCTTTCATGTTATTATTGGACTGGGCCAGACGTCCAGACACACCGAGTTACTCAAGCTCGCTGTCAGCTACACAATAAATTTATATGGAATTTCAGTGCTATCTCAGAGGGGCAATATTGGCTTAAGGTGTTTCCATTTCAGAACCTCGTCCCATGGCAGATTGGTATTTTTTTTTGCCCCGTTTTGCCTAGTGTTGAGCTTTCTGAATGACTTTAGCTTCACAAATCATTACTGGCCACATATTCCTCTCCCAGACCGCTCCAGCTCCACGTTACTGCAATCCAGCGCCTGCCGGTCAGACTTAACACCAGTTTGCTGTCAGTGGATGCTACTGTGCTATTTATAAACCCTTTGCTACATACAGGTATTTATGGCACTGACTAGGGTCAGGAAGAACAAAAAAAAAAAAAAAAAAAAAAAAGAAAAAAAGTTCACTCCATTTTTATTAGTCAAGTTCACAGCCAACCATATGGCCACAAACTGGAAACTGCCAGCTCAGACAACTGGAACAACATCGCTTTCTGTATCCTGCAAAAGCCATTATATTGTATTATATATGTGGATATATATACATATCTTGAGAGGGGTGTCAGATATTCAATAAATGATAACAAGTTCCTCCCTGAGACTCCTGGGTCATCCTGTAGCTGATCCCTAGTAATAACAGAAGGTCCGTCGTTTTACGGACACATGTGCCTCCCGAGGAGGTACTGCAGTCCCGCTGCCACTTCCCTCCTGGTAGACTCTTACCCAGAAAGAGAGGTTTCTTTGCTGAAATAAATCATGTTGATGAAGATACAGACACAGTCCTGAGAGAAACAGGAAGAACATGCAGCTGTGCCTGCAAGTGCTAATGGAGGGGATAGAGTCCCCTAAGTCCCCTGCTAACCACACAATATATTTTGGAGATTTGTAGTCTTTTGCTCTGGTTTTGGGTTGGGGTTTTGGTTTTTTTTTCTTGTGGACAGTTCTTGCAGGCAATTTGGAATAAAGAGTTTCTGTTTAGATTTGTAATGACAGCGGATTTATTGACCTGCACAAAAGGTATTGTGCAAAATCAACAGGAGCTCAGATGTTTTGAGCAGAGTAGCTTGCATCGCATATCACAGCAAGCTGCACTCTCCTGCAGGTACCTGTCTTGCATCCTCCGGTGGAGCATCACACGGTGGTGCCCAGCAAGTGCTGATGAAGCATATCTGTGCGTTCAGCTTTGGAGATCCTAGCTCACGTCCCAAAGGGATGATAGCCATATTGGTGTCATTTCAGTAAATTGTGCCTCTTAGCGCATCTCATTAGCTCAGGCATACCAGGATGCTGGTAAACATGCTACTACCAGGGCTGCACTTGTCAGTCTTGCTCTTGGGTCTCTGCCCTGCTCTCTGCTGAGCACAGAGGCCTGTAAGCAATCCTGCACTCAAGGGCTGGCACTGATGTTGCCTCTTATTGTGGCTTTCACAAGGTCATTCTCATTCTTTTTGCCTATCTTTAAGATAAAGGTTCCTAATACCTATCTACCTCAGAAGCCTGTGTGTAGGTTTAATTAATAATCCGTAGCCTCTGTGGGAGTAACAAAGAGGCGGAAGGACTGGGGGAGGGAGAAGCTGGGTAACAGTCGTAGGAAACACATGGCTGCAGAGCTGAGCCGCGCGCAGAAATTCCCATCAGGGAACAATGCTGCACCAGCTGGGAGGCGGTGAAGGTGACCTCAGGGCTTCGCCTCTCCATTGCCGCGAGCCCATTGTTCTATTGTGTCCTTTGCAGGGAGTTCAAGGGGATAAACAGCATTTTCCAACCGAGCTTAGTCTCCGGGATGGCTTTCTTCCCTTCTGGCTTTATTTGAGCAAAGAAATCAAGTACCGATGCTCTCCACACCTGCCGGGTTTGTGGGGTCAGCATGTGGGTTTGTAGAGGTACTTACAGCATCTGTCCCAAAGTGTCCTGCTGTCCTGGCTGGAGGCTGGAAGGAGACAGTAGTGAGCAACCCCAGGAGTCCAGTGAAATGAAGGATGATGTTCCCAAAGGCTCCCCAGTGATCTTCAGCCCCAACAACCACAAACAATCAAGGCACCGAGAGTGCAGCATCCTCCTCTGCAGCCATGGCTGAAGGCACCCTCAGAGCCCTGTGGCTGGTGGGAATGAGCCCAGGGCGGTGAGGAACCATTGTGGTCCTTCCCTTCGGATGCCCGGAGCGATTCATCCCTGCACAGCCCAGTCCCAAGGAATGGTGATGTTCAGAGGACTGCCCAATGCTGCATGACAGGGGGCTGGAAGAAGCAGCCACCACACCGAAGCAGGGCTACCTTCATGTTCTAAATTAGACATAGAAATTAAAATTAAATGAGACACATGCATTAAGAGCTTCCTTGGGTTCCCTAAACAGCTCAGCAAAGTAGGTGCCTGAAGGGATAGCTTAAAGCACGTGAATTAAAATCCCAGCATGAGCAGGTGTAATGCAAGTGCCTTAAGAAGCCTCGCTGAGACAAAGCACCGCTCAGCTAGCAGTTGCCTTCACTTTTTCCCATTACACCCATACTTCCTCAAGAAGTAAAATGACAATTGTCATTTCTAATCAGGCATGATTAGCACACCTTTCTGCCTGTGAGCTTGTCCCCAGGCCAGCTGCGCTGTCTGGATTGGGTGTGTTCTGCAAGGATAGCCTGAGGTCTCTTCCCAGTCTGTGGCTGTGTTTAATCTCTTCGCCTTCACCATACCCAGGACTCTTGGAAACCCTCCCTTTAATATCTCCGTATTGCTGGAGGAAGGAGGTGGCAGGTTGGCAAATCTAATATTTTGTAAAATAAAACCATATAAATTCCAGCTGTTACCATATGATCAATCTACTTTGGCAGAAGATGTGCTGTGCTGCCCTGGGCCTATTTGATTTCAGCGTGAAAGTATGCCATTTTAAAAGCAGAAGACACACCTATTGTTATTCAAAGTTCCTTAAATATACTTAAGCTTTTAATCACCTTGCAGTTTGTTATTTTAGTACCTCCTTTTCTGCTGGCTTTTCAGAGCTCTAGAAACTTAAAGCACTGCAGGAACCTGGTGCAGAGGAGTCCTTTGCCACCTGTGGCGAGAGCAGCCCGGTCCCTTTCCCGTGTGAAGCATCTTATTTGTGACGAGAGGTCTGAACTGCGGCCAAAGCGCGTGGCATGGCCAGTGACTGCAGAGAAATGGAGAGGAGATGCACAGGGAGGAAGTCACTAAGATTCAGTGACAGCAGAGATTGCAAGGACCTGAACCCGAAGCCATCCTGCAGGACTCAGTGGGCTTATTTTAAATCTGTTACTTATCCCTGATCCATAAATATGAATTCTATGGAGACCTTCTTGGTGGAGTGGAACAAGAGACAATTTGGCAATTGAGGATGATGCGGAGGGGGAGAAAAATATGGATGTGACAAGGACCATGTCTCCTAAAAGAAAGGCAACAGAGGAAACTGGGAAACACGAAAAGAAAGCCATCAGCAAGGAGGGAGAGTGGAAGGGGGGAGACCCAGTGGCATGGAAGGAGAAGATGGGAGCTCGGCGGCACAGCATTGATTGAGCCTTTCTAAGCAAAGGCTCTGCCAGCCAAAACGGCAGCAAGTCTGAAATTGGTTAGGGTTTGTTTATTTATTCATACCACAGGATGTAAACTAATATAGTTAAATTCCCCTGGGAAAATAAAGCTGACTTTTTTTTTTTTTTAATAAGTTTAAGAATGCATTCATCCTTCTTTCCCCTCTTTCATGAAGTTTAAAAGGCTTCAGAGCACCCAGGAACATTTGCTACTGAATTCCTGCCTGTGCAAGGATGAGAAACAGTCATCACATCACATGGAAGAGCGAATGGTCAGGACCTTTGGTATCCAGACGTAAGACATCTTCCTATGATGCCTCATGGTTCACATTCACAAATGACTTTTTGACTCTTAACCACTATATTTAAAGATTTGCTGGGCAGTAGATGTGACTGATGTTTATATGGAATTAATCCCCCTGTACGGGAGGCTCTATGCTCTCAGGTCGAAATGTGGTTTTAGCAGGAGTTAACTGGAGAATGAGTATTTACTTTCATCTCAGGTTTTGCTTCCTTGGCTTCAGTTTGTAAGTGTTGAAGGTTTCACTTTCCCAATGCAAAAATAAAATGAAAACAACGAGATCTTAAATTTGCTCACTTAGAATAATCTGAATGGAGCTTTATATAATATACAAATACTTCAGGAGAAAAAAACCAGAACCTGCAGCTGAAAAACAAGGTCTGTGGGGTTGCGGAGGAGAACCACCCCGCCATGCCGGGCATTCCTCCGGTGCTGCATTCCCAAGAAAAAGAAAAAGTAAAAAAGACTAATTGACCGAAGTCCTGATTGTCTTTTCAGACACCCTTCTTGATGTGGTTAGAGATTGGAACCCTTTTGGAAAGCAGCTTGACATTTCATAGCTTAGATATTTCCTCCATTGCTTTTGACTTTCAGGCCTCAATTATTTCCACCAGGAGAGCGTTTGCCAAGCTGATGAAATTGGAAACAGAGTGGATGTTATAAAATACAGGTAGCTCCGGCCGCTGTGCGTGATGTTGCCTCATGTGTTTTTTCATTTTACTTCTCCCGACTCCTTTTAACGGCTGCAGCATGGCATGGGCTGCGCTTCGCAGGAGCAGCTCTGCTCGCGAAGGGGAGCAGAGCTCCATCAGCGTCTGCCTGCACGTGTGTGTCCAGGTGTTGGTTTTAGCTTGGTTTCTAATCTGGAAAATTTCTTATAGTTTTTGCAGGGACAAATTATTCTTCCCGGTTGTGGAGGGAAAGGAGGGAAACCATTCTTGTCCCTCAACAGGTTTTGATGGAAATTATATCCCTGTGCCAAATGATCACTGAAAACATTTTTAAAGAACATTTATGGGGAAAATGTTGCAATTCTCTGGCTTTTTGTGCCCTGTTTAACTTTTCGTGGGGATGGAAACTGGTAAACTTTCAATTTACTGCAGCCATCCTGTTCTACAGCTTAGAAAAACACCTCTTCCAGGGGCTTTGCTGTCATACCTACATGACACAACTGCACTAATACGTCTGGAGCTGCTGGAGCTCAGTGCATCTGAAAATTTGGCCTAAGTAGTGATGCTTAAATATGATGGACTCTAAATTTACACTCCTAGGGGCTCTTTACTTCTAACAGTGCCGAGTGAGGCACTCGCTGGGACTGAGACAGCCAAGGGGTGATCTGGACACAAGTTAAAACCAGCCGAGTCCTCTGCGCTAACCCTCAAAACAGGAGGTGACGTAGGATCCACTTCTGGGAGCAGCAGCAGCACTTCTCTGTGCTGTCCCCATCCCCTGACTCTGCATGAGTGCCCTGCCAAACCGGTCCTCCAAAGTGGCCTTAATCAAATGAAAGATTTGGCTCTGAATACATTGGAGTTGATATTCAAAAAGCCAGCTGCATTGAACGATTGCATGGTTCCCACCAGGAGCCCACAGCCGGGGCAGGAGTGGGATGGAGGCACCGGGGGCAATGCTCATCCCACCACCACTCGCCGGGGGGTCCGAAAGCTCCTGTTGCTGCATAAGGCTGTGCACGCGATCCAAAATTATGTCATCTGGAATAATAAGATGCAGATGCCCTGAAGCAATGGTGATTTGTTTAGCCCTGGTGGAGCTGATTACAGGATTGATGGCCCCACAGAGGAGCCATATCTGCCCTCTCTTCTGGGAGACACCAATCAAGGGTACAAGGAGCAGTTTGTCTCTGCCAGCACTTGAAGCTTGAGGACGTTCCTGTAGGAAGTAACAGTGGTACAACATCCTCTGTAGCATGTAAACAATTTTTCCCTATTCAGTATGGTCAAAAATAAAGAAGGGAGCTGTGTAAACATCTCCAAGTTGCCCTTGCTTGTCTTTCACTACCAAGCCACAGAGCAGAAGGCTCCGCTCAGGAGCCAGTACATACTGTAACTTCCTTCTGATCCATGATCCAGCACAAATACAAAACCAAATCATATTTTCACGTAATCAATCCATGTTCTTAGAGAGGAAAAGAGTCCTTAACAGCTGACTAGGAGACCTTGGAGTATAATAGAGCTCTCCAAATGCACAGGTGTGCCAAAATACTTCACCAACAGCGTGTGAGAAAGTATTTACATTGTTCCCAAACCATGGGAAAAACATATCCTGTTCCCATTTCTGAAATGTGCCATTCATAAGGCTCTATATATTCTGCTCAGTGCGGGAACGTGCGTTGTCTCCTTGCAACCATCCCTGCTTCGGGGGCTGGTGATAAACTTTCGCTAGCTTCCGTGCATTGTGCTGCTCTCAAACAAGCTGGAGAGACCGCGCTGGTGTCCTTGTCCTGCTTGGACGGGGAATTAAGACTGCGCCGACAGCAGCATTGTGCTCTTTCTTTTGGGCTGACTTATATCAGGAAAAATATTAAGGAAGAGGCTTTTTTGACGCTGTTGAATTCTTCTATCTGTTTCCCACATGGATGCTCTGCTGCGTGGTGCTTCCTACAGCGATCCTGAACGTCCAGAGCTACAGCGTGAACGAAGATCGCTAGATGGTGAGAGAGGGAAATGAGAAAGACCAGAATAAACTCTGATGATAGGAAACTTGGATGTTGTGGTTGCATTTAAATGAACAACATAATAAGGGAAACAGAGAAGTGACTGCAGAGAAGAATGACAGATACTTGTTGCTTAATCGTAGTGAAGTGCTTTTACATTTTTGGCTAATGTGAGAGTGTATCTACAATTTCCACTTGAAATGTTTTGGAGATACAAGTAGTTTTCCTTTTCATCAAGAAAAGGTCCGTGCAATTTTTTTATTAAAAGTACCTTATAAAGTAACAACAACTGAGAAGCAAAACATGTTTTTTCTTTCAGAATTTCTGTTTAATATCACTTAATTTTGACATTTCAACTACACTATGGGATTGGCAGTTCATGACCATCTCTCCTCCCTCTGTGCAGAGGATATCAGAGATAGCAGCAGTGGGATTCCTCTTCTGAGTCATCCCCAAACATCCAGAAACTCTGAGATGTGCCGTTCTTAATAAGAATAGCATGTTTAGAGCAAAAGAAATCGAAGTTGCATTTGAATTTGAATGTGCACACTACCTCAGTCTTGTTTAAAGAAGTTTTATGACTTCAGACCAATTCATTGACAGCTTCCAGCTCCTGAACTTTCCCATCAGGGAAGCAAGGATACTCCAAACAGGAAAAAAAATGTGGCGTTTTCACAATCTAGTTCAAGAATTGCTAACGTGGCATCCGAGCATCACTAGACCACCCAGCAGAACAGATGCGAAATGCGTGAAGTCTGAGCTCATGACTGTTTCTGTGGCATTAGCCAGACCGCGTTCGAGCTCTCATATCAGCTCGAGGGCAGCGGCAGGAGGCCAGGCAACACCCGTGGCAGGGATGGGGAACCGACGCGGGAGAGTGAGCACTGGCCGGGCGGTGCGGCACGTCATGCATTTTGATCTACTGCTGCGAGTTCTCGCAGCAGATTTATTGTAACCGGAGCCCCAGGTGAAGCCATCGGAAAGTGGCTCTCTCTTCCTGGATGAGGAAAGGCATCTCCCAACACTTAGCAGCCAGTCTGGCCCGACTCGAATTTAATCATTCAGATATTGAAGCCACAATGAGTTCCAGCCTAGGCAGGGTTCATCGGAGGTTCAGAAAGCTCAAGTCATGAATTAATTCCCACCAACACCAGAGCTTCCTTAATTTCACAGAGATTGGAAAAATATTGTAGTAAATAAAACCTGGGTATGAATAAGAGTCCTTTTTGTAGACCGGTGGGCGTGTTCGGCTGCTGGAGCGGTTAGTGGCATTACTTACAGCTGATTGAAGCTATGTTTTTATATTACAGTAGTGTTTTCCAGGCACTGTGTTTTCCATTCCAAAACAGCAATTATTTTACTATTGATCATTCATTTCCAGTGACCTAATTGGAAATGTATAATGATACAGCAGCCCATATTTTCAAACAGAAATAACTAATTTTGCTTGTCAGTTTTCAGACAACCATTGTAAAAGTCTGCAGAGGAGCCAGCTGTTTCCAGGGGCCTGATAGCTCACCCCTGAAAATGAGGTGACCGTGGTAATCACCATCATAGTGGTTTCTTAAAATCCAGCCTGATGTGGGTGGTGTTGAGACACTTAGAGATGCTCTGGAGCACGTGGCAGGAGGCGGGCACCAACCTCTCCTTGGCCTTAGTCCCCGAATGACCCTGATGCTTGGCTTAGGAAAGGGTTTTTTTATTGCAAGGACAATTATTGCAAACACTAGCGACAGCCGCAAGCAAAGGGATGAGTCCCCCCAGAGCAAAGCTCAAGCCCCACAGCTTTGCAGACCCCAAAGCGTCCAACACCAGCTACCCCAGTACGTAATTCCCCCTGGGGAAGGCACCACGAGTCGCACCTCCACCGGCTGAAGTCAGTAGCAGGAGAGCCGGCGTTTATCACCTTCCCTTCCCCAAGGGATGAGCAGGGCGGCAGGCGGGGGGGGACACAGGACAAAACCTGCCCCCCCCCGCACCGCCAACAAAAACAGGGAAGCGCTTTGTCACCACAGCCCTGCTCTGGGCTACGGGGCCAGCGTAGGGATTGCATAACGAGCCTTTTAAAAATACAGCCTCTTTAAAAATACTTCTTTTTTTTTTTTAACGTTATGAGAGGCTAAGTGAAAGCAGCAATTTTTTTGTTTTATTTTGTTTTAAACCAATGAAAGTTAATGTTTATAGCAGTCTAGGAGCTGGAAACCCAACTTAAGAAACACTTAATGTTTAGATCTACTTAGTGGTTGGAAAAAACAACTTTTTAAATGCTCCAGCAAGTGGAAACAGCCACCCCTTGTAAACAAACCTTTAGCATTAAGATATTTCTTAGCGGCGGAAAACCTTAACTGCATGGAGACATATTTCTGAGACATTTCGAAGTGATCATAGGCTGCCGGCATAACCACGTTCTGTCAGCAGAGACGTCAATGATCAATGGAGATGAAAGAAGAGAGAGTTTCCATACAGGATGCTTGCTGAATGTTTGTTTCACAATAATTTACTGTATTACACACATAATTCATATCCATATCGGGATCCGGTTCAACGCTGCGTTACTCTAGTTTCGCGTTTTAGGGTCAGTGAAGTTAAACCAACATAAACAGCAAAGAGTCGGGCACCAGAGTAAAAAATATTGGTTGTTTTCTGCAAGTACAGTAAAATTTCCCAGCCGTAAGATAAGCCTGCCAGATATTTTAGTGGTGACCTTGAAAAAATAATACAACAACCTGCTCAGTCGGTATTTTGCCTCCAAAACCTCATTTCAACCCTGGTCATGTGCTTTTGTAGCTGCTTGCCCTGACCCTGGGTTGAAGTGTCCCTGAGGTGAGCTATGTATGGGAATTTTTTTTTCCCAAAGAAACAGTGGAAGTCCCATCATGAGACAATTAAATGCATCCGACTCGCTGTTGGCAGGGAAGTGGCAGGGATGAACTCATAGGTCTTTTCCATCCTTTGTGCTTTAAATCTACTGCCTGGATGGGTCGTTGCACGTACCCGCCGCTGCTGCTTGCCGCTGAGCGCCGCTGGATGCGGCCGCTCCCTCGGGGCATCCACCAGCGCATCAGTCGTGACCTGCGGGGATGTGACAGCCCCCGGGGCTGCTCCTGCCGTCCCCCCGAGCAGCGTGCCACCACGATGCCACTGTTGTGGTTCAGCCCCAGCAGCAGCTCAGCACCACGCAGCCATCGCTCACTGCCCTTGCCCCGATGGGATGGGGGAGAGAACTGAAGGAGTAAGAGTGAGAAACACTCCTGGGTTGAGATAAGGACAGTTTAATAATTGAAATAAAGTAAAATAGTAATGCTAATAGTAACAGTATAATAATGGTAATAATAATAATGATATACGAAGCAAGTGATGCACAATGCAATTGCTCACCACCCGCTGACCGATGCCCAGCCAGTTCCCGAGCAGCGATCGCTTCTCCCTGGCCACCCCCCCCAGTTTCTATACTGCCCATGTCGCCGTATGGTATGGAATGGCCCTTGGGGCAGTTTGGATCAACTCTTCTGGCTGTGCCCCCTCCCAGTTTCTTGTGCCCCTGGCAGAGCATGGGAAGCTGAAAAAGTCCTTGACTGGCATAAGCAGTACTCAGCAACAACTAAACCATCAGCGTGTTAACATTCTTCTCATCCTAAATCCAAAACACAGCACTATGCCTGCTGCTAGGAAGAAAATTAACTCCATCCCAGCCAAAACCAGGACAGCCGCGCATCATCGCCGCGAGCCCAGGAAGCTACGTGTCCCCTTCTCCCGCCGCGGAGGGAAAAGTGGCCAAGGACTGAGAAACTTGGCCAGTGAGGTGGGAATCTGTGCCTAGCAGGCAGGCTGGGAAGAGATGGGATCTGGGAAATGCTGTTTCACTAACAGAGGGATCGAGCATCCTGCAGCAGCGGGGCCGCTGGGGCGAGGTGCCCCATGTAAGCCCTCGCCCAAATTCGGGTGCCCCTGTGCCGCCTGGCCCTGGCTTGCGGGGAGCGGCCGCCTGGCACTCGAGGCTGGGAGCAAAAGCCGACGTCCGACACGCTCCTCCTGCTGGGTCATTTCCTTCGAAACAATTGGGAGCTTTGATCCCGTTATGTGAGCGAAAACCTGCCGCTGTTCTCACTGTGTGCCCTCGGCGGGGCTAAAAAAAAACCCGCGCTGCAACCAACAATGCGCGCGGCAGAGCCACGCTGCCGCTGACTAAGCCTCTGTCCTGAGGTTAGGTAATTTCCTCGCATAAATCTCTTTTCAAGAAGGATTTTAAACAGACTTTAACTAGTACCAGACTTCTCTCCTCTGGATTTGATCCTGAGGAAATACCTGATAATAAACAAATACCTTGCTGGGATCCTCAGCCTTGCCAGAAATGACAGTTGATTTAAAAATCACTTTTTTTTTTTTTCCCCTTCTGTTTTCTTACTTTACCCTTTTTTAGGTTAAAAAAACGCAAACAAAATTGTAACCATACAGGGCTGAGAAGGTGTTGCAGAACAAACAAGCCCCAGCAAGGTTAGCACCCGCCAAGGGATAGCATTTCACTGCCTCATGTCCACGCTTCCAAAACACCTAAACCACTGCTATATTCTCTGCCTAATTTAAGATTTCCATTTGGATTTGGACCAGAATTTATACATTTCCAGTGATCTTAAGATCACTGAGCTTCAGCATCACAGTGCTGCATCCTGTGGGAAGCTCAGGTACCTAAAAAGTGCAGTACAAGCACAGTGCCATGCACGACATTTACCCTTGGCCTCTTCAGCCTGATTTTCTAAGAAAATATGGCTGAAAATCAAACTCAATGCATACAAAGGACTTTTTCGTCCCTATCAGCCGGGCAGAGTCCTCCCTGCGTGATTACAGTTCATCTCCCTAAATTCCCCCAGCAGTTTCCCATGGAAAAAGCCAAATTTCCTGCTCCAAAGCCCTGTCCCAGCTCACTCCCACACTGGCCCTGTTTCAGCGATGGGTTGACTTGTTATTAGCGCTGTTGTTTGTGTTGCTGTTACGGTTTGTAATTTCTCAGAATATGAGACTAAATAAACCTAGGATTATTACCATAACGGTCCAATTTAAGGAAAATCTGTTTATATTTGGTGACCAGCAAGGAACAACTGAGAAGAGGAAAAATACAACGTGCAGTGGACGTGCCCTGTGTTGCAGTCCTTCTCCATCTCCTTATGGCTGATGTTCCTCAAGCAGGCCAGCAGGGGCATTGCCATAGCTAAGAGTTAAGTTCTCCATGTGAGTGTGATTTTTAAGTCCCTAAGGACTTTCCCTGGCTCGCAGCAGCTTTCAGCAAAGCTGTTAAAGCCCACCAGCATGGCTATGCCTGGGTCTGTAAGGTATAAAGAGATTAATGTCTCCTGCCTGCTGCAATCTTTTAGGGACTTTTTAGGTCCTTTTGTTCTGGTGATATGGGGTAAAGGTTCTTTTTTTTTTTTTCCATAGCCCATTTCTATTTTGTCTGGAGTGGGGGACCATTTTCTAGAGCTCATTTTAGAGTTGTTGAGATTCATGACCAGGCGCCCACTGGGGAAAGCAGAGTCTTGCAAAACAGCCTCCGCTGGGATACCTGAAATGTGTCACCTGCGGTCGTGTCAATCAGCAAGATACAACTTACATCACTTGCCAGTAGCTCAGCCTTCATCTGCAGATCAGAAAAATCTCTAAATCTGTGATTTAATTGAGTCAAATTTTTAGTCTTGACTTCCTGTGCTTAACCCTGGGATCACTTCTGGCATTTCATGTCACGGGCATGTCTGTGTCGATGTCTAAACGATGAACTTTCATCAAACAAGTGATTTATTATTCTCTAGAAGGAATTAACAAAGGTGTTTAAGACCCTGTGCTTGTATCTACTTTGAGGATTAAGGGGATTCTGGAACAGTGATATCACTGGGCTTCAATGCAATTTATATGGTGGTAAAAATACCTGAGGCTGCAAAGAAGACGTCAACGCGATGGTAGTGACGAGTAGAGGCGTCGGATCCGTCTGAATCATGTCTAGAAGTGATCCCCCGTGCGCATGTCCACAGCCCCAAAATCACTAACAGGGATGAGGAGTTGGACCCTATTTTGATTTAAATCAAGTTCCCTTTATACCTATCTATGCCAGTGCCTTGAAATTCAATCAACTTTGCAAGGTTTTTTGCTCTTGATGTAAATGGTAATGCCTCCTTTGCAGGTCAACTTTATTATGTAACGGTCATAGATCAGGCTGTTATCATTTGACTTGTCTTTGTCACAAAAGAAAAGAAAGCAAGATTTTTTTATAACAATTTAACTTCCAACAGTATTTGGGTATTTAAGAGGTTTTCCTGACAGTACATAAAATTAAAAGAAGGATCATTTAGAGAAAAAAGGATCAGTAATGTAAGCCCTCATTTGGGACTGTGCCTCAAATTATATCTATTGGATTCTGACTTTCTGCCCAGGTTCCAGTGGAAACTTTTTTTTTTTCCATTTAAAAAGCAAATTTCTTTCTTTGAAGGCAACCGATCTCACAGTGTGTTTCTTTCTCACTCCCTCTTTTTACCCAACTATGTCCACCATCTTTGTTACTTAATTGCCTTTCTCTCCTAATCTCGTTTTATAGTTTCTTTCAATAATCAGTTAATATATACGTAAAAGCAGCTGGTGGAGCTTTTGGAGACAAAGCAGTAGCTCTGTATCAGCTGTACTTTCAGAGAAGTATTCTTTCGTTTTAAATGATGTTTAGCTATTGACAAGTAAGCACTTCTGACATGCTGGAAAATGTTGTTAAAGCCAAAGTAGCTGCAGAAAGCGCAGTGCCGCTGCACAGTGAAACCGTCGTGGGAAGCGGGACAGACCCACCAGGCCCAGTGCTGGTGGGTGGCTTCAAAGAGGGAGCAGAGATGCTCCGGCTGGGACGAAGATGTGCCTGTGATATTCTAAGTCGATCAGGGCAGATTCCAGCTGTTTTCTTTTTCCCTCTTCTTTGTGCACCGAAGCTCTGGGCTCAAGCACGTTGGTTTAGTTGTTGTTTGCAGGTACGGCCGTATCTTTCCTTCTCCTGAATGAACGACGGGCTCAAAATGACGCTTGTCCTTTCGGACTTTACCGCTTAGATATAAGCACGACTGTCAACAACTGTTTTGCTCCGTGAGGTCCAAGCAAACACACAGCTTTAAAAGACATACATTTACAATCCTTTAATGCTTAAAAAAAAAAAAGGGGGGGCCATATTTAGACTGCTTACTGTGGGTGTCTCACATAATCATTAAAAGCGGTTTCAAAGGCCAAGAAAGCACAAAGTAATTGTTGCAGGGTTGCCAGGTCTTGTCTGTACTGAGTGAGAGGAGAGGAGTGCTCAGGGTGCCTGCGCTGGGTGATCTGAGCACAGCTCAGAGGTGCTGCAAGGAAAAGCTCCACCACACCCTTTCTTCCCATCCAAGAAAAATATTGAAGAAGGAAGAAATGAATATCTTTGCTATTGCTTTTCATTGTGTCTTTTTGAAGATGTGATATACTAAGACTTCCTGTAATTACATGTAATAGCTAGAGGGGGAAGAAGGGGGAAGACAGCAAATGAAAGTCAGAAAAAATAATTCATTTAAATCTGTCGCTAAGACTTTTATGAGCCAACCTGTAAATAACTCCACAGTTAAAGTAACTTTGTTTGCATAACTCAGCTCAATCCCCACAAAGTTGAGGGACCCAGTGTTTTTCCCCTTGCTTCTTGCACATGAAGTGCTATTTGAGACACTAATAGTCTGTAAATCTGACTCTGTGGCACAGCACCAGATTTGAGTGGATGAAACAAGCTCCCCGTGCCAGCATATGTGCCTAAAATTAGCACCAAAGATATTGGATTCTCAAGTACTTTATTCCTTTTTTCCTCTCACAACAGGACTGGATTTTTGGCATGCTGCTGAGGACCAGTTAATAATATTAGCCTGTGGTTACGGCACCATTAAAACAAACCAGAGTCGAGCACCTTTCGTTCATGAGATGAATAATAACAGCGCTCCCCCTCCTTCCCCAGCACACACCGCATCGAATTAGCCTACTGGGATAACTGGACGATGTTGTTCAGGAGCCAGTGGACTTCTAGCTTTGCAATAATCATCTGCAGATGGCAGGAGAATGAGAGCCTGAGAAACGTAAAGTGGCTGGGTGGCATCCGTCCAGAAGTCATCACGGGCTCCAGGACCCCGTTAATAATGTGTAGCATTAGAGGTGACGGTGCTGTCGTGGATGGGCTGAGAAGTCCTCATGAGCCATGTCCCACCGGTGACTCTCCTGGCTGTACCTTTCCCTCCCTGTGCGAAAGCAGTGATGGTGCAGGGTGTCGGTGCTGTCCTAACCAACCGTTGGTGGGACATGGGTGGGGGGATGCTCAGCAGGAGCAAATATCAGTGCCCCAGGTCTGTGTTAGGCAGTGCAGTGGGTCTCATTCCCCTGCCACCGCTCTGCGGTCCATGCAGAGAGGTGGGCACCTCCAGAGGGTCTTGCCACCCATCGCAACGTAGCTGTTTGAGGTTGGATGGGTCCTCTGGAAGCGCATCTCCTTGCTCTCTCTGTATGTCAGGGAGCCAAGAGTGGACTCAAACCCATGCTTGCATCCCAGCTACAGTCAGGATCCCAGCTGGAGCTCGCCATGGAGCAGAGCCTGGACCATCCCTTCAGGAGGTTTGGAGAGCTGCAGGGTCTGGGTCCTACAGGGCTCTCCAGCATGTGCTGAGCTTCATGCAGATAGTGCTCGATGCCTTCAGAGGGTGGCAATGCAGTGCCGACAGCGAGCGTCAGCTGGTGGGGCATCCATTAGAGCAAGGAAGGAGGTCTGAGCAAAGAGGTAACTTTTGGGTCAAGGAAAATGTGATCCAGAGAACAGAATAAATGGAAGAATAGAAGTAAAGTGCCACTGGTTTTCATAACCCAGTTTGAAGGGCTCCAACAGCAAATGCTGTTTCATACCAGGATTTAAAAAAATCATTGCAGGCAGCACAGGTATTGGACAAACACCCAGAGCCAATTTGCTCTTGTACTTAGCCCATGGAAAATACTACTAACGCCTCATGCCCCGGGAGACTGAACTGACCCCAAGTGGCCCAGTTTGTCTGGAGGCGTTTCTGCAAGCCTGACCTATTAAATATTCTTTTTTTGTTATTTCACAACAAATATTCCCCCCCCCCCCCCCTCCTTTTCTAATGAGACATTTGGCTGGCCAGCATGTAAGGAACAGAGAAATTCCATGACATCATTTGCAGGTGGGCCAGACAGAGGTATCTTTACTGTCAGGTTTTCATTTTATTAGATATTACTGGAAAAAATAACTTTAAAAAAAAAAAATATAACTGAACTCCAGCCCAACAGCAGCAGAATTTCACATAGCCATCTACTCCAGTAGATTAGCAGCTTTTAGAAGAGGAAGCAAAAGGACGTGTTTTCGTTAGTGAACATTTTTAAAATCTCTAAATGTCTTGGATTGTTTCAATCCCAGAATAACTTCTCAAGTACAAGGATGCTTTTCTTTTTTAATCTTGTCAACAATTCCAAGTACAGATTTGTTCTGGACAAATCTGAGAGTCTGCCTTAGGTTCAGATAAGTGTAGGAGAGTTGGCATCTTTGTCTTGCTAAATTAATCCTCCAAACTCAACCCAACCACGGAGACCCCATAAATTTCAGTAGGACCGATGAGAAGCCTACGCCTTCGTAGGAGGAGGCATTCTGACTCCAACATTTCCACTTCAGGTCAGACACAGCAATGTTGTAACACAATAGTCTTAAAATTTTCCATCATTTAAGGATTGTGTCAGCTCTATTCAAATAGGAGTAAATGTTGTAGGGTTTTTTCTGTGTCCCAAATAAATTTGACCAAAACCCTATGTTTTAGCAGCAGCAATGTAGCATTCATTGCAAGATGATTCCTGCTGATAACACTCTGACAAACCATTCTTCATATAAAATCTGCTTCTGGGTGTTTGGCTTTCAATGGAAAAGTTGCCATATGCCTAGATTTATTAAGAGGTTCCTGAGCCTCATACAGGCTCTCTGCAAGGGTAAAGGTTGATCAATATTTTAGAAAATGTAAAGTGCATTTCAGCTTAGATGGCATGTGTTTGGAATGGCGAGTTCCTGAGTTAATGTAGGGTGAGGGTGCAGGCTAGAAAGCTGCAAGTGAGATTCAACTTGTTATTAGAGGGCTGAAAATATATGGAGGGAAAATCTATCATCTTCATTTTCCACATGATTTCAAAGAAAAAAGAAACCACTTTGAGTTAAAGCTCCGAACAAAAGAGCACTTCTAATTCCGTAAGTTATGGATCTATAAATCAGTCAAATAATATAGAGCTGGCCACAAGGCAAATATATCTTCTAGCACCAATAACTATAAGGGAGATTCTCTTATTCAAGAGTTGTTCATAATTCACTATAATTGGTGGGAAAGTGAGGGTTGAGACAATTTAATTCATTCACAATTGGCAATGTTATTATTTCAGAAGAAAAATGCTGAGTTATATGAAAACCATCTGGTGTCAACAGAAACCATCACTATGGTCAAGCAACAGCTTGGTACAAGTGGATGTTGTTTTAAACATCCTGGGACAGAAAGGTTGGTTGGTTCCAGCCCAGTGCTGCTGAAACAGGCACAAAAGCTTCACTTTTATTAAGAATGGTGTCACCCAAACATGAAGAGTCCTGCTTATCTGACGTTCAGATGTCTTTACCCTTTTCTTTTTTTTTTTTTGTATTTTCATAGCGTTTTGAGAACTTGGCTTTTTGCGGTTGGAGAGGTGTAGGTGAGCGGGAGACTGGCAATCCCAGGGCTGTGCAAAGGGACTCCTGAAACTCCAGGAGAAGAAGAAATCCTCCTGACTTGAGTAGCTTTAGATGGACGATGACTCTTAGAAAAGCATTTTCAGCAGGGCTGAGAGGAGTGTGTCACCTTGTTAACCACCATGATAAGCAAACGCAAGGGTCTGTGCAGCCTCAAGCATTCAGTAAAGAAAAAAGCCAGAGCTTTTTTCTCAGTGCTTTGAACATTGCTGTAGATGACTCTGTGATATTTCCTGGGAGTGGCTGCAACTCTTCTCAGGAGATCACAAGTTTTAAAAAGCCCATGTAGGCTCCTGGGCTTTTACACTCACCTGAGTCTTCACAGAAGTTCAGATCAAACCTCTGCAAAACCAAACCTTTCCCCGAGCATCTACCATGCCTCGGAGGGGAGAGGGGCTGCTGTTGAGTTTTTGAGACTTTGTGTTTTAATCTCCAGCCAGAACAGGAACTAAAGTGAAAAAAAGATAATCCTTGAGCATCAGTTTTTGTGGCAGCAGCTCAAGCAGGTGCCTGCGGGAGCCCATCCCCACAAGACCGTGGGGTTTGGGTTTTGCAGACTCAGGCAATTGGGAGCGCTCGGAAGCCCTTGCAGAGAAGTACGTGAACGTGGGAGTGTTTGTGTGAACTCAAACCCTCCTCCAGAGCCTTTTGAGGCCTGTCTGTCAGCAATGCTGACATAAATGTGTATCCCCACATCAAAGCCCTGCCGAGGCTGCTGACTTCCTACTAAAGAAAACAAGGGAAAACAGATTTTCAGTGTGTGTTGTTTATTTTAACATGTTTTTAGTATTTGATTGATTTTTTTTTTTTCTAGAAGCAAGCCTGAGGGGGATGGTTTGTTTTATTGGGAAATGAGAATAAATTTACTTCAAGCAAGCTCGGGCGGTACAGTTAGGCACTGCCTCAATGCTGTTGCGTTTTTGCTGCGGGTACCACAGTGCCCCAGAGCAAGGTCTGAGGCTGCCGATGGAGCTGGGGCAAAGCTGCTGCTCTGGGGAAATGTTTACAAATCATTTCTGATTCCTGTAGACATTAAAAGTCATTATTTCCGATGTAATCGGCTTCAGTGATCCCCAAAATGTGGTCATCCTATACATTACATCCTATACATGGTGGTGTTGGGTTGATGATTGGACTGATGATCTTAGAGGTCCTTTCCAGTCTTAATGATTCCTAGCTTTTATTTTCATTATAAATAATCCAGCCACCAAGCCAGGAAACATGAAATTGCTACTCTACCCTTAATTGGTTTAGCGGTGGACTTGGTAGTGTGAGTTTAATGGTTGGACTGGATGATCTTAAAGGGCTTTTCCAACCTAAACGATTCAATGATTCTATGATTATAAACTGAAAACTGAAACGTGAGGGCATTACGGCAATGCCAGCCCTTACTGAGTATCAGGAGGAAACCCACGAATGCAAGCTCTATCCCAGTTTTATTTTCCTTTGGGCTCAGGGGTGCAGCTTCTCCGTGTCTCTGCGTAGTGCTGCCTCATCGTTACTGCCTGCCCCTAACGATATCGCACACAGCTTAAAACTGCGACTCCTCCGCCACTTGTCACTCAGCTGCTGCCGAGATTCCCTAACGCAGGTACACACAAAGTCTCAAATTAGTCATAGAAAGTGGAATGTCCTTTTAGAAGAATTAAATTTGGTGTGAAGGAGTGAATCATAGCAGAGATAATATCCAGAGCAATTTTAGCTGAAAGAGCACGAATTACGGGCTGGAAGCATAGCCTGAAAGAGAGAGCATTTGCTGTGCATTGCAGGGATATACAAGAAATATTTCCTCTGTGCACGTCATGCCCATGCTTTGTATTTGCTGAGTTATTTACACAGAGCAAAATGAGTGCAAAGGCAGCAGCCACCGTTAGGGACCGCATTCAAGCTGAACTCAACTCGAGGAATCTCAGACAGAAGGGGAGGTGTGGCGGCATCAGGAATACAAAACGGGGTGCAGAAAATCAGCAAAGCTTCAGAGTCCCCTCTGAAGACCCCACTTCTGCATGTCTCTAAAGACACTTTAGAAGGGTTTCACTCACAGGGGACATTAGCCCTGGGATGTAACAATTCTCCTGATTTGTATATTTGTTCTTTTCTTATAAGTACTTTAGGAAAATGGCTCTTCAATCATTGATGAAGTTGGGGGAGGGGTTTTTGTGTCTGCATCCGTAAAACCCTGAGACTGGCATTAGTTACTAAACCTGCAGGAGCATCAAGTTTAGGAATCAAGTGGTACCTGAAATTCAAAAGATGCCAACTCTGTCCCACTTTAATTTCTTTTTTCCCCATGGACTACACTGATGAGGGCCTTAGAAAAAGAGCCTTAGTTCTTCTAGATTTGGATAGAGGCTTTCCTGAAAGATTCAAGAGAAGGATGGAAAAAAAGAGGAAAAAGTCAGAACTAGCTGGGGACGAGAGAGTTAAGGAACCTGCAGCTTGAACTGCTCTCGAGGGAGACAGGAAAGCCGTAGAGATTTGGCACTAAGTGCAGATCCCAAATATTAGATCATAGCACATAATTATCCTCCAAACTGGTCCTGGTGCCAAAATCTTAATATCTGGGATTGTTATAATTTGAAGTCATATAGGAAATCCAGAGTTCCAATCAATTGCATTCCCATGCCCAGCCGCTCCATGTCATTGCCCGTTCCACAATAAAACGTACCTGGCATTGTGTACAGAATGAGTAACGATTCCTGTGCCAAAAGGGAAGAGGGAGAAACACCGAGAACTCTCTCAGCCGCTGAAGTCAGCGGGAGCCGGTGGTGCTGGCAGGGGCTCAGCGCCCGTGAGTCAGCCCCTTGGCTCCTTCGCGAGCACTTGTCCTGCCGCTGCCACCCCACGTCTCCCCGCAGCCACGCGGGGAGCTGCCCGCCTGCTCGGCAGATGCAGCTAAACTGCTCAAAAAAGTGTCCCTGGGTTTTGTTCCAGCTGCTCTCGCTTGGGATTAGTCAAAGCCAAATGCTCAGAAGAGACACGATGCCCAATCAGGTGGAAGGTCCCACATGGGGGCTATGTGATCAAGTCGTGGTCTGACAACTGTCTGAAGACCTTGGACAAACCACTGTTCTCAACTCTATCTCAAAAGCTACAGAAATACCTACTGCCTGCTCATTTCGGGTCATGATTTCCATGGAGGGAGTTGTATGAATGCAAACATGGAGGTTTGAGCCTGCACGATGGGCTAACACTGGCTGTCCTTCCCAACAGGGTTGGTAGGAGGTGGTTGAGCAGTTTGGGGCTTTGCCACGATGAGCGCAAGATGTCTACACAGAGGTTTGCCTCCCCCCAGCTCCAGGCTTTTCCTGTAGCTCACCGTGAAACACAGAGCTAGCACAGCTTCCCACCCTCAAGGTCTGGAGCTGCAGCATCCCATGGGATCAAGCTCCCATTTTTTACACAATAGGTTCAGATAAATGCAGCACAAACACTGTTCATTCGATCCCACTCTCCTGCTCTGAGTTTGGTGCTTGGGTATTACCAACACATGATCCCATCCCATCTCCCACACGTTGTCCAGCTGTGCTGGTCCCCCGCTGTCCCCGGCTGGAGCCCTGCCCCTGTCCTCTCCTGCTCCCCTGGTTTGGTGCTCGAGCCCATCCGACAGAGCACGGTTGGTATGGGACATCTTCAGAAAAGAGCAACGTGTGTGCAAATCTGATAGCGATCTTATAAGCCTGACTCGCATCTTTCCTTCAGACATTCACCCAGCTTTTCTAAAACCTCAGTCCTTGAGCAGGGCTGAATTAAATGCATTTGTTCCTAAAAAAGATCATTGCACAAAATCCCTCAAACTCACAGGAATCCAACCAGCAGAGGGCATTGGCAGTCACTGCCATGCACCGCAACGCCCGAGGCCTAAAAAAGCTTTTTGGGGGCAAAAGATGTGTGCAGAACAGGGTCCATCACTCCCATGGTGGCACAGGGAGCAAGCGCCGGCCCATCCAAGCATTAAGCGCCGTGCTTTCCTCCGTGCACTTGCACAGCCTGGCGTGCAACCACCACAAATACACGGAACATCTCTGAAGCATGACAGCACAAAAGCAAGTTTTATATGGCACTGGGCTGGAGATTAAAAATTCTGCTGGCAGAGATGCTGATGTTGATGCAGCTACCTGAGCGTCCACCTGCTACCAGGGGCTCAGCTAAGGACAAGCAACTAAAACCTCCGTCGCCTCCGGTGAGGAGAACGCAGCAGTGCGGTAGCAGCTGAGCGTGTGCTAATTAAGGGCAGGACATGCCTCGGGATTTAGGATTTTTATTTTTTTTTTAACTTCCTGTTTATAGGTTGACTGTATTTCCCCAGCGTTTGAACTTCGTCATGCCGTTTCTCCGCTGCTCCTCACACTGAGTGAGAATTAATAAGCTTCCTCTGAGCAAATATCTTTATTTAAACAAGCTGCTGCCTTGCCCCGCAGCCAGAAACCCGCCAGTAAATGCCATTTTGCAGGAGGCAGGATACGGGCAAACACCCTTCCCAGCAGCACCGCCGAAGGCCGCGTGCTCTCCCGCTGCACCGGTGCAAAGCCGCTGCGCTGAACAAGTATTTGTAGGGTTGATCTTTTTTTCCACAAGCGAGCAAGAGGAGGAGGCTGAGCATGACTGAGAATCTGGCTCCAGTTGCTGGTACTGCGCACTCGGCCTCAGACCTGCCCATTTTTTCCAAAAACCCGGCCTGCCCAGCTTGCCTCCTCCAGCCCCCAAACTTGTTGTGAGCAGTGGAGCGAGGAGGTGGCAGCTGTGTTTTTTCCTTTTCCTGCATTTAATTATACTGCAGCGCTCTCCAAACAAGACATTTTTCGATCAGACCCGAAATGTTTATTTTGCTGGTCAAAAAATTAATCTGCTGCCTGTGGTATGCATGGCATCTCACATATTTCTTTCTCTACTCACTGTCAAGTGACTTGATATTCCGACTTGATATGCCACAAAAGCAGGAAGTCAGATGCTTTGCAAGCTAATTAATCAATCAGTTTACTATATTAGCAACCTTAAAGGAATTCTGATGCGGACCCAATGCTTAAATCTGCTGCGACATCTGCAGCCAATCATGCTTACATTACCCCATTAACAAATTACATATGTGCTAAGCAAGATATCCCGTGGTTCGAGTGTGCAGAGAGCTCCTCGCAGTTTCTGGAAGTACCACAGTCACTTGTATAAGCACAGCACAAGGGAGTGAGGACTTCTTCAGTGGAAGAGGTTTCTTCTGTGCTTGTTGCACTTGTCACTTGGACTCAGAGTAGCTTGAAGAAGGCCAGATTAGCGCAGGAGATTTAGCAGCCCTGCGACGGAATGATAAAAGAAGTTTGAATAGATACAGCCTTTATAAAAATCTTTTATTATAAGGGCTGGCAGGTTGGCACATCCCTGACTGGCAGTCTGGCGCGGGTGCTGTGCTGCTCTCTCCTGAAAGGTAAGCAATTTGCAGGCAGTTTTAGCAATTTAGGGCAGTTTGGGAGCAAGGAGAGGCTTGCTTTGCTCTGCTCCGTGTGCTCGGAGCATTGTCCCCTCTCACACAGCAAGCCACCAGCCTCCGGCAGCAGCGCCAGGAGATGTTTCTCCCAGGGAGAGCTTTCTGCTGAGCACGCATGGAAGAACCCCTTTTTAGGGTGCATTTTGGTTAAAGCCCAGTGCTGACAGGACGCTTGAGGTCCTGGTGGCTGGGTGACCTCTAGCAGCCGTGCTGCTTGCATTGCTTTAAAGCCACGCTGCGTCCTGCTTGCGCGGAGTCACAGGTAGCGTGTCCCTGCAGCCGACCGATGACCCTTCCCAGTGTCACGGAGCGGGACGTGGCCCGCCTGTTGCAACCAAAAATATCCTACAGATGTACGGAGCAAGGCGGTAACTTCATAGCTGCCGTTTCAAAGCCCAGGATCTAAATGCTTTCCTCTCGAAAAGCCTCCCTGCTATGTACCATGCAAATGAACATGCACTTTATTTTCCCTCATTCATTTCCAAGAACTGCTTCTGTTGAACGGAGAGCTGAGTGGTGCTTCACCTTATTTTTACTGAGTGGCTTCAAACCCCGGAGTGGCTCAAGCCTGTTTTGTATTTGTCCTTCCTCGATACTTACAGCACCGTCAGGGCAGCAGATGCTTTGCAAACAGCTTTAAAGGCAGATCTGGTGCCACAGAAGAGTTTGAAAGCTGCAGAGGACAATCAGGGCTCACAGAACACCATGTACTGTCATACCGGGCATGAGTCTCCCACTTTTATCTTTTGCTAGGCTTCATCTTTAAGCCTGTTGTTTCCCGCTATACAAGTTGTTTATAACTTTTAGTGCTGAATTAGAAAGCAGGTTGCCAGCATCAGCGGGAGATGAGCAGCTCGGGGCCAGCTTGTTCCCGTTCGACCTTTAGGAAGCGTCCACATCTTTGCAGCATCAATGTCCTCCAGCTCTATCAGTGGTGGGCTCTTTCCTCTCTGATTGCCCAGCACCCTCACCTCTGCTGGAAATGGGGCTCCCAGCTCGTTTGGGGGTGAGCTGAAGCTGTGCTCCTCCTGCACAGAAATCCTAGAGAGTCCCTTTAAAGAAGGGAGTCTCTTTAAAGCAAGTGAAAATAAAATCCATCCAGCTGTGAGTTGCTGTTTTTCTTCTCCCCCAATTATTTGCTGCCTGATGACTTCACAGCAGAGGCACTGATGAGTTTTATTTGTTATTACATGGCACTTGACGTCAGCGGGGCCGGCAGCTTCGTGAACCCCGCTGGTTAGCATAGACTCACCATGCTCTCATTAGCGTGTTGCCTTCTGCTGTGGCAGTTCGAGGCAGTAATTGATCCATCGGATTTACCCCATTGATTTGTGTGTGTCTGGGGTAGGGAGATTTGGGTCGGGTTTCAGCACAGAACCGGCCGTGACACCAGAGCGATGAGCGTGAACGGGAGGCGTTGGCTTCGCTGGTGCGGACAGGGGACGGCTCTGCCCAGGGATGTGCCGACACCTGGGCTTGGGCAGCACAGAGGTGATGAAGCTGTTGGGAGGTGAATGCACGCGGGATTATCCATTTCTCCGCGGCCTGTGCTGCTCTCTCTAGTGAGCTCCCCGTGCATCCTTGCATATCCTTCACATGCTTCTTGGCTCCGTTATCTGGGCTGGAGCTTCCAGACTGGGGCAGGTGGAGGGAGTCGCTCCAAATAGCCGCGTGCATCCCTGGCAAAAGAAAGAGTTAATGCAGTGCCGCCATCCTCGCCCCAGTAAAACATCTCTGTTTGCTGTGGATAGTTAGTGAGCTTCTTCCGGTGACACCAAAGGCGAGTGAATGAATGGCTTTTTTATTTGTTGTGTGTGCCTGTGGGCTTGGTTAGATAAGCATCTATGTTTTCGGTTATATTCCTCGTAGATATGATAAAACTTTAAGCCAGGCTCAGTGGAACTGCTCCTTCCAGGACACGGGTGGTCTGAGGCTTGCTCCTTTTTAATCCGCTAAAGTAAAATCATGTTATTTGGACATCTATAAGCTCAGCACACGAGGTCAAGATGCTGCCAGGCTGCTTCTGCTGGTGCCCTGCTCGCAGACTGGCCCCAGCCCTCCGTGAGATGTTTGCGGCTCCGAATCCGCGTAATGGAGCATATTGGAATTCAGCACCCAGAAGGCTTAATTCCCATGCATGTGCCATTAACAGGCCATGAGGATTCTCTAGGAGAAACAGAAACAAAAGAAAAGAAATGGAAAAAAGTTAGAAAAGGCTGCTAAACTGGAGCAAAGCTTGGTTTAGTTCCCCGGTGAGTCTGAGGAGCTTTGTGCAAGGAGCTCCTGCTAAGCACCAGCATGCAGATGCGAATCGTGGAGAAGTTCCTTTTTCTGCTAAGGGCGATTTCTGACTCTGTACGAATCCTCTTACGAGGATTAGAACTTTCAGGGGGAAAAAAAAATGTGCTCTTCTAAGAAAAGCTGTGCATGTTGCTTGTAATGCAGGCAATTAGACACAAAACGTTGGGCAGCAAATTCCTCTGTCAGCACGAGAAGCAGATAGAGGCAAATTTGGTGAATTGGCTACAATTTGGATTCGATCTTTCATATGTAGCTCCAGATTAAGTTATATTTTCCTGATAGGATTATCAGTCTAGCCCTTTATTCTCCCACTGTACAATCTTTCTAAAACTGCTCAGCTTCTGATCCTGTGCATTACTTGGTCAGCACAGAACATACTTTTGACTACAGACCAGTGACTTTTCCCATTGACATGGAGGAAATTTGGACTTTACCTCAAGAATCTTTTTTCATTTGTCTGCTTTATTGCATTATGGAGATTTGATCCTCCTCTGGAGTCAGTTGGGTGATTTCCAAGGGATACAGTTGGATTCCCCACTACTTTGTTTCTCCTTCCAAGATGGAATGGGCTTTTATGGAGAGTATAAAATCAAAAAACAAGCTATCACTTGCATTTGCTACACGACTCTTCCTGTGCGTTGGTGGAAGTGCTCTCTGAGGGTTTTGAAGCCTGTTGTAGTATGTGTGGGATGGTAAAATGATGGTAAAAGGAGGACTCACGAGATGGAGACGGAGTGCTGTGGGGAGGTGACACACCTGCTCCAAATGCCCTGAAAAGCAGAGGACAAAGCCCATCGGAGCATCGTGGCACTTGTGTCCCCTGTCCCACCTTGCTCCCTGAAGTGACACCAGCAGCGTGTCTCCCAAGGTGGCAGATGTCCCTGTCAAGACACGCTGTGTGACAATGACATCTCTCCTTCGGGAGGAGGAGGAGGAGGAAGGCATGCTGCCGGCATCCCCAGGTGCAGGGCAGCGTGCAGGCGCCTGCGGCTTGCGGAGGATGGTGCTGCTGTGACAAATGACGGCTGCTCCAAGCGTGGCACTGAAGCCGTCTCATGCAAATGGCATTCTGCACTAATTTATGTTAACGAATTTATCAACAGTGCTTCTACATCTCCTTCAGAGACAGGAGAAGCAATAACAGATGCGTGGCAGGGGGGAGAAACATGCATGAGGCGCGCTGGGGGTGTGATTGGAGAGGTGTCTGCACGGCAGAGTCACTGGGAGGCAGAGGACACGCGCTCCCCTTGCAAACCCAACCGGGCGCGGAGGGGTATTCGCTCTCCCGCGCCTACCTCCATCCTCTGCGGTCTGAGCTGCGAACCAGGCACTCGGGAGCGGAAATCCAATTTTTCGAAGCACAAGCCGCATCTGGAAAATAAGGAAGCTGCTTTTTAAGGAATTGCGTCTGAGATGAGGTACTGCTGCCTCGCCAAGGGATGTGTTCTTAGTTCATAAATAACTCAAGGAGAGCACACCTTATTACATACCTGGCCTGTTGATACGAAGATTTTCCTGTGGTGAAGCCAGGGCTAGATGCAAGCCAAGCAAAGTTGTATAACACACAGCGTAGCTTAGAGGTAAGAGAAAGTGCCAAGCAGAAAACTTATCTGAGAAAACCAAAGTCCGTCAAGCACTTAATGGGCAAGCCAATGCATCACTGAAAGTCAGAGCTTCCTCGTAATCGCTGTGCCGTAATTCCCTGAACACCCATCCCGTTCACAGCGGTTGGTGTCGCACGGACACCGATCATTCACCAGGAAGAGCCGAGCAGTTGCTGAAGATACACAAATGATGACAGCAGATCCACCAAATGCCTTTGATCCCCAGTCTGTGTTTAGCTCAGGGAGTTTATTTCTCAGCTCAGCGGTATTCGAGTGGCATCGCTCGTGCTGGTGGTTCACAAAGTAGCTGTGGGCAAGCAGCCTGTCCCAAGGACGTTTGCAAAATAACAAGCAACTGTGCTGAAAACATTTCCTGCTTTCAGCTCTGTGCTCTCAAACCAGAAAAGTTACTGTCTGGGAGTAATTTGGAGGAGCTCTACTAGCAAGTGCAAAAAATCAGTGCAAATGCGCAGCTCCTCTAGACTCGATTGCAGGGGAGCATCTGTTTACATTTCAGTACCCAAAAGGCACCCTCATCTATTGGGAAGTTTGCAGTCTGCAAAGGCAGTGTGTTACTGAGTGAAGTTGTGAAAAGAATATTCTGTCATTCACCAGTTCCATGCAGTTGCATCTATTCAGCCACTAGCCAGAACCACCCTATTAAAACCACAACTGCGGGTATAAGTATCTCTAAGAGTCTTCATTGAACTCCCTATCACAATCTTTAAAGCAATCATTTTGATTGCTCTCAGTTTAGCAATTATGGCTGAGTGACACGTTTTCAGCTTTGGAAAATGATATGCCTAGCCCAGTTTCCCTATGCATAAGTCTCTCATATGCATATATATATGTACACATATTTACCAGTTTTCATGTGCTAAATGGTTTCTAAACTCCTGCCTGTCAAGAAGCTGGCTTGATCCGCGAGCAGGATTCCTGTCTGATGGTTGCGTGGTGTGTGCCAACAGCTCCCTCTGGGTTTTTTGTCTAAGATTTACTTCAGTTGCAGAAAAATCAAGGAGCGTCTTTGTTCCCAGAAGTGTTTTTGGCAACTGACTGTACAGAGCGTGACCCATCCTCACAGCCCGGTTGCACGGTCTCTAGACAGCAGCTCCTCGGGGCCAGCACAACCTGGGGTGATTAGACAAGCTCTGTAATGGAAACGATTGTGCCTTTGTGTCTGGGAAGTCAGAGAGTGTCATTCTTTGAAAGACAGAGTCTATTTCGGAAAGAGCATCTCTAGCAGAGATGGGCTGTAGCGTTCCAGGGCACCATGGAGACATCCACTTGCATAACCCTGACAGTCACTGGGAGACAGTCTGCTGGAAGGCGCCGCAGATCCCCCTCTCCTGCTAAACACAAAGCATCGATGACCTCAGTCCTTGGCCGTCCCATCCATCTCCAACAGAAAATGTTAGCGGGAATAACGTCTCGGGAACCCCTCCCGTAAGTTATGGACTAACATGGCTAATTTTACAGCTACTAAAATATACCCAAGCTCAAAACAATAGCTTTGCAAGTTGACTAACTGGTGAAGGAGAGCCAAAAGCAGGAGACACATGGATTTATACTGAGATGAGCGGTAGGCAGAGGAGGAGCCACAGTCCCTGAGTCCAGATTTGAAGGCAACAGATTTATGCTGAAATTCACCAGCTGAGAGTCTGGTGCTGTGTTTTGCAGCCACCGGTGTTGATCTAATCAGATCGCAGATAAGAATCTGGCTGCTTTGTTTCTTTGTTCATTGAAACTGGAAAGAAAGAGCTGACCGTTTTGGAAAAATTCTGTGGAACTTTGTAGAAATGGGACTGAGCGTGCCATGGAAATTTAATAGAGTCCTATGCAGAAATTACTGTAAATACTTGTAGAATTTAATGAGTGCTTTTATGCTTCCTGTTGGGTTATTTTTAACACTGTTGTAGAATTCTGTAGTGGGATATGATTATGTATTAAATTTTAATGGTTGTTTTAAAAAAAAAAAGCAGTTGAACACTATCATTTTCTATTAGGTTATACAGGATGCCTCCGTTAGGAGTGTTTTTCTGCTTCCAAACAAAGCCTGAACAGATTTGAACACTGTACATGAGCAAAATAATCCCCACTCAGGGAAGATATTAATGAAATCCAGGCTGAAAAAATGTGCAGGAAGCTGCTGTAGTGTTTCTATTTCCAATTTCAGCTCACACAGGTGAATTCAAGAGCAAACCAAGGTTCACCACATCCTAACTGTATTTGAGGGCACTGTCAAAACCCTGAACTTTGGGATTTTCCTTAAGGAAATCTGCTTGATTCATATCTTCTTTTGTGATCAAGGAGAAGTTTTCCTGCAATTTTAAGAGACTGTATACATTTCATGCCTTTTCTAATCTAACCCCATGCAGCACAGATCAAAGGCCTTCATGAAGGTCAGTGCATGAAGCCCAGTAAACTTGCATCCCATACGAATTATCCTCCAGGAAGACATCTGAGTCTTCTGTGAAGACGTCCATTGCCTTCTGTCATTATGTATGCTCATCTGGTTGTATGATTAATCACTCTGATTTCTGTAGGACTAACGTGGTCGTGTCTCATTAGCTGGTTTTGGCTACCACACGTTCATTAGTCAGGCATCATCAGAACATCTTTGGTTTTTAAGACCATACCAGGTTTTCACAAATCATGCCCAATTTTAACCGGAGTGTTTGGGAATGGTGGTTGAGTACAAGTCCCACTGGGCAAGGGGTGAATTGTTCTCTGCAAGCTCACAAACTGCCTATGCCAAGATGAAGAAAGATTGGGGAGGATGTGGTCAGCTGCAAATGTCATGTGAGTGTTCCCAGTATTTGGGGTAGTTAACTTTTTTGGCAGGATTTTGGTAGGAGAAAATTTGCTAATGAAAGAGGAAAAATAAAGAGAAGATCACCAGATGAGGGTGCCACCACACTGTCCTCAAGCCTTGATACATCAGGAGTTGAAGGTGTCCCCCGTAGGGGCTTCTCTGGTTTTGGTAGCTGAACCTCTGAGCTGGCTCCTTCCAGACGTAATCCGTGGCTGTGCTCGTGTGCCATGGCCAGGTTGGTGCCACGGACGGCTCCGCGGTAGTGCGGTGGCTGTGTCCCGAAGGCAGGCAGCTACAGCTTCAGCTGAAAAGGAAAGGACATCATGTGAGAGAAGGGCAAGTGCAGGGATCTGTGTCCAGAATTTTGCAACAGATGACTTTGGCTGCTCCAATGCCATGGGCGGCGCAAATGTCTGCAAGAAGCAGACACTTTTTCTGCTGTGGATTCTGTCTCCATTTATTTCTCATGTGGGCAGTATTCATTCTGACTCCATTTATTTATCTAAATACATTGCGTGCTTACTAATACAGACAGCGTGTTCTCTTTTTTTAGCTTGAGAAGGAAAGTCTCGTGAAATATGTTGCCAGTCTAAATTATTCCATGACTTGCCTACATTTCAAATTAACTGGAGGAATATCAACAAGCATAAAGGCAATTCTTTTCTAATCCCATCTCCTTCAGTTGGTCTTTAACCCACTTATCAGACACTTGTTATTACAAAAATAACGAGAAGAAAATACACCAGTGCTGAATCAACACTACTGTACTTTTTTTTTTCTTTTTTTTATACTCTTGTAACTCTCTTGGTTTCTGTTGGACATACACCAGCCTGAAATTGTAGAAACACAGCTGGCTAAATCCATCACGTCTTATTACAGGTTGTCAATTCTCCCGTGCAAGAAACACATTTGACAATTAGCAGTGAATTGATGAGTGACTCAGTTTGGGCTTTGCCATTTAGAGGCGTCTATTTCTTTACTGCTTTTTGCTTCACAGAAAAGTCCACAATACAAGCTTGATTTGTAGAAAATGCAAAAAGCTGGTAAAGCCATTAGCATTTCTTATAACCAAAATGACAAATGGTCTTTACATTAATCTCAAATCACTTCTTTAAAGCAAGGATCAGGAAAGAATTTTCCTCGAAAGGATATTACTGTCCAAGTGGGGAGGTGCTTTCGTGGGGCTTTCTCACCTTCTGTGAGATCGATGGGCATACGGGACTGCCAGGCTTGCCTTTCTGGGCTTGATAAAGCCATCAGTCTAATTTGCTTTGATGAATCTTCTGCTTCTACCAAAAACAAAAAAAAAAAAATTTGCAAACTCTGCATAGACAAAGGACCAAACCACACTGTGACTCACACCATACAGTAAACCTTTTAGGAGTAATATTGCAGTAATTCAGATTTAACTTGTTCAGTTCCATATCTTACTGCAATTAAACTGTGATATCTGGCCAGCTGGCTTTTTTCAATTTCAGCTCTTTATTTGGGAGAAAACCCATGCCAACCACACTATCAAAGCTCTATAAGAGTATTAAAATAATGATTGAAAGAGATTTTTGAGGAGGAACCTGTTCCTTCCTTCTCCCCCCAGGCAAGGCCTCCCCTCTCCGCTTCCCAGGGACCGCGCTTTCCCCAGTGCCCTCTCAGGCAACGGCTCGCTGCAGCATTTCTCCCGCTAGGCTTTAGAGAGAGATGCATCAGCCTTACTGGCTAAAATGGACATTCATCAGGAAAAGCGCAAGGTGCCTTCAGTGTAGTCTCGGAATACTATCGGTCAGCTTTGATCTCTTCAATGTGCAAATAAAATGAGGCTGGTGAGAGAATGAAATCACTTTCCTTTTCATTTGCCCAGTACATTAATGCGTTCTTGATCCCCAAATCATCCTCATTTACTCATTCTAAACACGGTACTTCAGCTTTTCTCTTTCTTTGTATGGGTTTTGCTGGTTTGGGGGTTTTTTGGGGGTATTTTTTGTAATTAAGGGGGTTTTTCTGTTTATGCAAGCTGAATATTTTCCTACTGGAAAACTCATCCAAACTTTGCTTTATAAGTGCATTTTTTCCTTCCGTTTGCTTGCCTTTGCCCCTAGCTGGTGCGGAGATTTGCTCTGGCAGTGGAAACAAAGGGTGCAGCTGATGGCGAGGAAAGCGAAGACCACATGGAGTAGCATTGGTCTAAGCAGCAGCATGGAAACGCCCCACGCACATCCATGAGCGAGTGAAAGAGTTTTGTTTGGCAAACCTCCCAGTCCAAAAGCCAGGTGGATTGGGGTCGGGGTTGGGTTTGGGGTGGGGGGTTTTTTGCCTTTAATGACTGTTTAGAAGAACAGCGGCTTAGGCATTACGGTGATTTGCCGATCGCTATATAAACAAGGAAATGTTTAAACAGTGAGGTGTCAGACTAGTAATGCTACACACCGCCTTGGTGGGCACAGGGGCTCATGTCTCACCATGAAGTACAAGCTGCTGCTTTAGGATGTTGCTGTCAGAGAGAGTACGAAGTCACTGCTTCTGCTAATCACTGCTATGTGTGGAGCAAATATGCTGCTTCTCCTTGAGACTTCAAGATGTGTTTCACACTCCAGGCATAAGATGCTCAGCCCTGTGTTCCCGTGGTTAATGAGTTACTGCCCGCTAGCTATACGTGTGTGTAAGCACGGTGTGTGGTTACCGCAAGGTAACTTTGCTCAGCACACAGTGAGGCAGGCTTAAAACAAGGTGCCTTGTTTTGCATTTGCCACAGATGTAGAAAACAAAAAAGGGCACGTATGGACGTTCTCTACAGCTCAGCTGATGCATGGTAACTTGTTAAATCTCAGTAACTCGAAATCTCTTCCTGGCAATTGAAATACAGCTCTCCCTAGGCTGGCAGTGCTTTAGCAGAATACAATGGCACTTCATAACAGTGGCATTTCGTAATAAAAAAAATCTGAACTATATCATACAGGAAGTATGTAGGATGTAACAAAGAGTAGTGGGTGAAAAGCAGAGGCTCTCAAATCAATCTGTGTTGGGAAAATCATCTGTACGTTCCAATAACTGTGTCAGCTGAATCACTTGGGCTGCTTTTGTGTGCAGAATCGTGCAGGAAATCCCAAAAAAGCAGAATTTCTCGTAAGACTTCTGGTGCATCTGCCTGTGGTCTGAGCCAGAAAGAAACCACAAAAACAATTGCTCTCCTTGCTGTGCGGCTACTACAAGTCCCAGGTGGAACCTGAAAATGAAATATGTGTGTGTGTCAAAACATTGCAGGACTTTCCAAAATCCTTTCTTTGGACATAGTTACAGAAACAAGCACATGATGAGGGTCAGAGGGTCGTTCTTTATATTATACATTGTTCTCTCATCAGCTTGCCTGGAATTGACTCAGTGACTGAATTTATTTAAGAGTACTTTAAAATGTTTCTTATATGTCTCGGATTTGAGCACCCAAGATCACGTATCGCTTTGGAACATCTTTAAGGAGACTTCAGAGCTTTATATACTTCACTGAACAATGGACCCATTTCTTCATTGTTGTTCTGCGATGGATATCTGCTGAACCAGAAGTGTATAAACAGTGAGAAAAATTGGCTCTAAAAGGTCTTTAAAGCTAATTTGTATTCAAGGCTTGCTTAAGGAGCTGGATTATCCTATTCTTACCTTTTAGAGGACCATAAGGGAGGTAGGAGACTGACAACGGTAATACAAGAGATGCGTGTAAGTCAAGTCCAAATGGTATTAGTGCCTTCTGAATGCTTGGTGGATATTCAGGGCTTGGTCTCTATTACGGGATTCTCTCCAAAACACACAACCTTCCTCTCTTGGATGGTTTCTGTGCACACTTGAGGTCTTCCTCATCTCCAAGGAGGGAAACCTCACCAATAGTCTAGCTCACTCACGGGTTATCCGTGACAGGGGAAGGCAGAGACAGCAGCATCGAAAACGTCAGGTCTCGCGCCTGCATTGTTCCCTCAGCGTTGTGGTGAAGCTGAGGGAAACCAGAGTGCCCAGCGAGGTGCCCCAGTTTGGGTGCTGCGTATAATCACCATGGCTTGCGATGCTGACACATTACTGATCTTGGTGAGGTCTTTGGCAAAGGAGCACAACACCCTGGAAATTAATTCGGCAAACAAGTTAACATTAGAGCAGAAGAGTTAATTGTCTTGAAAGTCTCATGAAGAGAGGGATATTATAATTTGTGCACTAGCACCTTAGCTGGCTGGGGTTCCAGCTAGGAATTGTTCTCAGTAGAAATGGAACTTTATTTTTTATTTCCTAAAATCCTATTGGGAAATAATTTTCTCAGGTTTCTTCAATGTTCATTATCGTATTTTCATTGGATCATGAAAAAGAGACATGTCTGCAATTTCTTTTTTCTTTAGGGGTGAATTTCATCCCTTTTGCAAAGCTTATGAACTACCCAAGTCTTTTTTAAATCCTACCCTGTAGTTTTAAGAAAATCTAATAGTTTTCATCTTGCACTAAAATTTCTTGGAGAGCAGAAGTAAAAATTCTGAAACACCAGAGGAAAAAAAAAACAAACATGAGAAAAGAGCTCTTTAGGTTTGTTGGGGAGATATTACTGGATGAAAAGTTGGGAAGTAGCACAAAAATTATATAGGGTAAATAAAATTTCTTTATGCCAAGGATCTTGTTTTGTTGTCTTCCTCTGCAAAATATTGAGAAAACTGCTGGCACTACATAAAACTAGGAGTGAGACTGAGGCCGAAAGCACTAAGACTATGCTGAAAATGAAGTGTTGTTAAATTAATTTTTTCCAGGGTTTGCGAGAGCTGCTTCCCTTCCACCTGCTGACCAAACAGGATAGCAGTAAAATACTTCCTCTCAGTGACTCACAAATCTGTTGGAGGTGATGAGGCCCAATGGGAGTTTGATGATGTCTTAAATAGCGATTTGCTTTTTGCTTCTTGCAAATAGTGTTCTCTGGACTGGCAACATTAGCTGCATTTCCAGGCTATGGAAACGGGGGAACCAAGAAATGTTTGTTGGTGGTTGTTTTGCTCTCAGAAGATTTCCGTCAGGCATCTACAGCTCAGTGCAATTTGACATGTACAAAAAAAGGGGGAAAATTTCAGAAGCGTTTAGTGATGTGCTTACCTGTTAGAGGCTGAAAAATTGTTTGCTGAACCTAATAGTCCCATATCCTTGCTAGGATCATGGTCTGTCCTCCGCTGCGTGAAATGAGGTCTTTATTTGTTCAAAAATTATTTTGGTGGGGGGATTTTTCCATTTCAGGGTATTGAAAGACAAGGGGTCCACAGCCCTGGGAGCAGCATAGCTATTTCTCCTTACGGATGGTCCGACACTGGCCTGTTGAAATAATGTGTCCCAGTCCTTTTCCAAAGGGCAAATCAAAGGTTTGTGTGGCCCAGCACAGCTTGTTCAACGCTGTCCTCAAGGTAGCTCTTTATCTACAGTAATTGCTATCGGAGAACCCTGCACCTCCAGCTGACAGCCAGAAAGCCAGGAGGCAGTTTGCTCTAGTAAATCTCAATTGGAGTTTTTTCATTTTTATTTCCCTGCCATAGAGGCAAGACAACAACGGAAGATTAAAGTGAATTATTATATGCTATGGGTTTCGGAAACATCCTTTTGCTTCCTTCCTAGGTCATGCACAGTCCTGCGGTTTTCGTCTGCAGGCTCTGCTCCTGTTTCCAGTCCGGTAGCTTTCCATTCGCATCGCGCCGAGCCGCTTCTCCAAACGTCCGACTAAATGTGTCTCCCAGTGTGTTTGTAAGGGGAAATGATTAACTCAAACCGTCTATAGAAAGCAATACTTCCTATTTAAAGATACTCCTGACAAAGCTGAGTAGGAGAAAAATCGCTATGGTGGTTTCAAATAAAATATGCTGCACTTTTTCCAAAAGCGTCTTGGGGTTTTCCATAAAGAGCAGTTTCTGCTGGGGAATATCTGCCATCTTGCTGCAAATCATTGCTTGTTGAAGCAAACATATCCACTGTTTCCCCACTTGCAATAAAATCCTAGGCACCTAATGAAAATACTGATTTCTAAATAATCTTTAGTCAGAGCGCTAAGAGATGCAGCTGACCTAACTCCACTGATGTAAGTAAAGCACAAACTGAAGATGTAGTAAATTAAAGAAACTGAGTATTTAGCTACGCAGCTATTAACATTTGGACTCGCATTTAACTGATGATCTGAAAACAGGGTGACACCCATGAATGGTCAGGCTCAAAACGCGTTGTTTCTATTTTCTTTTGTTTCAGAAATGTATTCAGGACTGAGACATGTATTTAAAATGTCCTCCCAGCTCTCCACCCCCGCTGAAGGTTTTAAACAAAGGTTAAAGGAGGAAAGAAATAGCATAAGCAAATTTCAAGGGACAAGATTAATTACTACGCATCTGTAGGTTTTTTCCCATCCTGCTAATAATCTACTCTGAAATATTTCTGTGTTGTTTTCACTGTACTGAAATGTGCCAGCAGACTCTTGCTAAAGTTATCTGAAGACATCTGAGCAATTCTTAACTCACTGCTGGCCTTCAGTTAGTGACTGCCTCGAAAGCCAAATGAAACCAGTCCTCTGGCCAGCAGGGTCACATTTGTTAACAAACTTTAAAACTGAGATGCTGGTTTTTCTTTTCCTGAGTCATCACTTTGCCCAGGCCACAACACTTCCAGGAGAGGGGGGAGCTTTCTTCAGGCATCTGCCTGAGGGGGATATTGAGGGGAAGGTCTCAAAAATCAGAGCAGGAGGTTTCAAAGTCGATGCCCTGACTTGCGGCACTTACAAGTAAACATGATATCTAGGATGAAGCCGTTCCCATGCGGATGCGGACCAATCTTTCTCTCCCTATAAACAAAAAGAACTGTTTTCAGTTTACATAGCATGGAAGGGTTATGTAAGTAACAGGGGAAAAGAGAAAAATCTAATGAATTCATAACAGCCCGGCTAGGCACGGTATCCAAAGCTGAACCTGTCAGGCTCTGGACTGGGGAGGATGCTTGTTGGGAGAGCTGACAAGTGAGACTGCGGAACTACAAAGATTTATTGTATACCAAAATAATTCCTATGCTTGCTGAACAAAGTTGCTGCCCCAGAGTAACTGCTCTCAAAAATATTTTCCATCGTGAACTCCAAGTCCTTTTTCTTGCCCAGATTCCATCACAACAACCAGCCCAAGGATTTACGTGCCTCTCACTTACCTTGTGATGACTGGCTGATGTACATGTTTTATGAAGACAAGAGTGAAGGAGCGCAGCCCCCCTTGGCAGTCGCGGCAGAGGGAAACTGAGAAGCGGTCCATCCTCATCAGAGCAGAGATGTCCTGGTGGGGTCCTGGGAAAAAGGTGTTTCTTCAGCTCCTGGTCTGGTGGGTCTGTTTCAAGAGTAGAGCAGGGACGTGTCTAGCCCAGGGCTAACAGTGACCAACCTCAAACTCACCAGATTTTTTCAGACACAATAAGAGGCATTTTCAGAAGTGTTGCATCACTTCCTCGTAGTCAATACCAGGCTTTAAAAAGAGCAGATTTTGGGTAATGCTGGGGAGGTTTGAAATTCTCATTCTATTTTCATATGCAGGTGCCCAAAATGAATGGGACAGCATGTCATCTTCAGAAAGGACATTTATTTGTTGTCTGGCATTTCCTGGTCTGCTGCTCAGCAGCTAGAACTGGCTTACCCAAACATCATCACTACCTTGTTGATGTTCAAACTTCTACATAAAAATGAAATTCATTTTATCCGACTTCAGGGTGTCTAAAAGTTAGATGACTAATCCTGGGCTCATGCCCTGGCCTCCTTTTATATTCCCTGAAGAAAAACAGCCACCTCCAAAATTTCACTCTGACCAGCTGTAGGCATGGGTCTGAGGCTGAGACAAACCTGTGCCTTCTCATGGGCTATAAAGGGATCACAGATAACGAGCCCAGGCTGAGGTGTCAGCAGCCTATTTATAGGGTTTCAATAATAAATCAGGAAAATTATATTGTCATAGCAATAGAAATCCCCAAATAGCATCCCTGTACCACTGCCCATCCACATATCTCCTTCTGCTGATAAAGATGGCATGGAAATGAGATGAGGAACAAATGCCAGAGGCTTCTGTGATAAACAGGGCTCAAAAAATTGCAAATGGAAAAGGAAAAGAAAGATGTGGCTGTATTAAAGATCACAGGATAAATGAACCTCAGGTGTAACAAGAGCTGAAGGTCAAGGTGGGTGCAAAGTCGGTGCATTGAGGAGGGAGAAGGAAGGTCCCTACCTTGTGTGGGGCACTGGGACCAGCTGGGAGCTGGCCAATGGAGCAGGTGCAGAGGAAGATGTGGGGCAATCAGGGTGGTAGACAAGAAACTAAAATAGCTTTGTTTAGGCTGGGAAAAGGAGGAAAAGGATAGGAAAAAGGATTGCTTTCTATAAATAGTCCAGGTAAACCCCCAGGGAAGGGAGATAGTTATTTAATCTAAAGGACAATGTTGGCCCTGAATCAAACTGGTTGTGAGTAAATAGAGGGTGGAAACGTGAAGGTTTCTGAGCATCACAGGAAAGATGTTCTGAAGCAACTTTCCACTCACAGCAGGAACTTGAGCACTTCTAAATCTGTCAGAGCAGGAAATTGATCTCAGTGCCAAGATATCTTCCAGATCTACATAGACATTACTCATGCTTTATTTAATCTTTATTTTGCCAATGACAAATTTTTGCCCTGCCTTAGAAAATAGGACGGGACAAAAACTTGAGAGACTGTGTAGTTGATGGCTTGACCAAAGGCAGGTTCATTCGTACTGATGGGAGCTGGGCTGGCATCAGTTGGCACATCCGTAAGTGACATCCTACAGCTTTCTAGCCCTCCACTACCCTTGTTATTGCAACATTTTGTTAATTGTTTGGGGTTTTTTCTCATTATCTAGCCTTATCTCCCTCTCTGCTGTTTAAGTACATCATTAGGCTGATAATGGCTAATGGACCACTACAAGAATGGTGGGGTTTTTTGGTCTGGGAAAAAACACCATGAAATGTCTTTGGGAGCAACCGCAATCAGCAAAGACTACAGAAACAAAATGAAAACAGGACTAGTGCACTGGTTTGAATATGGCCGTTCAGCAAACAGGGAAACTGAGGAAACTGGGTTCAATTTTTCTTTCCTCTAATTAGCCTTTTTACATAGCCATGTACAGAGAAATTTGATAGTGATACAGGAAAAACCCACATTCTCACAAAAAATTCAGTGCACACTTTCCAGCAGCAGTGCATAAGGATAAACCAGGGTGGTCTCTCATTTTGGGATTATCCTTATACAATCTTTTGGCTTGGCTCTGAATCTAGTATAAAAAAAAAAATTCTAGCCCAGTTTGCAGAGTTGCATTCTCAGTGTTACAGAGTTTTACCAAACTTTGTTCTTTTTTCCTCTTTATATCTGAGGTAAATTGTGCAAGACAGGCACTAGCTTTTTAAGTAGTTAATACATTGGTTGAAGGGTTTTTCTTGCTATATAGAAGAGATTTCTACTACTTGACCCTAAAACAAATAAGTGATTTTATAAAAATTAGTTCAATTTAAATAGAAATTCTTATCGTGGAAGGAGAGATAAATAATTTCCTTTTTTTCTCTTTCCACTTCTAAAAAAATGAGATTCACACTACCTTAAACTTCTAATTGAACCTGGCTACTGAGTCATTCACCACTGAATTGACAGAAGTACAACAAAGCAAGAAAATCACAGAATCACAGAATGGTTGGGGTTGGAAGGGACCTCTGGAGATCATCTAGTCCAACCCCTCTGCTAAAGCAGGTTCACCTAGAGCAGGTTGCACAGGATCATGTCCAGGAGGGTTTTGAATATCTCCAGAGAAGGAGACTATAACCTCTCTGGGCAGCCTGTTCTAGTGCTCTTCAAAGTAAAGAAGTTTTTCCTCATATTCAGATGGAACTTCCTGTGTTTCAGTTTGTGCCCGTTGTCCCTTATCCTGTCGCTGGGCACCGCTGAAAAGAGTCTGGCCCCATCCTCCTGACACCCACCCTTAAGATATTTGTAAGGGTTGATAAGATCCCCTCTGTCTCCTCCAGGCTAAACAGACCCGGCTCTCTCAGCCTTTCCTCATCAGAGAGATGCTCCAGTCCCCTAATCATCTTCGTAGCCCTCCGCTGGACTCTCTCCAGTGCTTCCTTGTCTTTCTTGAACTGCGGGGCCCAGAACTGGACGCAGTACTCCAGATGTGGCCTCACCAGGGCAGAGTAGAGGGGGAGGATGACCCCCCTTGGCCTGCTGGCCACACTAATGCACCCCAGGATACCATTGGCCTTCTTGGCCCCAAGGGCACATTGCTGGCTCATGGTTAACTTGTTGTCTACCAGGACTCCCACTGTGTCTTTCTCCACAGAGCTGCTTTCCAGCAGGTCAACCCCCAACCTGTACTGGTGCATGGGGTTATTTCTCCCTAGGTGCAGGACCCTACACTTGCCTTTGTTGAATTTCATTAGATTCCTCTCCACCCAGCTCTCTTGCCTGTCCAGGTCTCGCTGCATGGCAACACAGCCTTCTGGTGTATCAGCCACTCCTCCCAGTTTCGTATCATCAGCAAACTTGCTGAGGATACACTCTGTCACTTCATCCAGGTCATTGATGAGCAAGTTGAACAAGACTGGAGCCAGTACTGACCCCTGGGGAAATACCACTAGCTACAGGCCTCCAGCTAGACTCTGCGCCACTGGTCACAACCCTCTGAGCTCTGCCATTCAGCCAGTTCTCAATCCATCTCCCTGTCCACTCAGCTAACTCTCATTCCTGAGCTTACCTATGAGGATGTTATGGGAGACAGTCAAAAGCCTCACTGAAGTCAAGGTAGACAACATTCATGGCTCTCCCCTCATCTATCCAGCCAGTCATGCTATCATAGAAGGCTATCAGATTGGTCAAGCATGATTTCCCCTTGGTGAATCCATGTTGACTACTCCTGATAACCTTCTTTTCCTCCACATGCTTAGAGACAACATCCAGAGTGAGCTGTTCCATCACCTTTCCAGGTGGAGTTGAGACTGACTGGCCTACAGTAGTAGTCCTCCTTCTTGCCCTTTTTGAAGATCAGAGTGACACTGGTTTTCCTCCAGTCCTCAGGCATCTCTCCTGTTCTCCATGACCTTTCAAAGCTGATGGAGAAAATAGCTTTTTCACAGCTGAAAATGAGTCAGCTGTCCATCTCAGCCATCCAAACCAAGAAAAGACAGGGCTTGCAGCATGCTGAGGTGGGCGAGTAAGGTTTTGTCAATAAAAGCAGGCTGTGACCCCTGCATACCTTGGTGAATAGTAATAACCCTATGCTCCTGACTAGGAGGGTAAATATAACCGCTGCCAAGTCAGTCATCCACCTCCCTCATATATCATGTCTGAACCTTCATACCCCAATCACGCATCAGTGGGTGGTTATCAAGGGCTGATGAACAACCTTTCTTCTTTAGAAATTCTCTATTTAATAGAAGGTCCTGCTGTGTGTCAACAGTTGCACTAGGAGCCCTGTCCATCTCCCATGTCCTAAAAAAAGCCATTCGTGAAAGCAGGCAAGCACAAGAGCTGAGTAAACTTGGACACAGCTCCCAGCCAAATTATGAGCGTGTTGCCAAACATGGAGAAAAGTGCATCTGATTCTTCTGTTAAGGCATCCAAGGAGGGCCACAAAATTATAGTTCAAACTATAAACAGAATGAGTACATTTTGTTCATTTTCCTGTTCTCTTTATAATCGATGCAATATGAAGAGCTGCTATCAGTGGAGAGTTATACAATCAGATGGCAGCAATAAAAAGAACGTTAGCAAGTCTAGGGTATCTAGGAGGTTGACTGGAAGAAGCAGTTATAAAACAAGACAGTTTATTTAGATGAGAACATCAGATTTGTGACAAAGTCATTTTGATGTCTGTCTGCCCACTTAATACTCAACTAATGGACATCTGCATCCTGATTTACGGTGGTTGCCTGGAGAAGGATCAGTACTGAGGATTATCTATGCACAGACATGGCTCTGTGCACCTTGAATAAGATGTGTGTTATATACAGTAACAACATATCCATATATAGATGAGTTAATCTTATGTACTCATGTGCATATGTAGAATTTCATAATTATTGGCTGTTCTACTGTTTCCTCATTCTATTAGACTCATGGAAGGTTTTAATTTTTGTTATTGTCATTTTAGCATAAATTGGACTACAGGTTCACGGTCTTACAAATCTGTGGTGTGGGGAATGAAATAAATCCAAGATGGGCATCTCCACCATCTGTCAGCAGGGAGCCTTTACTGCAGCATCTTTTGTTCTTTGGCAACGGAAAAGGTCCTGGTTCTCAGATGGTCTTCAGACTTGTTTTATTCTCTTACAGCCATCTCTCCTCTGATATCTGCACTTGGAAAATCTAGTGACTATCAAAATGAGAGCTGTAAAGCTTTAAAAACAAACAGACATTTCACCTGTCTCTAATCAGCCCCATCTCATGGTTTGGCTTTGATTTCCCCAGTGCAGAAAAGAAATGTATAGGATTTTAATTTCCTTGGCTCCCAAGAGCAGTATGAATGAGACTGCAGCATTGCATTCGGCTTGTGTTATTAATGGGCTCCATGCTTGCAAATGTCTCATTCAATATATTTGCTCAAAGTGCTTCCAAAAAGGGGGAAAAAAGAAGAAAGAAAACATCAGGTTTCTAGGTCTAATGTATGTGACCTGACAGCATGAATACATTAGATCTTCTACAGAAACATACAATTCCAGCACTGTGCATTGGATCTCCAGCCTTTTTATCTTCATCTGGACTCTAATCAACGTGCTAGCATACTGCCTGGAAATAAGCCGTATTTTCCTGCCATTCTGGCTCATACTTTCTATCCGTTTGAAAGGGTATGACATGCCTTCTTATAAAGTCACTGTAATCTGGGAATGTTTCTGAGCTCTCTGTTCAAGCATCCTGAGCATCTTCCAGTACAAGTGTTTTCTTTTTTGCCAAGTTGCTTAGCCCCCCTATGCCAGAGCCAGGACTCCCCCAGATCCTCTGCAGGCACAAGGCAGCATGGCTTTGCTGAAGGCCATATGCTCATGTCTCACTGATGAGGATCTCATACCTCATTTTCCAGTCATAAAGAAGGTACAGTCCAATAATCCTAACCTGAGACCTACGAGATCTCAGTTGTCTTCTAAAACTTCAGGCAGGTCATGGCATTTCCCCACTTGGTGTCTGGTTTTCCCTTCCCATGCTCTGGCTTATCTGCAAGCCTTTAAGTTCTTAAAAGGAAGAGCTGTTTTATATTATGCATCTGGACAGTGTCTAACACAAGAGAGCCCCAGTTTGATTAGGGTCTCTTGTGACTACCATAACACAAATACTGCTAATAAAATGCATTTGAATCAGAAAAAGGCACGGATGCTTCTTTTCCGGTTAGCTCTTACCTTGGGAAAGTCTGGGGGAGGTGGGATTGTCGACCAAAGGCAAGGTGGCCGGACTTGACCCATCCCGGCACAGACAACCCTTTGAGCTGTCCTTGCAGTGCTGTAAACCGAACTTAGCAAGAGCTGTGCTCATCTGTGCAATGCCTTCCTGGGCCTGGAGCACTTTGTGCCACGTATTTGCCGTCCCGAAGCAGGGCTTGCTTCTGTTAACAGCGATTAATCACTTTATAGCCAGTCTTTTATTATTATGAACACAACAGATGTGTTTCCATTAATAGGTCCCCAAGTGAGCATTATCCAGCATCACCGAGACTTAATGAAGGAGATTATGTGGCCTAAATAGAGTTTTCATTTTCAGCATCCTTCCATTTCTATCGGCACTACCAAGTAAGCAAACAAAACAAAGTGGGAATCTTGTTACAGGCTCGGTTACAGTACATAGGATAAACTTGCTGCCAAATAATAAAATGTGTCCACTAGCTTAATGTGATTAGTAATAGCTAAAACTTGCATCGGTATTTTTACAAGGATCTAAAACAAAACATTAAAAACAAGCACGTAGATATCTTTATACTGTAGTGGTAATTCAAAGCTCTCCGCTTCCCCAATTAACCTCAATATTTGAGCAATGAGAGGGCAGGCAGCTGGCTCCCTGGGGAAATGTCTGTCTCCAGAATATTGTTCAATCGCGGGGATTTTTTCAAGCATGCTGGTTGCCATTAAAAAGTCATCACTTCCAACAGTGGCTGAGACCTAGCAAGTCTTTGGGTGCTTATAAAATAGCGTCTAACTAATGATGGCAATCATGAGGCTTACCGAGCGGTGGCACATGAGGTTTCTCCGCGTGAGCCGGCACGGCCACGTGCTGGCAGAGCTGCTCTCGGCCGCATCCACGGCGGGTACGGCCGCAGGAGCGCGGAGCCAGGCCCAAGAGGGTGGGCTGCCGGCGCAGGGCGCAGCATCACCTTTGCCTAGGATGATCATCCCTCTGCTGAGCACTGGCTGCCTCGGGCTGTTTGCAGGCGCCCCGGGTAAGGTGGGCATCGCGGCACGTGGACATGTCCCTGCTGCACCACCCTGGTGCTGCTCTCCGCCTGCCTCCATGAATAATCAGCAATAAAAACTCTGCTCTGACACGGAGCCTCTGGCTTGTCTCTCCCCTGATAGCAAGCGGCCACCACGGGTAGTGGGCACAGGGCATGGCTGCTCTTCCACAGCACGAGAAGTTTTGTGAAGAGGATGTTCTCCAAAGCATTTCCTTTGGAAGGGCAGACTCTGCAATCGCTTTTGCTTCTCTAAATTATTTCTAGAACCAGATCCCTTCTACTCAAACGGCTTCCTCACCCATTTTCTGCTCTGCATTGTCTGAGGCTTACTGAAATTTTGTCTTTAACTTACTTGGATCTTAAAAGCAGATAGTCAAGAAGCTACATCTACTCCTTATTCCCAGCACAGTAAAAGGAGGAGGCAGTTCCTTGTATAATACAGACAGAAAAAATCCTGTGTGTTTCAAATAAGACCACCGGGATTCATATGAAGCACCTCCACTGTATAAACGTATCATATAATTTTAAAATCCAGAAGGATCATCTAATAAATTCTATAGATCTGTCTTCCACTGGTCTGTGCAATAAAGGATATTAAAATATGTAGTGTCTGCAGTATGGAGCCACTGGAGACGGAGTTCAATGGCTCAGGATGGAGTATTTAGCAATTAGACAGTGACAAACCAGCCTCTTTCCTACAGGCAAGGTGGGAGTGCAGTCACGTTTAAAATCATGGGGTATTTTTCTATAGACCACTTTAACTCACAAGCATCTTTTCAGTTCTGGCATGAAATGCTCGAGGTATGACAGAATGGAAAAACAATGAACTTTCTTTCTCACGCACATCAAAACAACTTTACCATAAAAAAAAATATAGATAACTAACAAATGATCACCCTTAGTCATGTCTCTTTAAACAAAACAAAACAAAATATTGCGCTTTTAATTAAGACCCAATTAATTTGAATAAAGTGAGGAAATCACATCTGGGCCGTTGCTGCTATACAGCTTCTAACCACAGCATGCGTGAGGTTATGTCAAGGACTTGCTTGTCAACTTTGCTTTAACTCACATATGGGACCGGGTATGGAAGAAAACCCAAGAGTTTTTACTTTCTGCAGTAAAAGCCAAACTAACATAAAATGAGATTAATGGCAACAGCAGTGACTGCTTTCAGTTCCCAATGAACTTTCTCAATAGTGCCAGTAATCAAGATCAGGTTGGGTTTTCTTCTTTTTTTTTTTTTTTCTTTTTTCAGAAAAAAACAACTTTTCATCAGAGAAAAGAAGAAGAGATACTTAAAATACATAGACACATCTGTTCTCCCATATTAACAACATTACGTCTTTCTCCATGTGATGCATAATGAATCATCTCAGTGTGTTTTGCTTTATAGTTTTGTACAAATCCAATTCCTTATGACTATTACTGTAATAATAATATTTTCCAATTCAACAGTACCTTTCATTTTGGGTGTCTCAGTGCAAGAAACTGTAACAAGTGAAGTGTGTTGAATCCATTGAAACAGCCAGAGAAGGGGAGGCACAGCTGTAATTACCAGAATTAGAATTTGTCTTATAATGGGGAGAAGATAATGGTGCATATAATATTTTTTTAAATGCAGACATATAATTTTCACTACATTTTGGTTAAACGAGCAAGTATTGTCAACTTCATTTTTAATGCTTGGAAAAGCAAGGCTTATAGCACCTTACAAATGCTTTTGTCTTTTTTTTTCCTTCTTAAGAACAATTAAATTACATCCATTGCACACACTGAGCAGGTTAGACTTTACATCCAAGCCATTGCTGGCCCTGTAGGATGAGCACAGGGCAGAGGTCCTGCAGCCCATCCGTCTTTTGGAGAGACGGTGCTGAGGCTACAACAGAGCAGAGAACTGAACATCCAGCGCCCTGCATTCTGGTCCCTGCTCTGCTGCTGACTGGATGCCCTTGGGCAACGTGTTTGCCTTTATGGGTTTCCATCAGTACACCTATGGATTTTACTGATTCTCCTCATGGACCAAAATTATATCCAGTTTTCCTTCCCCATGGCTACTTGGGAAAGGTAATCTGAGCTAACTTTTTTCCGATGAATTAGTTAAACTGCAGTAAACCCCAGTTCAGACACTCTGGATTAGTGGGGATTAATGGTCCTAAGTAGGTACAAAGCCATACCTACATGCTTCCAGTCAGTGGAAAAGCACAAAACTTGGACACCTACACCAGTTTTATAGGAACTGTTAATCTTATTTGGCAGCAGTAATTAACAGTTCCTCGAAAGATATAGATCCTGATTCATTTGACCATGTGTCTTAAATGCTGCATGAGGACAAAAGTCTTGTCTGTGTTTGCTACCAACACCCAACGGGAACGAAGGAATGTTTTCTGCAGCAAGGAATGATAATGATGGTTCTTTATTTAAAAAAAAAAAAAAAAAAAAAAAAAGTAGTGAGAAGAAAGAGCAAGAATCCTTGATTCAATTAAGTCTTAGTCATGTAAACAGTTGCGAGTTTCCAGAAAGTAATGTCTTTATAGCAGGATGCCAATGTAGTGTATAATTAAAATGTAAAAAACGTAGGAAGGTCGCCAAGCCTTTGATTATAAACAAGATTTTCCTAACCCACCCATGACTTGGCATTTTGATCTTGAAATTTATCAACAGGAAAAGGTGATGATTTCTTTTTTTGGACTGGAATGGAAAATAAGTTAGTTTGTAGAGAAATAAATCTTGTTCACAAACTTTATTTGCTCATTACAAAGGCTTTTAGTATTTGATCACACTTTAAACGAGAAGGATTTTCTGGAAAGGATTTTTGTTTTGTTTGATTGGTTGCTTTATGCAATAACTGCTTTCTATTGTATAATATGAAAAGCAGTGCAAAGCAATCAGCTTTTACATAACAACAATTTAATTACCATAATTTAATTCAGCTTTACTGTGCTGTACCAAAATGATAACCAGAGTAAGCCTGACATTGGCAGCAAATACCAGTGTTTAGCACAGAGGAATCCCAAAATATCATTGAACACTTTCTCCAGTTTCTCAACCAGCACTCCTAAGCAATTTCATTATCAAGCCCTACTCAATTTTGTCATTATTTATACCCTTCTCTGATTTGGAAATCAGGTAGAGCCATAGACATAAGGTGTTTGAATGGATCATCAGTTGTATGTTACTATACAGATGCAATATCATCAAGCAGGGTCAGACAGTGGGAACCTGATAATGTCCCACCCAAAGTCACTAAGTCCAGGATGAGTTTTTCCATGGACTTCAAGAACTGAATGAGGATAAATTTTAAAATGCAATATTGTCTTTTACTTTATTACCCTTACGCTTGCATTAAGTAGTCATTAAATGGAATATTGTAAGCAATAAATCTTCTTACACAAAGCAGAAAGGGTGAACAGAAAGGAAAGGCTTTTTAAACTCTAACTTCTGCTTATTATAAAGTTCCTTCTGGTATGGTCAAGTCTTATGGAATTGGCAGAAAGCTGAATCCATCTCTGATAGGACTTTTCCATCTGAGCTCTTCAGTGCTCATGTTCATCATGAACATCCAGCAGCATAAATTTTGCCAGCGTTCGGTACTCAGCCCCATATGAGCTGCAAGCTGGTGAAAGAGAGCCAATCTAGAACAAAACCTGCCCGGAGCTGAACAGCTTGGTCATTTGTGAAGTTAACCTTCCAAACGGTTTACTACTGGTGCCCCAGTCAGGTGCTACCATATGAAGGAATGAAAAAAAGTTGGACATGATTCCTGCCCTCCTCACTGGAGAGTGGAAAGGTTCAGCACCCCCAGAATGCCACAAATTTAAGCTTCACTTATACTTCAAAGTAGGAGTCTCCAAATATCTGTGGTCTCCAGGGTAGGGTTTCAATTCATTGTCCTGTTGAACATTTATTTTTCCTTGCAGCCCTGTGTGACATCCAGGCTTTACATTTTAAACCATAAATAGGTAAGATCAGTAGATCACATGGCACATATCCTCCCTGATTAGTCATTCACAAACAGTTGGGTCTACAGATTTTCTTAACCAGGTGTCTTTGATATGAGGCACGTTCCTCCCTATCTTTATGGAGAGGTCGTTCTGATAGCAAAGCTTGAACTTTCGCAAAACACAAGCTGTGCGATTTCATCAGAATTTATTTGTTATCAGGCAGCTGAAAAGCAACATTATGCCTAGAAAATGCAAGCAAAACACAAATAACAAGTCATATATTGTTCAGCTAAACTTCTCAAAGTGTATTTGTGTGTTTTAATATAGCACGAAGCATGTTCGCATTTTTTATTACAGAATATAGCATTGAGCAGCCTGCGATACAACAGTTCAGACTGTTGGCAGCAATGATCCAGTTTCCATTTCTTTGAGTACAAGATTCAGGGTGTGGAAACTTTCTACTTCCTTGGAAACTCTTCTGAAAACGGGTTTTCACTCAATTCAGCCTCTAAGTGTTTAAGAGGTGACTGAAATTCTGAAAGTGGACTGACTGTTTTAGTGCCATTGGCAACCTTGGGAAGTTTCTCACTATGTGAAGGAAAAGTGGGGGATAAAAGTGGGGGGGAAATCTACATTATTAAAAATCTAACTCAGGATTTTCAGTGAGCACCTTCTCTCTCTCTCCTTCTACTCCTTTGAAAAGCAGGAGGTGAAAATAGCATGATACTTTTCACTTCGAAATATTATTCACCCTCTGCATCAAAATTTCTACCCATGCAGTTGTAGCTTCACTTTCTGCTCTTGCTCAGCACCGCTGATTCAATGTGATTGGCTAAAGGCTTTATTTAACAAAAAAAAAAAATACTCTTCAGAAAATTCCCACCATCATGTAAGTAGCAGGCAAGATTTTGCTTGAATGTGTGTCATGATTAGAAGGATATCAAAAGAACGGGACGCAGTTAACTGACCTGAGATAGAAAATCCCACAGGATGGGATTAATTTCACCCAAAGTTACTGATCTTAAGTTAGGCATCTATTTAAAGCCGATTGTCTGCAATTCCTCTCAAGTCACTGGTGGTTGGAGATGACTTTCAGAGGGTGATTCACCCCATCCGGAGCTGGGTGGATGAATCACCCTCTGGATGCTCTTGCCATTCCCTGCTGACAATGGCAGAAAGTGGATGATGATGATCTCAGGCCATGTGCCACTCCGAAATGGTTGCTGCCAAGTGAGATGGGTGCTGCACACAGATTTCTCTCCCCCACGAGGCCATTGACAGTGTGCATGCTGGAGGACTTGGGGATGCTTGTCTTTATTGATGCTCCATCTGCCACGCTACAGTCAGGTCAAGAGCCGGCATTTTGTTGCCTCAGGCGTATACAAAATCAGCAGAAGCCTACAGAAGGCTAATTAAGAAAAGGTAGTCACTGCCCAGCGTTATTAATAGATTGATATTAGCTGGAGAAGAAACAGACACTTCTGCAGCTGCTGGGTAGTGAGGGAGTCCTCCAAAGCTGGACTAAGTGGCAAAATGCATTACTTAAAAAGCCATTGTATTATCGGTCCATCTACCAGATATCAGCACCTGGATCAGCAGATATCAGCACCTGGAAGGAAATGAATGAAACTACTCATAAATTCAAAGACAGAAATAAACCCAGCATTTCTCAGAGTTTATTCGGAAAAAAAGTCCTGCCTCCTTCAAGCTGTATCTTCTCTTGCTGTGTCTGATTTTACAATGGTGCCACCAGTTCAGAATTGGTGAGCAGACAGTCCTGAGAAGACTAAAATACGGACAGGGCGCTGCTGTGCTGGGCAGCACATGAGTATGAAGTGAGAGACGGTTCCTGCCCAAAGGTGTTAAAAATCAGAATGGATAAACTTTGAGACCGAGCAAGGATCATCATCCATGGCTGAGCAGCATGGCAACCCAGTAGGTCAACAGAGAGTGAAAATAACTTTTTCAGAGTCGCACAGTTGAGCCTGTGGCCATACGGCAAACGGGAACCAGGACAGGGCAATCCCATCTCAGACCTGCAATCACAGGGTGAGTCCTCCTAGACCCAGCTTTCTTGTATGGCCTTTCAGTAAAAGCAGGTATAAAAATAAGGCACTATACAACTCATTTTTAAGCCCACTTTCCCCAAACCATATGACCCTTGATTTGTAAAGTGATTTGGAATGATTGGGTTCTGGCATCTGTAAGTAAAATCTAGTAGCAAGGAGCACAATTTTATTCACAGTAATCTCGCAGCTTTATTGATGCCTTAACGTGTATCTTATATATTGGGCAATTGCAAGGCTGCCACGAACTAGGGAAAACTTGCGAAACCTGTGTTCAGGTAGCTTTATTTACAACTGGCATAGATGGCTGGAGAAGGCTTCTGTAGCCAGTGAATTGATATATCTTTGTGTAATATTTAACAAGACAGTCATAAGCTTTCATGAACCTCCTGCCTGGCTGAAATAGTCTGATTTGTGTCTCTGCTTAACTTTGGTCTCTCAATCTTGTCGTAGTCTCACTTTTTTCTTTTCTCTTATTTTTTTCACTCCACTTTTAGATCTTGACATTCCTTACCTTTGGGCAACCTTCATTATACAAGAAAAAATCAGTACTGAAAAAACTAACTTTGGGATGGTTAAAGAAATAGCTCTTTTCCCAATGGAAATATCTGAAATTCCCCAGCAATACCATGAGAAACTACTCTTGAATTTGATCTGATTTTACAGTATGATTCATGGTTTCTGACTCAAGAAAAGTAAACTTGTTGATTATAGTTTAGGTATCTCATCTTTAACAAAGTGACGCTATGTATTTTGTTACTTTCTCTCTAACCAAAGAAAATCTTTTTTTCTTTCTATGTTGCCAATACATTATGAATATTAATAGCTGACATCCTCTGTGGACAGAGTAACGTGTGGAAACTTAACATTTCTCACCAACCAGAGAAAGGAGACAAGGCAGGACCCAAAGTGACCGGGGGAGTTTGCAATGAAGCTCTTGAGCTATGCAGTGAGCGGATTCGGGGACAGCAAAGCATCGTCTCAGTTGTACTCTCCTGACCTCTGCTTCGAGTTGGCTGTGTCAGGTTTTGTTGTTGTTGCTGTTTTAATGGAACTTCTTGGAACAGACTGTGCATTTCTCAGGGTAAGGCTAATGCACATGCCATAACACAGCATTTTCGGTTGCCATGGAAGGAACAGGGCTGCTTTTATATCCTGGGTGAGGTCTTCTTGGTGCTCCCTGGGATTTATTCACCCCACTGGCAGGTCTGTATGGGGTGCTAAATGCTCTGTAATGTGACTAAGTCAGTCATTCCTCAATCCCAGCGCTGTGTTTGCATTACTATACCCAGGTGTCCATCATCTGACAGAGTTACAAGAGATTTATGTCTTGTATGGTAATTATAATAACTTCCTATATTGCACTTCCCTTCAGGTGTGGGTGGGACTTCTGACTTTTGGCATGAACGTGGCAAAACCGTACAAACCCATAGGTCTCTGCGGTAATAAAAAGAACACAAAGTAAACAGAAGGCAAACGCACACCCCAGTCTTGCATTTGTTCTAATTCATACTTGACTTACACACTTTCAGTAGTCCCACTGACATCCATGGATTTACCAGCTTAAGGGAAATGAGAAGGAGCGGGCTTGTCCTTGCACGCTGGCCCCGCAGCGATGGGGGCACAGCTCTGCGAGCTGACACCTGACCTCGGGCACCGACACCCAAAGCACCGTGGATGTTGTCGAGGCTGTTGCAGGAGCGGAGCTTTAAAGCAGATGCTGGCTAGGAGGGGAACTGGCTAGGATGCCTCTGCCTCACTTGCTGGGAGAGAACAAGAATATTAAATTATGAATATTTTATTATTGTTATCTACAATAAAACAGCTACGCTCGCTGTTGTCAGAATGCTGTATCAGAAGGAAAGGCTATTGAATAATTAATTCCTGAAGGCTAATTAATAGGAAGGATGCTAGGAAAGTCTGCAACTAGAAGTTCAAAGCCTGCACGTATGGAGCTGTGAACAACCGTAACTTGGCCCGGTCTTTCAGTCGGCCAGTTACACCATTTGGTGTCATACACACATCCAAGCAATACTTACACTAATGACACAAACACACTAACCTAGCAATAGAGAGCCTTTGTCAGCAGCAGAAAACAACTGAAAGAATTTGATTTACAATTGATTACCAAAAAAAAAACACCCCACCAAACCCTCTTGCCAGCTGTTCCTTTTAACTGAGTCAATTCAGCACATGATACAAAGCAGATTGCCCAGGCTGACACAGGCTGAATTTCTGATTTCTAGACTTTTCTTCTTTTTGACATGTGCAACTGAAATCTAATTTAAGATGTTGTTTCTACAAGGTAAAGATGTTGCTGTAATTATCTACTGCAGTTGTTAACTTTTTTAACTTGCTGATTCACTGCTATGCCTTCTTCTGTAAGCAAGGTCCAAAGAAATCATGAGATTACAAAACAGCATGTGCTGGGAAAATGGAAATTGCTTTTGCTGCTGGACCAGCACTGTTTTAGCCAGAGTTTTGGGTTGTGCTGGCTGCGGCTCCACTCATCCTGTAGGTACAGGATCAGAAGGAATTGGGAGTTGGGAGTGGTGGGAGGAAGCAATGGGAGGTACTCAAAACCAAGCTGGCTGCTTGCAGCCATTTAGTCTTTCTTCTTCCCTGTTAATATGTGCAACCTGGAGCTGCTCTGCAGCAGCAGCCTGGTTCGCACAGTGGATTGGATTCTGGATGGACAACATGGGCTTGCTTGCAGCTTGGTCCGTGTAGGATGTTGAAGAGCAGTGGGACCCATATCCCACCGGCTAATTCTTAGCTGTGCTGGAAGGAACCAGATTTATCAACAAGGCCAAGTAGAGGGTTGACAGCTTCTCCACACACTGTGGCTCCTTTTAGCCTTTTTTCCTCAAGCAGGTTTCATTTCAGTGCAACACAACCATTTAAAAGGCACATGCATTCCCTGGAAGCATTGTAGGTGTTCAAGGGATACGTAGAGAGTTCTTTATGGGGATGAATATTGCCCGTTTTCATTCAGATCTATTATATTACAGTTGCAGAGGCAAAGCTGAGAGCATCTATGGCTGATGATAACAAGGAGAGTGCATCAAGTTCCACCAAGGGCAGAAAAACATCACCAAGGGCCAGAAAGTTGTTTAGAGTCAAGGCATAAATGTTTCGTATTAGAATAAATAAACTGCTAGAGAAGGCGAGGGAAGAGACGCCTGCAACTATAAGGCATAAGCTGGAACTTCATTAGCACGTACTCCAATCACCATTTCTCACCTTGTTTCTGCCTTTTGGGATGATCTTGCAAAAATACTGACCAGCTCCAGCTCTGATGGAAGGAAGCACAGAGCTGTTGAGCCCATGGGAAAACTTGGATGGGGGGGTCCTTTTTGATAAACATACACTTAGTATTACCAGAATGAAACTCGGGTGGCAGAAGAAGGTATTATCATCCCTTACTACTGGTGATCATTGCAAAAGGGCAGCGCCTATGACTCAGAAACTCCGTGAACCTGGGACTGCATGATACAGAACCAAAACCCTATCCCTGACCCAAAGATTCAGCAGGCCATTTTCTTGATGTCTTCAAAAATACGTAGAGCAATAATCATGGGGAATTATACTTGTGTTAAGCGGAATTATCTTGTGGTCCCATAGCTACAGCATGAAAGCTTGTCGGGAACCAGCCTGCCTTGGCTGCCTTGGCACATGGACTCCAAGCTCTTTCTTGTGACTCTGATTCCCCTTAAAGATTTGCCGTATTATGTGTTCACACTCTCAGGTCACATGCAAGTATCAAATCAATTTAAGACGGGATGTAATCCATCCATATCAAAACTGGGTTCTGTGTAAGCAGTGGCAGCATCCGCAGTCAGAGCAGCTGAGCTTACATTTATTTTACATTGAGGAAACTTAAGACAGTAAAAGAACATATTTTGGCTAGCCTTAATCCTTAGCAACCTCCTAACGATTTAGACAGCTGCTCATTTCTGAAGGACGAACACATCTCAAAGAGTAAAGGTTAATATCTGTGAGAGAAAATTTCCCCCCCCCTTACTATATTTTCTTTGCCAGATATTTTTTCCAGATGGAGGCTGTTTGCTTGTTTGTTTGTTTGTTATAAATTGTACCCAAAAAAAAGGTTAAGAAAGTTCTCAATTTTTTTTTCTTCTAGGGGGAGGGGAACTAGCAAACGTAAACTGAGGAAATCCAGGCAGCCAGAGATGTCTGGACTACCCTAAAATATGTCGTCCTGATTTCTGCAAAAACCATAAATTTCACAAAGCTACATTCAGTTGACAGAACATATCCAAAGGATAAAAATTTCTTTATCTTGAGTTCAAGGATGCTTCAGCCAAAGGACTTGTTTGAGATTTATTCCAAATTCTGCTTGAATATAATCTACTTCCCCACATATCATCTTATAACATAGCTGCTCAATAAAGATGTTGGTAAGCAGCAGTTTTCTGTTTCACCCCTCTCTTTGGTGGTGTGGCGAGGGCGTTGCTCAACGCTCTTGGCAATGTAGGCACAACCATGGTCACTCACTGACCCCGCTCTTTCCTCCCCTCCTACTTCTGCCCTCCCAGGCTCCTTTCCCAACCACACGCCAGAGGTCTCGGTGAAAATGGAAACTGTCCGAATGTGTATAAATATTTCCTTATGTCAGTAATATTAGCAACTTGAATAAGCTGTCCTTGGACATGCCTGGCTGATCTTTTTTCTCGGTGTTACTCCAATTAAATCACTGGATGGATTTGAGGGGTTTTCGCCACCTAAATGGAGAGCGTGATCTGACCATCCAGCTCTGAGCCACCACTGCTACTCAAATCCAAGAAGAAGGGGGATGAAATGTGAGTGGAGCTGTCCCTCCTTTGGATTGTATGCTGTTGTTACCTCCCAGTTGGAAAATAACGCAGTATACCTTGGCCTGGAGACATCAGCCTTTAGGAAATTTGAACAAGTCAAGATGCAAAATTGAGAGGAGCCCGAAGACAGTGAAATAATAAGGGAGACCTTGAAAGAAAATATTGTAACCTCGGAAAAAAGACAGAAAATTGATCTAAGGAGCCACCTGAGTAATGGAAACGAAAAAAAGTGAGATAATAAGGCATGTGATGGAAGAGGGGATGGGTTGCTTGATAGCTCATCTAAGGAAGATATTCTAGTATATTATGCTCCATTTTGGCAGCATGATGTGGGGAGATTGCTGCCAAATAGGAGGATAACTAGAGGAGAAAAGCAAACAGAAAAAAGGATAGGAAACTTGTCAGGCTTGACATGCGAAGAAGGGTCAGCAGAGGTACACGTCCTCCTTGTTTGTGTAGTGACAACATCGAATGGAGCAAATCACAGCTAGCTAAATAATTTTAAGAGAGTTACTCTGGAAACACAGGGGGATGCTGAGGCCAGCAAGCAGTTTTATCGTAGTCAAAAGCCTGTGCTAATGTATAGGTCCCGTTGCAGAAGTGTAAGGCGAGATGCAGGAGGTCTGGATACAAAACGGGATAAAACAGCATCATGCAGTGTTGTATTACCAACTAATGCACGTGAGGGCCCAGGACGACCGTGGGGAGGAAAATGTCCATTACTCAGGATGGGAAAGAGATGAAAGCAGTGGGATTGGGTCATCAGGGACCTCCCAACATAGCCCTCGCCCTGCCTGCGCCAACGGCAGCGCTGCTCCGTGCCCTGCCTCGAGCAGCCCCTCGCTGCGGCTGCTGGCGCTGCAGCTCGCCTCGGTGATGGATGGACTGATGGGATCCCCATTCCCACACTTTCCAACATACATCTGCAAATCCTAAGAGGGACAAATGCAGACCAGCTGCCAGTTGGCCTTACGGATTTGAGGGCTAACATCCAGTTGGCACCCGGTGGGTTATTCACACTGGAACAGGAAGCAAACTTCTTGCTGCAATTACCCTCCAATTTCTACTGTTTACCCCAGGAATAAACTAATTGCTGCTGTAAAACACCCCTCCCACCAGGTCCAGGAGTAAAGTATGGAAGAAACGAATTTCAGCCAGTTGGTCAGTGGCCAAATGACTGGCCAGCAGCCAGCTGGCATCCCATGTCTTATTCGCAATGGAGGAGGGCTTGAGTGCCTTGCTGCAGATAACCTGCCTGGCATTTTCTCCTGTTTACCCTAGAAATACACCAAATGTCACACGCTAAATCAGCATTTCCCTTGTGGCCTGGCAGAAACATGGTAACCAACACAGGTCTTCATTCTCTCACTGAAAAAAGTCAATTTATTTGAGAGTTAGGAGCAGGGTATGAAAGGGAAGTGCGAGCAAGCTGGAGAAGGGCTAGACAACTTCCATGGAGATGTACAGTGGACATCTCTCAGTCCTTCAGCCCTAAATGCCACCTGCCACTGTATACCCTGAGTCTCTTTTCTTCTTCTTTTATATTTGCTTGCAAGAAACGTGGCAGGGGATATTGTCCCACACCTGTATATGTGCTGGCAGGCTGGTGGCTTCACCAGCGGAAGAAAAGAGCAAAGCACTGCCTTGCAGTTCTTGATCCCTGCCTTTGATTTGCTGCCACCGGTTATCTCGGGCCCTTAATCCCTTTGGGAGGGGGCAGATGGGTTTGAAAGCACAGCTGTAAGCAGCACGCTGCATCCCTCCCAAGCAGGCAGCTTTCTATAGCACCTTTGCATCCCATGCAGGGACAGTCAGCCTGGATGGAGCTGGTCCATCCCTGTTTTCAGCTGTAACCCTGGAGGAGGATCTTCCAGGGCTGTCTCTTAATTGCAATGCACTCCATAATCACTCCTCTATTTCTGTCTTTCTAAATTCTGCGCGCAGTGGCAAAGCCAATTTTGGACACCAGGAGTAAATATCATTTGTTTTTCCCTTTAGTGTTGTTATCCCAGCAAAGAGGAGTGACAAGAGTGAGTCACTGTGGCATTTTGCAAAATATCCCAGGAAAAGTGTTTGTCTGAAAAAGCGAGAAACCTAGACCCGGGGAGGTGACAGGATCCTTCAGGGCCTCTCAAAAATTATAGGAATGGAATATTCCAGCATGGATGGACAGCGATAAGCAATAAAAACCAGCTAACTCCAGAGCTGTTTGAGTGCTCGACTTTTGCCTGGTAGATATTAGCAGTTATATCGGATTGCATGCCTGACTTTTCCTCTTTTTCCATGAGGAATGACGCTTAGCTCAGCAGCTCAGGTCCCCACGCTAACGCCTTGCTCCAGGCTGAGCTTTGCAGTGCTGCTGTCCCCGCTCCGTAACGGCAGTCGGGGCTGCCCGGTGGAGGACCCCCCTGCACCCCTGGCCCTGCTCCCACTGCCTCAGCTTGTCAGCGGTGTCTGGGAAGAGCAAAGGGCACACCGCAGTGTGCCCACAGCAGCCTTGCTCCTTCCGCGGGTGGGAAGGGTGCACGGGGCTGCCCCAGGGCTCATGGGAGAGCTGGAGAGGGCTCTCGGTAAAATAGCGTGCAAAAATGCAAGGATTCCCTGCTTTTGCATTTCTACAGAGCATTTCACCCTGTTGTCATCAGCTTCTCAGCACTGAAATCAGTGGTGAGGGAAGCAAATACCTCCCAAGATGGGCTTGCTGGGCGGTGAGGGGGAGCAAGCTGGCAAAGGCCAGCCAGGAGGTGAGGGCAAAACCTGAACCCTCGTCCTGGGCATGCACCGGGACTCGCCACCTCCCGTGAAAACAGCCAGCAGCTCCAGGTAACCTCAGTGCATCATGGACAGGGACACAGAAACCTTACAAGTGTGAAAAGATTACTGGGGGGGCGGTGGGGTGGGTGGAATTCCAAAATTACCCAGCCTAGTTAACCCTGTGCATCATGGACAGGGACACAGAAACCTTACAAGTGTGAAAAGATTATCGGGGAGGGGGTGTGGGGGGGCGGAATTCCAAAATCACCCAGCCTAGTTAACCCTAAAAATGCCCCTGCCTCCTTTAAAATGTTGCCTTGTGTCACTTGTTCTTAAAGCTTGCAAGCACCGTAGCCTGATATCTTTTCTTCATCAAATGTTTATGTTCCCCTTAAAAGAAAAAAAAAAACCACAATAGAACCTATGTACATTGCTTCAAGACTGTAAAATTTAATAGCAAACAGATTACATACTTAGCAATAGACTAAGCACAATTAGGCCTCACATTCCTCTCACTCCTATAAATAACTCTCAGTTTCCTCTCTGTGTCTGCAAATTTCATTAGTATGGTGGAAAGAAAAGAAAAATACACGCACACACACGCACAAAAGCCCCAAGCTCTCTTTTCTTGCAAAGTCCAGAGCCAATCTCTCAATCAAGGGCTTTGTTCAGCTTGGGGGGGGAGTGGGGAGTTAAAATACCCACCCCCACCAACCCTTGGGCCATGTGTTCCTGGCCATGAAGGGAAAATTTTCTGCAGATGGTTTAGGAATTCACCTGCAAGAAACAGCAAAAAAAAAAAAAAAATCCCCCCCCCTCTCCACTAGTTTGTGTGTGCAACCTGCAGCTGAGGCTGTGGGGAGCGGGGATGTGCCACTGCCTTTTTGGAGCATCATCACCTCTGCTTGTCCTCAACACCAGCAGGAAGGGCGGACGTCATCCCCAGGTCAAAGCCATCCCTCAACCGCCTCCACTGTGAGCGTGCCCTCTTCACGATCTCTGCCTAGGCTTGAGGGTTCCTGATGCTCGGATTCAGCTGTGAATTTCATTCTCTATAAAGGACACAACTCTACAACTGTCCACTGATTATTCAAGGCTCGGAGATCTGTACGGTACGGTGCAGACCTTCAGCACCTGCATCTCGTCTTCCCTGAGTGGAGAGCCACCAAACAGCCTATGCACTGAGTGCATGTATAGACAGGGTGTAACTGCATGGGGTGTGAGAGTACATAGTGCTGGCCTCTTCCATCCATGTGGCGTACTGAAGTGACCTCAGCTAAGTTATTAAGAGAAAAAAAATGTTTAAAAGGTTCTTATTAACTGGGAAAAAAAAAAAAAAAGGAACAACAACAAAAAAAAGATCAAGCTCAGACAGGAGTGTACGAAGCCTTGGAAACTTGTAGTCAACAGTTTGACTTAATTAATAAAAATTGGAGATGTTTCCTTGAGTCCCAGTGCTGTTGTGTTGCACTGACTGGCTATTTCATCCAGGGTGATTTCAGACATGTCAAAATATGATGGCTGAGGTGCAAGGCAGTCTGGGCAAATGGACTTATGTGATGTGGAGATGGTGGTAGTGGCATTCCGGTGAAAATGTGGGGAACTCAGGCTATTTGTCCCATTAAAGGGTATCTGAAACCCTGAACCAGCATAAATGTTAATTGTTAATGGCTCTTATAATGTTTGGCAGGAGAGAGATTTTGAGACTTACACCAGGAAAAAGCTCTTGAAAGACGAAATTGGTGTTTCTGCTGTGCAGAAGCGCACACTGTGCAAGGATGAGCTGTGTCTCACATCCTTGGAGCTGGGACCGTGCCTGCCACGGCCGCCCATACCACATCATCTGCGGCTCCATGGCATAAGTAACAGCAAGAGGCGCAGCTAATGGTACCACCCCCTCAATCTCTGTGCTGGTAATTTAGCACTATTCTTTTGGCCATCCTTCTTCATAAGTCACGTCAGAGGTAGGAGGAGAGAAATGATGGGTTTTTTCCCTTGACAGCAGAGACATCTTTATTTTCCTTTCTGTATGTTCTCAGCTGACTCACAGGTTAGTATCCCAAAGTATGTTGCATAAATAATAAAACCCATGCAGTTCAAGGAATTATTTGCTCTTTTTTCTAAGAAAAAGCAACATTTCTTTCCCTTTCTTTCACTTCCCTTCCCACACCCTTCTCCTTTCATCTTTTGAAGACCCATATAAGAAATGATGGGCAGCCATCCAGGAATAATGAGACAAAGATGATAATGTAAATCTCAGAAGAAAAAGAGTTGGCTATTGCAGGCAGGCTTTTTGCATTTGCAGTGCTGTATACAGCCAATAGAAAGAAACATGGCCTGTCAAGCATGTAAAGCAATCCAAGATACATTAAAAGAACACGCATGAGCTGAATATACGGCATAGACACGCACCTAAGTCTACATCTAGGTGCTAAAATGTAGCACCCCGACTCTCGGAGGAGCTGATCATCTATCTATACGTGGGTCCAAAGTTGATAGATAGAGTCTCGCAAGTTTTTTGGTGTTTGTGTTTAGGGCTCCTCATAAAATCATTGCCAACCTCAAAAGGGTGGCACTTACCAGCTCATACTCCGCCATTTTGTTCTCTTTTTCGTACGTTAGAATCTCAGTGACCCAATTTACTCCTTGAACCGTTATCTTCCTCTGACTTTATGAATTCCATTAAATTTTTACCAAAGTGAAATAATTGCCTGGCTTTTTTTTTTGTGCATTCAGTTCATTGTTGGTTTAGTCTCCAGTGGCTGGAGGATGCTGAGACTGAAAGGTCCAGATGAATCTAAAGAGTTAAAGGCTGGAAAAGCCTATTGTTCTGCCTCAACATTTAATGAGTTCTTACCCAATCTATTACTTTGCCTCATCTCTCTATTCCTATCAGCAGAAGAGAAGCACTGTGTGTCTGCAAATAATCAGGTGCCGGTCCTAAAGCCCATAATGAGTTCATCCCAATGCAAAAGAAATGTTATCTCTAACGTGTTAAAAAGCCAAATTGCTGCCTACCTTTGAAGTAGTGTAAAGTCCCAATCAACAGTATTGAGGAAATGAATCACTTGCGAAGCCACACTTTGAACGCCACATTGTTATTATTAGAATGGGGAAGCAGAGTTGACGATAAAGTTTGATTCAACACAATGGAAAAATACTGTACAGTGGGAGAGAGGCCTGCCTGCTAAATAGATAATGCCAAGTTTGATGAGAAAATACTTTATATTTCCTCTCCCTTGAAATCTGAGTGTACATTTTCCAGGTTGACTGGAAAGAAGCAGGTTGTAAGATGTCACTCAACACTTGAGGAGACCTCCCTTTTCCAGATGCAGTTGTAGAGGCAACATGCGGTGCTCACTAATATTGCTTTACATAGTATGAAACGTTTCCATCTCTAGACTACCTGCACCCTGAGGATAGCCAGGCAGGCTGGCATGGGGCTGACCCATGTTTTAATCACTTAGCTTTCAATGATTTCTCCCTCCAAGGGGCCCTTTAGAAAAATTCATTTTTATTTCATTGCACTCTTCCTTCTCTTGATAGGTGAAGAAAAAGTCTCCCCGACTTTGTCTGCCATCCTCAAGAGCGAGTGAACCCCTCAGTTTTGGGGGGCCTATGAATTCATTTGAACCAGCCACAGATGCAGGCTGTGGTTTGCTAAGATGTGATTTCTGCAGAGCAAATCATCTTTGCTGTCCAAAGCAAGGATATAGTGGGGAAAGCATAGTGTGCTTCCTTTGTAGCACTCAGTAAGCATGGGCCACTGGCAGACAGGGGATACAGCTTCGTAATATCCCTTTTACACTCATTTCCCTGCCCTGGGGATAATAGCTTTTCAAATGTGGGGGAAGGGGAAGGGTGGTCTTTTTTTTTAATACACAGTACTCAAACTGAACCTCATACCAGAGCTTTGAAAGGGTAATTTTGCACTTGATGTATAAACCATAACATCCAAAATAATGCAGACAAATCTTTCCATTAAATAAATGACTTCTTCTGAATAGGTTGTAAAACTTGGTTTCCTTCACTCTGGATTCAGTTAGCCTCACCTCCTCAGCTGTCCATGGCAGCAGCTGCCGAGGGAAGAGTGCTAAGCAGAGCTTTGCAAACTGTTTTCCCACTTTCCGGTCTTCTTATAAATGCGAAGCTGACACCAGGTTCATGGATACGCTGGCTGAGATCAAGGACACTCTCAAAACCCCTGACCTAGAGCATGGATTTGCCGCAAAGGCTAGGATTTTGACCAAATTCCCGTGATCAGAGTCAAATGTAGGAAGTAAGAACTGACCAATGAACAATGCAAAATAACATTTTCCCCTGGGCTGAGGCTCACCCAGAATAGAAGAAGCCAGCTCAGGGTCTGCTTGCTATTTAAAGCCCATTTTGTCACTGGTTTTTAGCAGGGCCTGGGTAGGAGTTTGCAAGTGCAACCCACTGCTCTGGAAAGCCCCGGGAAGGGAGCGGTGATGGGACCTTCCCACACCAACATACCAACTGGGATCATGTTGTTCCGGTTACAGACTTCGCATCAGAAGAAACCCTGTTGATTTGAGCAGCCAGCTCCTCAACAGATATAATGTCAACTCCACTGCTTTTGACAGGTTGAACATCTGCTTTTGCTGAGGTATGAGCAAGAAAACACTTGCTCCATAGATCTCAAAACACTGTTGTCTGTTAGACAGGAAGGTCCTTCTGCAGTGCAGAACACATGTATAGTCTCGCCTGTGGCTAAAATATATTCTTACTTATTCGCCTGATTTCCACTTTGGCTGGATAAAGCTGATTTTTTTTTTAATGTTCCCTTCTCACTCGTGCGCTCGGTAACATTCATGTCTTTTTCACCCAAGGATAATTGAATCTCCAAAGCACAACACCACTATCAACATTAAATCTTCCCTGACATCTATACACTTTATTGAATTTTATTAAAACTCATTGGTGCTTTACTGAAATCATGAAGAAGCATCTCCCTGGAAAACTAAATCTTTTCCAAGAAACCAAAAGTCTGTTTTGAGGAGCCCAGAGCAAATGATGACAAAGTCTCGCTTTACTGGATATAAGTGGAAGGATATTTTCGCTAAATCTGGGAAGATACGAAATGGAAATTTCATTTTCCCAGTAGTGATTGTGGGCCCACATAGACAAATAAGAGGGAGAAGAAGAAATAGGTCATCTCCAAAATAAGAACAGAAAGACCTTTTAGGCCACGAAATCCATGTCGATACTGTGCTCCATAGCTCCAGGTGGATGTTCCCTAGGAAGTATGGAGCTAGGTATAAATAATGCAGAAGAGTGGGTTTTTATGATCCCTGAAACCAATTGTCAGAGAGTCCAAGATTAGAAACTGCTTTAGCCATGGCTGTCAACCTCTAATTAGAAGCAAGCGATCCAGCCGAAGCAATGAATGACTGGCATTTAAGTTAGTCCACAATTAATAAAGTTTTAAAGGCGCTCACCTCCCTAATGAGTTTCTTTAGTCACTCTTTATGCATGGGGCTGGGAAGGGGCCATGCCAAGTGTCTCTTGCACGTGAGCTTCATCAGCAGTGGTGCAATGTGATTACACTTTTAGACTGGTGCAATTGTGTAAGGCAGAATATCCTCGGCAACAGCTGATTGAAACCACAAAAAAAAAAAAAAAAAAAGCCTTGACGAAGCTTTTAGAATTCAGGTTTGAGACTCAGTTCTTAGCCGTTTCTGCACGGCACCTAATAGTGTAAAGTCATGAAAAAAAAATTCATGGAGGAAGGAAAAATATCCATTGTTGCTGGAGCTTGTCCTAGACAATCTCAGTAAAACCTGCTCCTTCCGATATTACACAATGGAGCATATGCCAAAATTTGTATTTTTGTTTCTGCGAGGCAGTCTTAAAGACACAGTGGGTTCTGTGAAAACCAGATTACTTTTTTCCTTTAGAAAGCTATAAACATCAACAGGTAATAAAATGCTGTACTTGAGGATGTGCCCATTTTACAGAAATGAAGAGCCAAGGAGAAGAAAAGAATAAAGTGATCTGAATTAGTGACCGAGGCCTGGTGACTGCAAGAGCTTTATACTTGAATGTGGGAAAAGGCCTTGTCAAAGGCCCCCAACTCTTGCTGACCACTGCTGGGAGCACTTTTGTCCTTGCCTGTTTTGGGGAAGCTTGAAGTTAGATGACAGGCCAAGGGTCTCTCCATAGGTGATGGAGGGACTCAGGAAATAGAGGAGCATTTCTCCTAGAAGAAGGTGAATTGCTCTTTTAAAGGATGAGATGCGTGTCCCCCAGCTGTAGGCATCGTTATTGTCCGTGCCCTGGTGCATCCCAAGGGCAGTGGGTTGAGTGTGTGACACGCGGTGTAGTTGTCGTCACCTCCGATGAGGATGCTGTGACATGTTTGAGCATACGGATACTTTAGGAATGCAAAGCACTTACGTGTGAAGTATTAAGCTGCCTTTGCCTCAAGCGTTGCAATCAAAACAAAAGAAAATATTACTTTTGTTTTACTAATCTTCTGTAGGCTTGGTAAAATATATAATACATCCCATTAAGCTCAAGTTAGTTAATTACTAGGTAGGAAATCCAATATATTCTCAGGGTTATTTTCCAGTTGTCATTTTGCAAGAGAATTTTGCTTTGACGTCATTGAGAGACAAAAAACACTCTGTGGACAAAAGAAACCACAAATAGAGGAAAATATCAATATTGTTTTTCTTATAGCCTGCCACTCATTGGGCGGAATTTTTTGCAATATTCTGAGCCTGCCTCTGGCAAAGCTCCGTTTTCAACCCTAATGTGTGCAATAATAGAAGACAGCTTATGGAGCCATTCCTGGAAAAGTTTTGCAGATCTTGCAAGTCCTTTAAAGGCTACCTTCAGGGAGGCTAAATACTGACCTATGTCTCAAGGAAGAGTCTCCATTGGGAAAAAAAAAATATATATAAACAAGTATAGTTTCATGTTTGAAATTCAAGAATTTCAAAAAATTCTTTTGCATTCCCACCCAGGTGTAAATCTATTCCACAGCCTTCATCAGTTAACAAGAAATTTAGCGTTACCAAGTTGTCATACTTGGAACAGAGAGATAATTATGCTTATTAATATTAATCTGATCATCCACTGAATCTATTGTCCTGCTTCAGCAGTAGCGAAATTAAAATAAAATTAAAAGTTCATTATCAATTACAGACTGATTCTAGCAAGGTTTCTAATCTGATTAATTGATATCTAGTTTATTTACATACAAAACCATAACAGTATCTATCAAATCAAAATACACGGTCATTTGTTCTGTACACGGTGCATGTTTGCGTATAGAAGTGCTGACTGCAAAAGTTGCTACAAAAAAACATTCTGCTGGATTCTGCGGGGCTGAAGTGGAAGTTAAACAAAAATGCTTACTGAAATGTTGGGGTTTTTTTCCTCTGGAATTTTGTTTTGGAAGAGAACCTGAGGGAAAAAATTCTGACAATGTCAAAATATTCTGTTTTGACTATTTCTGAACAAAATGTTTAGAGTTTCCTTTTTGAAATAGCTTTTGTTTTGAATTTTTTGGTTTTGTTATATTTTCTCTAATATTTTTATATATTAAATACATTATATTATAGAAATAAAAGTTAGAAAGCTATAATGAAAATAATTGGTTTTATCTACAGAAAACATTTTCTGGATTCTTCCTGTGGAAAATTTGACCTTGGAGCTTTGCATAGTCTCTGGTTTGTAAAAAAGGACTAAACTCTGCATTGGCTTTGAAGGATGCAGTAGAGAGAAACTGGCCACCATATCTTTCTTAATCCTGTGGGAAGACCCAGCAGACATACATTTTCTAGCATACATCCAGCTTGGGTTAAAAACACCAGGTGCTGTTTTTATGAAGGGTAGATTGAGGGAGACTGGTGCATGCGAATCTCACCCAGACTGCCCTTTGCTTCCCCGCCCTTTACCATCAGATTCCACCAGACTTATTGGCAGCGATGTCAAATGATGAAGGAATAAAGAGAGTTTATGGACTGGTCTACATCCCGTTATGGATGTGATATTTTACCATACTGTTATTTTGCCATTTGTGATACAGACCCAGGAGAAGGTATTTCCCTCTGAAGGCTGCATCCATGCTATGTGCATCCAGCCAAAGAGGCCATTACAAGGAGAACAACTTTTTGAGGAGACCAAGCTTAATCTCGTTTCTCTTGGTTTCTTGTTGCTCATTATTTTAAGGGTCAATTGCTGATTTTGGACATGCTGATTGCAGAGAGGATGCCCAAGAGGTTGTGAGGTCTCTGCCCTTGGAGATACTCAAAACCCAACTGGACACGGTCCTGAGCATCCTGACCTGGGTGGCCCTGCCTTGAGCCACGGGACCAGGCGGTCCCCGGAGGCATCAGCCAGCCTCAGCCTCCTGTGAGTCCATGGCACTGAGACAGCAGAGAAAGAGAAAAAATTGATGGTGAGCCACGTGCTGTAAAGACGAAGGAGTTACGCGTTTCCTGTGTGCAAACAGGAGCATATGGGTTTTTATGCACCAAGAGCAACAGAGGGTTGAAGAAAAAAGGTGCAATGGCATTTCTCTTTGGCAGGTTCAAATGCAGCCTTGTCTTCCAGGTAGCAAATGTGCAGCACCAGTTAAATCCCTTCCTTGCATATTCGTCGTAATGCAGGGCTGCCTGTTGCTCCCTCTGCTAGCTGACAAACAAAATGTTGGCACTCTCTACGCGGAAGGAAGATGTGTTATATTAATAAAATTATTTTCCTTATTAAATTTAAGCCTGGGAGAAAAACAACAAGGTTTGTTCATGGAAGGGAAATTTTGTTTGCCATGATCTGCTTCGCTTACCTCACTCCGTGATGGCGGCTGCTGGGAGGCATCTGGGAGGAAGGAAGGAGACTTCTCATCTGAAAAGTTATAGTAGAAAGGCATACTGGAGAAGGTAGCTTCTTTTTAAACTCTTGCTGGATAATTAGATAGATAACATGGCGTGACTTTGTGCCTGTTCCCATCTCGCAGTCGAAAAGGTCGCAGCAGTCCCAGGCTGGATCCCCCACCTTGACTAGCGATGCCCCCGGAGACCTGGAGCGCGGCCAAAGGTCCTGCCCCAGGAGGACGTTGCAGATCCTGACCAAGCCGGCGCAAGGCTGGTACAGGGCAACAGCCACACCGGGGAGCAGCACCCTTGGCTGGAATATGGAAATTTGGAAGCTTATTGCTATAATCTGTGGTTATGATTTCCAGCCCTGCCAGCAATGCCGGGAATCAAACCACAGTCTCCTGAGTGCAAAGAGCCTTTATTGTAATCCGATAAAACCTTAACAGCCAGTCGTCTTCTTTTTATGGTAAATTAAGGGCTTCATTTACTCTGCAGTGGCCTCCTTGCCCTTTTGTTTAAGTCTCAATAAGAGCGAGGCAGGGGAGCACAGGGAGGGAAAATGGATCCCAGATTCCCCCATTCAGCCTTGCGGATTTGAAGAATACAAACAAAATCCTGTTTTCTCAAGATATCTGATTTCCAACTGGCACTTTGGCACTTCACTAGAGCACCTAGAAGCCATAAACAAGGCCAGTCGCGAGGTTGCATGGTATGAACTCCAGTGCACCTACTCCACAGCGGTGTCCAAGTTTCCCTGTTTTGTTTCTTGGAAATGCAATCAGCTCTGAATCTTAGATTTCTCCTATACTGGCAACAGCAAGCTTTTGCCTCAAACATCTTGACTGGAAACCTTCCAGTGAAACTGTACTTTCAGCTGTCTTGGTTATTTCCATATTAAATGCTCCCACTTGCAAAGCACTGTCCTCTCGGATGGAGACGTATGTATGCCGCGTGCAGTTGTGATAACTCATGGCACTAATTACAGGTATCTGCCTCTTTATGGGATACAGATGGGCTACCCAGGGACGCTGCTGCTCCCCGGGTCCCTCTGCAGAAAGGATCTGTTTCCATAACTCTGGGGTAATTTATGAACTTCCTTCGTCTTTTTGGCAGACAGTCGTACTCAAACTGATCCGCTGCAACCCACACTTACAACGTAATGCACTCATCTCACTGCAGCGAGTGATGCAGATTCATCAATCAACCCTACATTCATGTAACGACTCAACCTGTTCAAAGCCATCTCCTGACCTCTGGGGAATCCCTTTTACTCTGAATTAGCTCGTAGTTTGGTTTTGCCTTCGCAGCACTCTCTGTGCTCTCCTGTTAACTCCTCTGTTTCAGCTTTGCTGTAGCAGAGGCTTTGCTGTCAATCACTCTGCTACCGTGATGGGACTGAATGCTGAGTGCCAAATATTTGGGAATAGTTATTTTGGCTAATTTATTCAGCTGTCACAGTCCAACGTGTGA